>NW_027491383.1:1057500-1606761 GCF_021521415.1 Bidens hawaiensis | reverse complement strand
CTGGACTGATTCGATCGACTGGTTCGATCGAATGAGTCTGATTCGACTCCTTCAAGCTGGGCGACGGAGATACCCACGGGTTTTCCAGATTTTCCAGATTTTTGACCCAAAATCGAAGTTTTTGACATGGAAATGCTCGGGATTGAAAGGGGTATCGATTCCTAGTACTTTTAAACACAAAAGCTTGCATTTTGACACCAAAAATGACGGTTTTTGACCAAGACACACTTGACACAAAAGTCGGAGTTTTTGCTCGATTCGGGGCGGGTTTTGGTTGTAAAAACGTATGATTTTCAAGAAGATCTTACCGACAACAACGATAAACAGATTGGTGGACTCGAATCTTAGATTGGATGACTTTCTCTCACTACTCTCTCTCTAGAAGTGGGAGTGTTTGGGTGGGAAGTGTTGTTGGAAATGAAAGAGATGGTGTAAGAATACTTGATTTTCCGCTTAAATACTCGGTGACTCGGGTTCGGGTTTAGGCTACCGACGGGTCAAGACTAGTCGAGTTCATAAGTTTTTAAACAAACTAAAACTTTTTTCAGCAAAACTTTTATAAACCATTTTCCGAATAATTATTTAAAATCTTTTTTTTTTTTTTTTTTTTTTTTTTTTTTAAATAAGAACATTTTATTTTTCAAAAGCATAAAAATTAATATTTTCCAGGCGTAAATGTCGTTTTATAAAATAAACATTTCAAATGATAAAAGCAGATTTCTCCAATGATATGGGTTCCGAACTTATCGTCCAGAACCCCAAAGTGTATAGTTTCCGATGATTCCTTGATTTTTGTCTACCAGTCAAATTCCAGGGCGTTACATCCTCCCCAACTTAGGGGAATTTCGTCCCGAAATTTAGCTTTTAGTATACTTGATGCATCGATGATTAAGATTACATGATCCCATGATGACCACTATGCGCCACCACTTCTAATATTCGTCTCAGGCACCACCCAAAATCAAGCCGAAGGGGCTTATATATAGGGTGTACCAGCGGCTAACCCACCACTCCTTCAACCTTACTTGGGTGTTTCCTTCGACTCCTATTAGATCAATGACACACAGGACGACACACTATTTTCCACTACAAGGCATCATCCTCAAGCTTTACATCAGACATATTCATTTCGGATTGAAGGGGTTTATATATAGGGTGTACCAGCGGCTAACCCACCACTCCTTCAATCTTCCGCGAATATTACCCTCGGTAATTCTTGAATTCAATGTCTCACAGCTGCCACGCTAACTATAAGTCCCTAATTCCAGGTTTCGCTTCAGACATATTCAACTCGTGCCGAAGAGGTTTATATATAGGGTGTACCAGCGGCTAACCCACCACTTCTTCAACCTTTGTCGAATATTTCTCTACACGAACCTTGAGTTCACGACTTCTAGTTACACAATAGCATATTGCTTATACACGTATACACCTGTGACCTTGATGTAATTATATTCCGGACTATAATTACGAGCTCACCTTGTATCAATGTATAAGCTCTATTGTGTGCGGCTAGAAAATTTGACACGACACCACACACATACACACAACCATGCTCCATGAATGCAAGAATGAATGACAAATTTTTGGCTTAAATAATGTATAAATTTCCCCAAAATTCATATGATTGAGTAGATATGACTTGTGCTCCCAGCATGAGCCCTGAGTAGCCAAATTTGTGGATGCAAATAAAAGAATACTTATAAGCATAATAAGGCAACACGATATTCATTGAATAACACAATTATTTGATACATGCTGCAAATGTTATATTGACTTCTAGACAATAGATTACAAGAATAGAGACTAAGAGAACAGATGAGGGTATTTCTCCTTCATTTGATCTTCGCGTTCCCATGTAAACTCGGGTCCGCGTTTGTTATTCCATCGAACATTCACAAGCGGTATGCGGCTACGCTTGGTCTTCTTGACCTCGCGATCCAAGATTTCGACGGGTTCTTCAACAAAAAGCAGATTGTCGTTAATTCGAACCTCGTCGACGGGAATGAGAAGGGCCTCGTCAACAAGACACTTCTTTAACTGCGAAACATGAAAAACATGTGAACTCTACCGAGTTCCGGCGGCAGCTCAAGACGATAGGCAACTGGTCCGATCCTTTCAAGGATTTTGAATGGTCCAACATACCTAGGAGCGAACTTTCCCTTCTTCCCGAAACGGACTACGCCCTTCCAGGGGGAAACTTTCAGCAGAACACGGTCACCAACTTGAAACTCGAGTGGCTTGCGTCGTTTGTCTGCGTAGTACTTATGCCGACAACGGCGTCTTTGAGTCGCTGTTGAATGATAGCGATTTGATCGGTTGTTTCCTGTATTAGTTCCGGGCCGATGATCTGTGAATCCCCGGTCTCGGACCAACACAAGGGTGAGCGACACTTGCGACCGTAAAGAGCTTCAAACGGCGCGCATTTAATAGAAGAGTGGTAACTATTGTTGTAAGAAAATTCTGCCAGCGGCAGATGAGCTTCCCAACTATTACCGAATTCAAGGATACAAGCTCTCAACATGTCCTCTAGGGTTTGTATGGTCCTCTCGCTCTGCCCATCAGTTTCTGGATGATAGGAAGAGCTAAGCTTCACACTTGTCCCAAAGGCCTTTTGCAAAGATTTCCAGAACCTGGAAGAAAAACTGCTGTCGCGATCAGACGTAATGCCCTTAGGCACACCATGACGGGAAACGATCTCACGAATGTATATCCGCGCCAACTTTTCCGTAGTGTAGTCCTCACGAACCGGGATAAAGTGAGCGGATTTAGTTAGAATGTCCACAATAACCCAAATTGAGTCATGACCGCTAGGCGTCCGCGGTAGCTTGGTGATGAAATCCATAGCTAACTCTTCCACTTCCACTGAGGAATAATAGGTTGCTGAAGCAGCCCAGACGGCCTTCGATGCTCTGTCTTGACTCGCGAACAAGTCAAACATCTCATCACGTATAAAGCGATGTCTTTCTTCATCCCGGGCCACCAATAATGAGGTTTAAGATCTTGATACATTTTGCTGCTGCCGGGATGAATCGAGTATCTGGACTTGTGGGCTTCACTTAGAATAAGCGTTCGAAGAGCTCAGAGTTTGGGATCCATGCTCGATCAAGAAAATAGAGGATGCCGTCCAACTTGGTTTCGAATTTCTGTTCGGCTCCACACGACAAAACGCCCTGAGATCTCCATTCACAAGCGCCTGATTCTGAGCTTCGCGAATTAAGGAGGGAAGATTGGATTGAATTCGAATAGAGTGCAGCTGGGTCCTTTCTTTACGACTCAATGCGTCAGCCACCACATTAGCCTTTCCCGGGTGGTAGCGGATTTCACAATCGTAATCGCTGAGAAGTTCGACCCAGCGTCGCTGCCTCATGTTCAACTCTTTCTGATGGAGGATGTGCTGTAAGCTCTTGTGGTCGGTATAGATGACACACTTCGTGCCGTACAGGTAGTGTCTCCAGATTTTTAAGGCAAACACCACAGCACCCAACTCGAGGTCATGCGTGGCGTAGTTCTTTTCGTGCACCTTGAGTTGTCGAGAAGCGTAAGCGATGACCTTCCCTCGTTGCATTAAAACGCAACCGAGGCCTTGATTTGAAGCATCGCAATAAACGGTAAAGTCATCGTCACCTTCCGGAAGCGATAGAATCGGTGCACGGCAAAGTTTATTCTTCAGAGTTTGGAAGGCTTCCTCTTGATCTCGTCCCCACACGAAGGGTTCTCCCTTCTGAGTCAGAGTGGTCAAAGGCAAGGCAATCTGGAGAAGTTTGAGATAAATCGGCGGTAGTAACCAGCCAATCCAAGAAATGAACGGATTTCGGTAGGTGTTTTAGGCGCTACCCAATTTCTGATGGCTTCTACCTTGGCAGGGTCGACGTGTATGCCGTCGACATTGATAACATGTCCCAAGAATTGAACTTCCTTTAGCCAAAATTCGCACTTGGAGAACTTGGCATATAGTTGTTCCTTCCTGAGAAGCTCCAAAATAAGCCTGAGATGAAGCTCATGATCGAGTCCTCGAACGAGAATAAATGAGAATATCGTCTATGAAAACAATGACAAACTGGTCGAGATATGGACGGCAAACGCGATTCATCAGATCCATGAAAATGGCGGGGGCATTGGTCATTCCAAAAGGCATAACCATGAACTCGTAATGACCGTAACGAGTTCGGAACGCAGTTTTCGGGATATCCTCTTCCAGAACACGCAATTGATGGTAACCAGAACGCAGATCGATCTTAGAGAAAAACGTAGCACCCTGAAGCTGATCAAAGAGATCATCAATTCTCGGTAACGGGTACCGGTTTTTGATGGTCAGTTTATTAAGCTCCCGATAGTCAATGCACATACGGAAAGTCCCCATCCTTCTTTTTGACGAAGAGTACTGGGCTCCCCATGGAGACGAGCTAGGGCGAATGAATCCCTTGCCAAGAAGTTCTTGAAGCTGATTCGATAATTCTTGAAGTTCCAGCGGAGCTAGACGATAAGGAGACTTAGCAACAGGGAGAGCACCAGGAATAAGATCGATACGAAATTCCACCTGCCTGCTAGGAGGAAGTCCAGGCAGCTCATCGGGAAAAACATCAGAAAATTCACGCACGACAGGAAGTCCTGCAGTCTCTTGACTTTGGATTCCTTGAGAGTAACACGGGCTAGAAATGCGGGATACTTCTTTCGAAGGTACCGACTGGCTTTTAAGCAAGAAACGATTCTTAGGCATCCACCCGACCTATCCCCTTGAATGGTTAGAATTTCACCAGAAGACAGAGGGATACGAATAAGTTTCTCGGCGCAGATTACTTCGCGCGATTGCTAGACAGCCAGTCCATTCCCACAACTAGATCGAAGCTTCCAAGACGAAAAGGTATAAGGTCAATACTGAACGATGTGGTGACAAGAGTAAGGGTGCAATATCGAATGACAGACCTCACTTGTGTGGACTCACCACTAGCAAGTTCAACAACCAAGGCAGGTTCCAACTCGGAAATTTTTAATTTCAGCAAAGGAACCAATTCGCAAGAGACAAAACTCCTATCAGCTCCTGTATCAAATAGGACAGACACCCAATTGTTGTTAAGAGTAAACGTACCAGTAATAACATCGGGGTTTTGGCGTGCTTCGGCAGCTCCAATGGTGAAGGCCCTCCCGCGAGCCGGAGGAACGTTGGTGACGCGAGGGCATCGATTTCTGTAATGGTCCATCGCGCCACACTCGAAGCAGCCTCGAGCAGGGTTAGGCTGAGGGTTAGCATTCCCACAGCCAGTTGGTTGCCAGGACTCCTGCAGCGCTCCACCAGGTGTCCGAATCGTCCACAATTTGTGCACTTGCGGCACAACTCACTTGTTGGGTGATGATAAGAACATAAGTTGCACTTGGGATGCGGCCCAGTATATTCCTTTCTCGGTCTTCCCTGAACTGTTGCGGCTGAAACGGGGGCCATGGAGTTGATAGGCGTAGCACCAGTGATCGCAGTTAAGTAGGTCGCTTTCCGCTTCCTATTGTTCCCCTTTTTCGCTTTCCCATCGGAAGATTTGCCCTTATCCTGATGCAAAACACCGGACCTGAGCTGTTCCCTGGTCAAACGGGCAGTGAGATCGATCACTGCCTTAAGTGTAGTGGGGTCAACTGCAACCGCAATGCCCCTCATAGAGTCCGGAAGACCGCTGATGTATTGCTCGACAGCGCGTGAAGCTGGGGTAACCATGTGGGGCACCAATAGGGAGAGTTCATGAAATCTCTCCGTGTACTTCATGTGATCGGCGCCCTTCATCGTGTGCGCCCTAAACTCAGCCTCCAATTTCTGGAGTTCGGTTCTCGAACGAACTCCTGCGTGACTAGCTCAACAAACTCGGCCCAGGGCAAGGCTAAGACCGCGTCTCGCCCCCTGGTTCTAATCTCGATATTCCACCACGTGAGAGCCCGTTTGTGGAACATACTCGCCGCGAATTTGACCCTGAGTTCATCCGGGCAAGAGCACATGTTGAATGAAGCTTCGACTTTCTCGAACCACTGGAGAAGACCAGCAGCTCCCTCGGATCCATTAAAGCTCGTAGGCCCAGTGTTAGTAAAAGCCTTATAGAGCCTGTCGGCCTGAAGAGTAGGATTCGGTTCTGGGGCTTGTGGCGCACCCGAGGTCCCTTCTTGCCTTAGGTTGTTAACCAGACCCGGAAGAACTGCTGCAATTTGCTCGCGCTATGATGGCAGCGAGGTCAGCAGGGTCAGCATTAACGGACGAGCGACGAGGAGGCATTCTGAAAAAGAAAAAGAACGCGCAAGAATGATACCGGGAATAAGAATAACAGGATAAGGAATAGCCAAAGAATACATCGCTACGATAGACACAATTAAAGATGCAGCACATAAGCACATAGCAAGCACATAAGTGTGGGCGTGTGATAGTGATGCATGAATTATCTAGAGTTAAGGGTCCTAGGTTATAGTCTAGGTCGGTTTCCTAATTCCCTATAACCATTGGCTCTGATACCAATCTGTCACACCCCGGTCGTAATGGCGGAAAACCGAGGCGTGGCGACTAGGTCGTGATTGATTGAGCACAATAGTATAAAAGTCTAAATGCATAAACATAACCAAACTGTCAAATATTACATCATCCAGGTAACATGAAACAAATTGTTTTAATACAAAATATCAAGTTTCCAACAACTCCTAGCCTAGCCTTCATCTCTCTAAGGCCTCTATCAGCTATTAGCTACTTCCTGCTTCATTTCCTGAAAACATGTAATAAAACGTCAACTACAAAAAGTAGATGAGTGAATTCATAGGTTAACTAATACTGTAGTGATAAGCCCTACACAAGCATACTAGGCTAAGTTGTAGGGGTTTATATATAGGGTGTACCATCGGCTAACCCACCACTCCTACAACTTATCCTACTATGCTTGGTATGCTTATCATCTCAACTGAATCTGCAAGAGTTTCGTATAAAGATTCCAATTATTGTTTCCATGCATGCAGGAGGAACGTATCAAGGATATATGTATAAGATACCCAAGAATCATATGTAACCATGCCATGATGAAAAATGATAATGATGCATAATGATCACACAAGACCTGACATCGACCCCACACAAGACCACACTATGCTACTTGATTTCCTTGATGGTAACCCAAATCGATCACTTTGGGTACCATGAGAGAAATCTAAAGCGTACTTTAGTATCTCTTGGATTCCTAATCGATCACTTAGGAGATCCTTCGGATCCTTAATCGAACACTTAAGAGATCCTTCGGATTCTTAATCGAACACTTAAGAACCCCATAGGTCACGTGTATTCTAAATCGATCACTTTAGAATCCCACATCTAGTGACGGCCTGTCTACCAATCGACCACTTGGAGATCAAACCTATGCACTATTGTGACCTATATTGCCACTGTTCACACGATCACAAGACTGACCAATGAATAATGTGTTTTCATGATAAAGTATAACGGGTACATGACTTTGATTTCCAAACGTCCAATGTTCCCTAAACGCTGAGTGATTCCCATATTTACTCCTGAATATTTGATTATGCATACACAACTTCCGAGAAAGTTAAGGTACGCGTAACCTGCCATGATTACTTGTTTTCCCAATGTTCATTGTTTGCAAAAGATTTGTCAAGTGTTTATGATAAGTAATGTTTGAATAAATGTGTTTTGTCAAAACGTGTACATTTACCATGTTTTCACCCCCAATGATTTGAAAGGCTTTAAAAGAAAAATGGGGGCTATGAACTCACCTTGTTGACTAGGTGTGGTTGCTAGGGCGGTCGGGTGCTGTCAAACGTCGATCCTCTAAGTCTAGACAAGGACATAATAAGTTAACAACGCAGTTTAAGTCTAAGAGTGTAAGCCTACACGATCTCGAGCAAAAACTAGGTTTTAAAGACGAAACAGCTTGGTTCTGACCTGATTCGATCGAATAGGAACACATTCGATCGAATCGAAACACATTCGATCGAATAGACACACATTCGATCGAATAGAAACACATTCGATCGAATAGACACTCATTCGATCGAATAGACAGACGTTCGATCGAATACGAAGCTCATTCGGTCGAATGAGTTGGAGACCATTCGGTTGCTTTCCTATTCGGTCGACTGGACTGGTTCGATCGACACATTCGATCGAATGAACTGATTCGATCGACTGGTTCGATCGACTGGACTGATTCGATCGACTGGTTCGATCGAATGAGTCTGATTCGACTCCTTCAAGCTGGGCGACGGAGATACCCACGGGTTTTCCAGATTTTCCAGATTTTTGACCCAAAATCGAAGTTTTTGACATGGAAATGCTCGGGATTGAAAGGGGTATCGATTCCTAGTACTTTTAAACACAAAAGCTTGCATTTTGACACCAAAAATGACGGTTTTTGACCAAGAACACACTTGACACAAAAGTCGGAGTTTTTGCTCGATTCGGGGCGGGTTTTGGTTGTAAAAACGTATGATTTTCAAGAAGATCTTACCGACAACAACGATAAACAGATTGGTGGACTCGAATCTTAGATTGGATGACTTTCTCTCACTACTCTCTCTCTAGAAGTGGGAGTGTTTGGGTGGGAAGTGTTGGTGGAAATGAAAGAGATGGTGTAAGAATACTTGATTTTCCGCTTAAATACTCGGGTGACTCGGGTTCGGGTTTAGGCTACCGACGGGTCAAGACTAGTCGAGTTCATAAGTTTTTAAACAAACTAAAACTTTTTCAGCAAAACTTTTATAAACCATTTTCCGAATAATTATTTAAAATCTTTTTTTTTTTTTTTTTTTTTTTTTTTTTTAAATAAGAACATTTTATTTTTCAAAAGCATAAAAATTAATATTTTCCAGGCGTAAATGTCGTTTTATAAAATAAACATTTCAAATGATAAAAGCAGATTTCTCCAATGATATGGGTTCCGAACTTATCGTCCAGAACCCCAAAGTGTATAGTTTCCGATGATTCCTTGATTTTTGTCTACCAGTCAAATTCCAGGGCGTTACATTTTGAGATGGAGATCTTCTGCCTTCAGAGAGGGATTGAACACCAATACAGCGCTCCGTATACACCGCAACAGAATGGAGTGGCTGAAAGGAAGAATAGAACATTAATTGAAGGAGCCAGAACTATGCTGGCTGATTCGAAGCTTCCTGTGGTGTTTTGGGCTGAAGCGGTTTCTACAGCCTGTTATGTTCTGAATAGAGTCTTAACTGTTAAAATACTTGGTAAAACGTGTTATGAGCTTATGCATGGGAGAAAGCCCAACTTGAGTGGTCTTGAACCATTCGGGTCCCCTTGTTCGATTTTGAAGACAAATTCTAAATTTGGTGAAGTAGCCGATGAAGGAATCTTAGTCGGTTATGTTGTTGGGACTCCCAACAGACGTGTCTTCAATACATCGACCAGCAAGGTTGAGGTGGTGTGTAACACCGATATCACAAGTTACCAACCGCCAAAACCAAGCAACGGACCTGCTGAGTTTTTCGACTATGTTAAACTTTTTAAGTCTTTTAACATACCATATTTGGATATTGCTGAAGAAGAAGAGAGAGTTGCTACGAAGATGATCCTTGATGAGGAAGAAAATCTATTGCAAAGACAGCTGATCGATAAATGTCAACCTTCCTCATCAAATGCTGTCGATACCCCTACTGCCTCGACTGAAGAAGAATTTTTCAATCCATTTCACTCTCAGCATGAAACAACCATTGATGAGCTCTCTTCTAACTTGGAAGACAACTTGCATGTCGGTTCTGTTCCGACCACGAGGATTCATAAAGATCACCCTTTGGAGAATGTGATTGGTGATGTGTCCTCCGGTGTACAAACAAGACGTAGCTTGAATGAGCACACCTGTGTTTACACAAGCATCAAGGAGACAGGGATAATCAACGAATGCTTGTACACCTGTTTTATCAGCCAGATTGAGCCGAAGAATTATCAAATGGCTTTAAAGGACAGCTCGTGGGTCGAAGCCATGCAAGAAGAGTTGGCTCAGTTCAAGAAAATGGAGGTATGGACTTTGGTTGAAAAACCGAAGCATGTGCATGCGATAGGCACAAAATGGGTGTTTAAGTGCAAGAGAGATGAGAAAGGAATTATCATAAGAAACAAGGCGAGGCTAGTTGTGAAAGGATTTAATCAACAAGAGGGGATTGATTATAATGAAGTGTTCGCTCCTGTCGCAAGGTTGGAAGCCATTAGATTGTTTTTGGCGTTCGCTGCTTATAAGAAGATGAAGGTATTTCAGTTGGATGTGAAGAGTGCGTTTCTGAATGGGAAAGTTGATGAGGTAGTGTATGTTGAGCAACCTCCGGGTTTTCCTGACCAAGACTTTCCTGATCACGTGTACAAGTTGAGCAAGGCATTGTATGGACTACATCAGGCACCTCGTGCCTGGTATTCAACTTTATCAGATTACTTGCTTGAAAATGGTTTTGAAAGAGGGAAGATTGATAGCACGTTGTTCGTTAAGAGAGAAGGAAGCGACTTCCTGCTGGTGCAAGTCTACGTGGATGACATTATCTTTGCTGCATCTAAAGTCTCCATGTGTCAGGAGTTTGAGGACGTCATGAAGAAAAGGTTTGAAATGAGTGCTATGGGTGAACTAACTTTCTTTTTAGGATTGCAGGTTGATCAGAAGAAGGATGGGATGTTCATTCATCAGACGAAGTATGTCCATGATGTGCTCAAAAGCTTCAAGATGGAGGACATCACTCCATTCGACACTCCAATCTGCGTCAATCACAAATTGGGTGCTGAGTCAGACGGTGATGCAGATGTGGACCCAACTCAGTATCGGGCTATTATAGGTTCTTTAATGTACTTAACTGCTTCTAGGCCTGATATAATGTTTGCTGTTTGTCTTTGTGCTCGTTTTCAGGCAAACCCACAGGAATCTCACATGAAGGGTGTGAAGAGGATCTTGCGGTATCTCAAGGGCAAACCGAAGCTGGGGTTGTGGTACCCGAGAGGAGGAGACTTGGAGCTAGTCGCTTACACAGATTCTGATTATAGAGGGTGCAATCAGAGTCGGAAGTCAACAACTGGAGGATGTCAGTTTCTTGGTGGTAGATTGGTGTCATGGCAATGCAAGAAGCAGACTTCAGTCGCAATTTCAACCTGTGAAGCAGAATACATGGCAGCATCCAACTGCTGCTCCCAGGTTCTTTGGATTCAACAACAGTTGCGCGACTATGGTCTGAATTTCTTACTTACACCTATTTGCATTGATAACACAGCTGCTATCTCAGTAACTAACAATCCCGTAAAACATAGTAAAACTAAACATATTGACATACATCATCATTTTATACGGGATTGTGCTGAGAAGAAACTGATTTTGCTTGAAAAGGTGGATACGCTTGATAATTTCGCTGATCTTTATACTAAAGCGTTTGACAAAACAAGATTTCAAAACCTTATCGAGCTGAATGGGATGATCAATCCCGAGTAACCATGCTTTTCTTGTTATATTTAAAAAAAAAAAAAAAAAAAAACGTCACTGTCGCTTAAAATATGTCGGTTACCTCAGTTTGAAGGACTTGTCTTCGGATTTGTTTTGGTCCTCATTTTCTACTTGTAGTTTTTGAGGATAGCCATTAACCAGATGACTGAAAGTGACCGGGGCGGTTTATGATGAGTTTTCATTTTTTCGCTTAAAATTAGTCGATCATACTTAGTTAGAAGGACACATACTAGTATGTGGTCGGTCCAGCTGATCCATTGGATCTTCGGGATAGCTGTTTACCTGAAGACTTTGTTTTGGTCGGGGCGATTAATGTTAAAATTTTTAAAAGGGGAAATGAAATTATTTTTCAAGTCTACTACTTCGTAAGAAGTTCGTTAGCTATGTTTAACAGAAAATTGATCCAACCTTGGAAAACGATAGATATACTGATTCTGTGTACTTAACTAGTGAAGTTATTAGGCTTAAAAGGCTTTAGGACAGTCATTGTATGTCATGGTAACTTTTTATGGTGCGTAAAAGTAGATGTGATACAAACTAAAACTACTTGATTTTACGTGGAAACTCCTTACGAGTTTTGCATGTCTTCATATATATCTTTCCGAATGATAGGCAGAAAAGCGATTACCCAGTCATACACGAGCCCATAAGTGTTCTGATTCCCGTGAAGATAGCGTTTCAAGAAACTGCAGTGATCCAGATTCGGGACTTGCAGTTGGTCACTACTCTGAAGTCTATGTAAATGTTTATCATAAAAAAAAAAAAAAAAACTTATGAGTTATTGAAACATTCTAGAGTTCAACATCTCAAGACTTCTTAATCATGGAATAAGAAAGGGAACGGGAAGGAGATGAAGAGTAATTACAAACTTAATCAGACACTAAGGGTCGAAGTCAATTCGGGGTGACTTGGGGAAAGCCAAATACGCTTTGAGAATAGATAGGAGGCATCATAATATCTGAGTTGTTACCCACTTAAATTTTGGGGCTTAATTGAACTTAACTCGTATCACAGAAACGATGAAAACCATCTTAAGTTATTTACCTGCTTACAATCTGTCTCTATATGTCATAATACAGCTAAACACGGATCTATGTGACAGTCACGTAATTAGTATGATTCCTGTTCGGATCTTTTCTAAAACGTAGTAGTCCCTATCGAGACTGAAATTTGATCCCTTATACTTTAATTGTTAAAAGTTTTCTTTTTATGTAGTTGTATGCTTTTATAAAAGGTTACTTGGACTTGATCATGTTCGTTAATTCTTAAAGGGAAGTTTTAAAAGTTAATTGCAAAATGTTCAAATTATAAGGGTTGATTTTGTAAATATAGGCGATGTTGTTAAACAGGCGAACTTGTGAATAACTTCGCCTAGGCGAAGTTAACCATAACTTCGCCTGTATAACTTCGCCCCTATATAAGGATTTTCAAAGGTCAACAGTTCATTATTTGAAATCACAGCGAACTTATCCTCGAAATCACAGCGAACTTATCCTCGTAAATCACAGCGAACTTATCTCCGATTTTCATCCGATTATCTTTTTTCCGATTTCAATCAGTATTCAAGGTGTGTTTGGGTTCTATATCTTATACTCGATGTTCGATGTTGTTAATCCTAAGTTGGTTCGACACCCGGTTAACGACCTCGGACGTTCGAAACCTATACCCGATTTCAAAACTTGTTTTACGTGTTCATGACCAAACTGATCGTCAACATATCCTTAAAAGCTTGAGTTTAAGTGTCCTAAATCGTCAAAATACCCAGAAAACCTCAGATTTTCGAGTTTGAATCAATCGTTACTGTCGCCGATTCAGATTCAGGCGAACTTAAGGTTTAGGCGAAGTTATCCGTAACTTCGCCTGATTCTATACTTCGCCTGAGGCGATGTTGTGGTGAGGCGAAGTTGTCATTAACTTCGCTTGGTCCTTTTAACTTAACAATTATTAGACGAACTTAAAGATGAAGCGAAGTTGTTCCCAACTTTGCCCCAACTTTAACTTCGCCTATACAGTTTTTATCACAACTTCGCTCATGGTAACACGCGAACTTGTGTTATGTCTTAATGTTTATCAAACTTGGTTCGTTTGTTGCAGAGATGGCTGCTGTTGCCGGTGCTGGAGGTGCTGGAGGAGATGACGGAGGAGATAATCAGAGGCAATTCTTCCCGGGTCACAACATGTTCATCACTTTAGACCCGGAAGCGAGTGGTGTGGAGGATTATAGCGAGATAATCACATTCCTCCTACGCTCGAGGATATTCCACGCAATCACGACGACACTGCCGATATCCTTACCCAATATCGAGGACTTCTAGCAGACGGTGGAGTACGATTGTCGTGTTGAGCCCCCGGTTATGAGAGCAACAGTCAATAATCAAGAAGTTCAGTTCTCATCTGAACAGATACGGGTGGCTTTACGATTCGGTGAGGAGACTAGGGATGACCCTACGGAGTTTGTTGCTCCGTTTCGCGATGGGGCATTTCTAAGAATGGGCTATTCTGGTCCATTGGGCGATACCCAGAGACGGAAGGGGTTCCTGCTCGATCAGTGGCGCTTCCTCATGCACGTCATGATTGTGTGTATGTCTGGGAGGAAGGCGGGTACTGACGGAACGGGTGCGACCATGCAGTCCGCAATGACTGCTCTGACCTATAACAAACGTTATAGCTTCAGTCAGATGGTCTTTTATGAGATCGACAGATAGAGGAGGGCGATGGCTCGTGAGCGGTTCATAATGTATCCAAGATTCATCCAGATGATCTTGAACCATGTGGCTCCGAATTTGCCTCAACGACGCCCGATAAGATACGTGGAGAATGTGAGCAAACGTATCTTTGCTCAATGCCGTACATCCAGTGCGAGGAGCAAGCCTGAACTGCGTCCAAGGCATACTCCACTCTTCGGGTACTTGATAAACCCGGGGTATGTGCCAGCTCGGGGGGACGAGTTCAGAGACCCTCAACCACAACAGGCAGGAGCAACTCGAGATGTACCTACTGTGCCTGTTGTATCGGCTGAGGAGGATGTTGACCTTGATGCTGCATTTGGCGGCCAAGGATTCTTCGACATGGATCGTTTTGATCCACATGAAGAAGTGCAGGTCTCAGCTGCACAGGTTAGGGAAGTGAGTGTAACTAGAGCAGCTACGACGGTGGCTGACTCAGATCTTGACGATGTTATGGATGAGGCGAGGAGGATGTTGGTGACTAGAGAGAGGACGTTGGGGAAGAGGAAGAGGACAGTGGATGATAGTGAGTCAGAAGAAGAAGAGGAGGATATACACAAGTTGATCAGACGATCAAGACGTGAAAGGACAGGTGCTGGTATGGGAGCTGGAGAGACTTCACGAGTTATACGTTTTGCTCCATCCGCACTGTCAGGTATGTCGATTGTTCCTACTTCTGTACAGGTTACAAGCGCCGCAGATGTTCCTGTGGTGGCTACATCAGCTGTCGGCATCCCATCCATCACACTACAGACGACGACTCCAGAGATTGTGTAGTTACCACCTCCAACGCTTACTCCTTCAGAGGTGGTGGCACGGTTTGTAGAGTCGACGGTCGTCGCAACTGCAGGGTTGTCGGTCACGATACCACCTGCGGTTACGTCCACAACTGCTTCTGAAGTCCCGGTTACATTCGAGATCCCTCCTCAGTATACTCAAGACACATCTAACATGAGGTTTGATTTCGATGCAACCCTCTCAGACTCGGAGAGAATAGCTGCACTTAAGCGGGTCGTGGCAGAGCAATCGAGGATAAACTTTATCCAGACCCAGGCTATTCAGCGCCTTGTAGCAGAGAATCAACTACAGTCGTCCCTCCTGGTTGAACATGGGCGACTTATAGATGCTATGAAGGAGTTCTTGGCATCTCAGGGGGAGACAGGCTGTAGAGGCGACGAGTTAAGGACGAAGAAGAGAAATGACAGAGACGATGATCCCAATGCACCGAAAGGTGCAGGTGGTGAGTTGCCAAGAACTACTCAAGCTCTTGGGACTTCCACAGCTCAGGGGGAGTCTGCAGGTGCAGTTGGTGGTGATGAGGTGGTGATGGTTGATGATGATGATGATGTGATAGATGCGTTGAAAGAATTGAATGATGATATGCTAGAAGATGATGATATGTTTGATGATGATGTGCTGCCGATTGAGGAGATTAAGAAGATTGGCGCACAAATTGTGATTGAAGATGAGATTGAAGAGGGTGAGATAGTAGAAGAAAATGTTGAACACGAGATCCCAGATGTTGAGAAAGCCGATATTGGTACTGAGATGGAGAATGATGAGACAGAGTGGGAGGAGCAGCCTAGGTGGAAAGAAGGATATGCTCATTGGTTTATTAAGACTAAAAAGCCTGCTGTTCCAACCATGTTCAAGAAGAATTATAATATCAAAGGCTATGCTGAAGCGAAGAAAGGGATTATTTGCTGGATCTATGATGAGCAGTTGAAGCTCTTTGTGCTCAAACGGTATGACGGCGTTCAGTATTTTAAAAGAATGTTAAGGTCGTTGAATACACTGCCGGAATGTGAAGTGAAAGACTTAGCCAGATTGGGGTTAATCAATCGAAGTGACGATAATATGGTTAGAGTCATTGAGAAAATTGTTTGGAGAGAGAGTATAAAAGAGAAGAAGTTTGAGCTGTTGAAGCCACAAAAGGGAAAACTTGTTGAGGACAAGGATAGAGGTCTAAGAACTGATGGAAAACCTTGGATGGTAATGAAGTATAAACCGATCCGGTGCCTGAAAGAAGTACCAATGAAGCTAATGCCCAAGGATGTGCTTAAAGACCTAAAGTGGTGGTACGTGGATTGTGAGACAGCAGAGGCGGTGATGGAAGACGAGGATGAACAAGAGCTCCTTAAAGTTTACGATCCGATGCATTTGGTAAACTTATCGCAACCTGATCTGAAGGTGCTTAATGAGAAGAAAATCTTTTATATTCCTGCTTGGAAGGATGAAGCGAGGAAGTATCAAAGAGTCGTGTCAGTTTGTGTTAGAGAAGGAGTGCATGCGTGAAGATACAGGATTACAAGACAAGAGCTTAAAGATCAAGATATGAAGCTACTGCCAAGGGGGAGTCTGTTGGTGCATGAATGTCAGTAGTTCATAGTCTAGTGTCTGTAATCGAGTCTGTAATGTTATTTATGTTTTTGTTTAAGCGAAGTTGTTAACAAGTTCGCCTAGGCGAACTTGTTGAACAAGCGAAGTTATGGACAACTTCGCCTGAACATATCAGGCGAAGTTGTCGTGTATTTATAATACAACTTACGGCTTGGTTTAGGGTTGGTTGTTGAAGTTAGTCGTTTGAGTCGATCGAGTTGACGAGAGTCTGTATCAGTGATTCATATCACGTGAGTTCGGTTATTAATATATAACGTGTTTCGGTTTGTTCGTGTGTGTTTGTTTGATTTGCTTTCTACGCTCGTAACGATCTACGCAGGGATTCCGCACCTGAGTAGACCGGGATATCTCGTGTGATCCGTCCGGGGAACCTACATTTTTAACTTGTGTTGGTTTATTCGTGAGATTGCTTATGGTAAAAACTAGTTTTAGCAAATATCTTTGAATCAACACTATTCTCCTTTACCAACACATAATTCTAACTGTTTCCTCAGTTAAAACAGACTCTGCAACCTTAATTCCAGTTGAATCATCTTAGCCTGAACTTTCATTTTCAACTTTCTCAGAGGCAACATAATCATCATCAACAGACCTTGTGGTATCAAGAAGTGGAGTTTTGACTTCCACATTCAATGCCTTCTTGAAACCTTTAGGTTTCTTGGAAACATATGCATTCCACATGGGTGGTGGCACAACATGATAATCCACATTAGATGATATGTTCTCGTTCACATCATCTTTAGATTTTGATGAGTTTCTAGGCATATTATGATCGAGAACATAATAAAATGCAGCATAACTCACCAATTTTAAATTGAATCTCTCGGTCTCAATATTTAGTGTTTGTAACTCAAGCTTGAGAGTTGCATTCTCATCTATATACCTGTTGATGGCTATTTGCTTATCCTCAACCGTGTGTTTTAACATTAAAATGGTCTTTTCATCTTGTAGGATTTTTTTCCACAAATTCTTTTCACATGTTTGAAGTTTTTCAACTCTTTAAGTTCAAGATTTTTAAAATCACATTCATCACATGTCAACTCACATTTTTCACACATAATTGAGTTTAGAATTACCTGGTTTGCGATGAATGCATGATCAGTTGGTGAACATTTTTCAATTGAGCTTTCAGACTCTTCATCAGTTAAGTCTTCAATGATTCCATCAACAAACTCCTCATTCTTCCCAGTTGATTCCTCAACATCACTTGAATCCTTGACCTTCGAGTCTTCCACATTATCTGATTTCTTAACATCTTCGTCTCCAAAGTCAATCTTATCATGTGGTACCTTTTCGCCATTGAACCATCCTACAAAACTTCAATGATGTCAGGAGGAAATAAAGAAATAAGGTAATCGGAGGGAACCGTGTGAATCTTGTAATAAATTCTTGGAAGCTCGTCATCATAATCAATTTGATCAACTTCTTGATCATCCTTGTCACAATGTTTGTCCTCAGTAACAAACACAACATTCAAAACATTATCCAAACTCTCATTCTCAACCAACTTGTCCTCAACCACATTCTCAAAACTTTCAACCATCTTGTCCTAGACCTTTTCATTAACCATCTCAACCTATTTACTACCATCAACAACTTCTGCTATGTTTGCCTGGAAAACCGAATTCCAGTTGAACCCCTCATCCATCTGTGCAGTAGCAGCCTTTTGTTGTGATGTAGAAGCCTCTTTAGACTTCATACCTTTTGAAGATTTACCTTCGTTTTGAGAAGGACGATGATATATAGCCAGTTTGTAATAATCCCTCCCAAAAGGATTTGCAGCGTTGTCATCTACGATCTTGCTCGTACACTCCCGTTTGAAGTGTCCTTTCTCCTTGGATCGAAAGCATCTAACTTTGGATTTATCAAAACCCAACTTTGAAGTAGACCCATGCAACACATTCTTTCCTGTAATCTCCTTGAAACGTTGAGCTCTCCTAATTACACTAGCCATACACCAACGAATATCAATCATCTCCATCTCTTCCGGGTCAATTTGATCGTAATCTTCTTCGGTCATGTTATAGTTACCAATCCGACCAGAAACTAAACATTCATACTGTTGGGTTTTATACAAGATTATCAAAGTTCAAGTTAACCATATTTAACAAGAAAACGCAACGGAAGCTAAGATTTTAAAACAAGTTATGAACATACCATTATGTTAAAACTAAAACCCAAAGAGCTAGGATCAAAATTACAAGAACAATATGCTCACAAAATGTAAATTGTACCTTCTTCTACCTTTAGAAGAACAAGTGGATTGTTGAAGAGGATGGTGGATGAATGACAAGCCTCCAAAGAAGAAGACCTCAAGAGTGTGATACCCCAAGCTATTTGTGACAACACCAAGTTGTTTGCTAGGAATTATGAACACCAAAACAAGCTCACAAAACCCTCTTTTTTCTGCTGCTGCTGCCGTGAGTTTATTAGAGAGGAAGAGAGAGTTTTTGAAGCTTGAATACACTTGAAAAGATTCAAAAACAAGACACAAATGCATGTGTTGTGAATGGAGGTTTATCAAGTGGTCAACTTAAGAAGACAAGGCTTTTGATTGGACCAAAAACCTCCACCCACATGGGGTGGACGGTTATTATTATTATTATTATTTTTTTTTTTTTTTTGTTTTGTTTTAACCATTAAAACATCTCCATTCATTTTATAAAACTCATTTTTATAAAATGTACATACATTTATATAATTATTTAACCAATTAAATAATTAATTTATATAAACAAATTATCTAGATAATTTATTTAAATCCTCAAGTGTGTTTGTTTAGAAAACCAATTTTCTAAATACTTAGTGTTCGGTATTCGTTTAAATGATCAAATCATTAAAAGAATACATTTGGTGTTGTCTAGCTTGTTATTGGGTATGACCCGACTTGGATCAAACACAGTTAGCCACATTAGTATAAGTATGTGTCTCGGGTATACGTAATTCCAACAATCTCCCACTTGCACGAGATACATAGAAAATTAATGCAAGTGGTGAATACCGCCTAACAACAGTTCACCACCCCTAATGTGTTTGACGAAGTGCCATTCAATAACATCATCCCTTCAAGTCCCTTACTTGATATGGTTTAGGTGAATCTATCATTATATCCCTTTGTTACTAGATGTCATGTTGGATCTAAGAGACATAGGCGATCATTCTCTTTACAATTCAACTTTATCAGGCCTTAGACATCTAAACTCTCAACACATAAGAGGAACAAATTCCATCTTGACTGTATACGCCTCTCACTATCACTTTATACTCCACCTGAGCTCATCCTTATGTACCATCTTTTACGAATAGCGAAGGGCAGAGTCAAAGTGTAATACTTGGTGAAAATCAAGACCCAGTATACATCTCAGGTCTAAGGATAATATGAAATTCTCCTTTACTCAAAATTACTAATGATCAGGTCCATTGACTCCATGTAGTAATATTGAGAGCGGGTCAGTCCAATATTCGTATCCCACAAATATCTATGAACCTTGGCAGCAAACCTATGCTCCATATTCATTCCTTATGAATATCCACCAATCCTAGTTCATAATAGTCTTGCTTCATATTTGTTCCCACAAATGTGATCGACTACGGACTTTTAGAATAAGATAACTTATTCATGGATTAAACATGCAAAATTAGAATTTAACTCAAGATTCCATAATCATATAAAAGAGTTAAATTACAAAAGTCTTTTAAACGTAAATACAAAATAGATCAAATCCAATTACTAGAATATCGGAGTCCTAAGCCACTCGCATGACGCTCATGTTTCGGTCTTTCTAGGAGCTTCGTGAATGGATCCGCAAGATTTTGATCAGTTCCAACTTTGCGAATACATATCTTTCCTTTTTCAACTTCATCCCTTATGTAGTTGAATCTCCGCTCTATGTGCCTTGTCTTTTGGTGCGAACGAGGTTCCTTGATTTGTGCAATCGCACCCTCGTTGTCACAAAAGATTTCTAGGGGGTCTTGAATGGAAGAGACCACCTAGATCAGTAATGAATTTCTTCAACCATGCAGCTTCCTGAGCTGCCAATGAAGCGGCGATGTATTCTGATTCTGTAGTGGACAATGCTACCACTTCCTGTTTTGAGCTCTTCCAAGAGACAGCTCCTCCATTAAGAGTGAACACATACCCAGATTGTGATCGAGAATCATCTCGATCAGTTTGGAAGCTCGCATCCGTGTAACCTTTTATAGCGAGTTCCTCCTCACCAGATCCATATATCAGAAACATATCCTTAGTTCTCCTAAGGTATTTCAATATGTTCTTAACAGCCATCCAATGACTGTTTCCTGGATTCTGTTGGTATCTGCTTGTCATGCTCAAAGCGCATGACACATCCGGTCTAGTACATATCATCGCATACATGATGGATCCTATAGCAGAAGCATATGGGATTTGTTTCATCATCTCTTGCTCACCCTTTGAGCTTGGACATTGAGCTGAACTCAATATGGTCCCTCTTTGAATAGGTACAAAACCTTTCTTGGAGTTTTCCATCTTGAACCTTTTCAAGATCTTATCAATGTATGTACTTTGGTTCAAACCTATCAAGCGCCTTGACTTATCCCTATAGATCTTTATTCCCAAAATATAGGCAGCTTCACCAAGATCCTTGATGGAAAATCTACTTCCAAGCCAAGCCTTAACGCTTTCCATGGTTGGAATGTCATTTCCAAATAGTAGAATGTCATCGACATACAATACTAAGAAGGTAATTATACTCCCACTAGCTTTCTTATACACACAAGCCTCATCAGCGTTTTTGATGAACCCAAAACTTTTGATTTCTTCATCAAAACGATGATTCCAAGTTCTAGATGCTTGTTTCAATCCATAGATTGATTTCTTTAACTTGCATACTTTATTAGGATGTTTTGGATCGACAAAACCTTCAGGCTGAACCATATAGACATCTTCCTCAAGATATCCATTTAAGAAAGCGGTCTTGACATCCATTTGCCAAATTTCATAATCATAATGTGCAGCTATGGCAAATAATATCCTAATAGACTTTAGCATTGCCACAGGTGAAAAAGTTTCATCATAATCAACCCCTTGAGTTTGAGTGAAACCCTTAGCTACAAGTCTTGCTTTATAAGTATCCAAGTTTCCATGCATATCAGTTTTTCTTTTGAAAACCCACTTACTTCCAACAGCTTTGGAGTTGAGTGGTGGTTCAACCAATTCCCAAACTTGGTTGTCATACATGGATTGCATCTCAACGTTCATGGCTTCAAGCCATTTGTCACAATCATTCTTGGACATTGCATCACGGTATGTGGTTGGTTCATCCGAATCTACCACGTAGCAACCTTCTACAAAAATCCATATCTTTCAGGTGGATTGCTAACTCTACCAGATCTGCGAACGTTTTGTGTGTTTTGATCAACCACTTGATCACTTTCAACAACCTCTTGTTGAGTGCTAGTATCAACCAATTCTGTATCATCTTGTGGTTCTTGATCCTCATCAAATTTCATTGTTCTATTATTAGTTCCTTCCTTAAGGAACTTAGTTTCCAAGAACTTACCCTTTCGAGCAATAATAACCTTTTGCTCACTAGGGTCGTAAAAGTAATATCCTAAATCATCTTTAGGATAACCTATAAAGATACACTTAGTGGATCGGACTTCTAATTTGTTTGGGGTGTATTGCTTTACATAAGCTTCACAACCCCAAACTTTTAAGAATGATAGCGATGGAACCCTTCCATGCCATATTTCAAAAGGTGTCTTCTCCACTTTCTTGGTTGGAGCCATATTCAATATGCGAACGGCGGAAAGTAAAGCATAGCCCCAAAATGATAGAGGTAAAGTGCTTCTAGCCATCATCGATCGAACCATATCTAATAGGGTACGATTTCTCCTTTCAGACACACCATTATGTTGTGGTGTTCCAGGTGGAGTAAGTTGTGAAATAATTCCACAACTCTTAAGATGATCTTGAAAAACACCACTTAGGTATTCACCTCCTCTATCACTACGAAGTACTTTGATTGTGGTCTTGAGTTGTCTTTCTACTTCAGTTTTGAAGTCTTTGAACATTTCAAAAGCTTCATCTTTGTGTTTCATTAAGTACACATAACCATATCGACTATAATCGTCAATAAAGGTAATGAAGTATCTTTCACCATTCCTAGTCATTGGTCTAAAAGGACCACATACATCCGAATGTATGATACCCAATAATTCTTTTGACCTTTCAAAAGTTTTATTAAAGGGTTGCTTTGTCATTTTGCCTTGTAAACAAGATTCACATACATCAAATGAATCATACTCATTTGTTTCTAGAATACCACTCTTGCGAAGAGTTTGCATGCGATTCTTGCTTATATGTCCAAGGCGACAATGCCAAAGATAGGAATCACCCAAGTCCTTCTTGAGTTTCTTGGTGCTGACATTGTACATTGAACTACTATGTGACATACCACTTTGATCTATTTCATATATACCATTCATGGGTATAGCTTTAAAATAAAACATGCCATTCATCAAAACATGAATATCATAATCTATAAATTTAAGATCAAAGCCACATTGTTTTAAAAGGGACACGGAAATAATGTTTCTCCTTAACTTAGGAGCATACAAAACATTCTTCAAAATTACTTCCAAACCACTTGGAAGCTTTAACAAGTAGTCTCCTTGGGCTTGGACTTCAACTCTTGCTCCATTGCCCATAAAGAGACTAATGTCCCCTTTGTTGAGTTGTTTACTTCTTTTGAACCCCTGCAACAAATTGCAAATGTGAGTTCCACATCCGGTATCAAGTACCCATGTATTTGAAGAAATAACATTTAGTTCAATATGTATAGTAAAGATAATACCTGAGGTATGCCCCGCATCCCTCTTATCTTTTAACGCATTGAGATAGGTCGGACAATTCCTTTTCCAATGACCTATCTCTCCACACTCAAAGCATGGATCTTGCGCCGCAACCTTTTGCTTCTTTTCCTTCGGTTTGGTGGGCGTGATGGCTTTCCTCTTTCCCTTTCCTTGGACGTGGCCCTTGCCCTTAGCAACACTTGCTTTGGGTTTGGAGTTATGTCCCCTTTTTCCTTCATTGATTGTTAGAACGGGTAAAACCTTTTTACCCATTCCCGCTTCGGCCGTTCTTAGCATTGCGTGAAGCTCACCAATGCTTTTGTCCCATCCATTCATGTTATAATTCATGACAAAGGTTTCAAACCTTTTGGTCAAAGAGTTGAGGATCAAATCCGTAGCCAACTCATTAGATACGGGACAATTCAACCTACGAAGCTTTTCGATGTAGCTTTTCATCTTTAGGACATAAGATGAGACGCTTTGGGTTTCCTCCATACGACATGCATGAAACGCTCGAACCGTTTCGAAACGTTCCGCTCTAGCTTGTTGAAGGAACATTTCCTTCAATTGAGTTATCATGTCGTATGCCCCATGATGCTCGAAATCCTTTTGGATTTCGGGAATCATAGTCCCTAACATGAGGCAAGAGGCTTGCACCGAATCTTTGGTGTACTTGACCCAATCGTTATAAGCCTCCTCATTTTCCACGTCAGGCTCGTCGGGAATGGGATCGTCTAAGACATATGATATCTCTTCTTGCTTGAGAACTATTCTCAAGTTGCGATACCAATCCATAAAGTTATTATGGTTTAGACGATCCTTTTCAAGGATGGTTCTTAAGGATAGGTTACGGGTGTTATGGGTAGAGGTGTTTGCATTGTTAGCGGCCATCTACAAAATTTAACAAAGTTCTATTTAGTATTATAATTAATTTAATTATTAATACCCTTTTATTCCAGATTTTAAAATAATAATTAAATTCTAGAATCCAACGATAAATCAAATTTCGGTTAGGTGACCTTTATCCCGTTATTTGATTTAACAAGGTAGTCAACCTTGACAATTGCAACCCTTTGCAACTTCTAGAGGTATGGGACCATTCGAAATCCTTATTTCGTGTTGGCATGTTTATCCCATCAACACCATTGGATCCCATGCTTAGGTGACCTTTATCACATGGTTTCCAATTCAAGTCGTCCTACTTGTATAAACATGTAAGATTAACATACAAGTGGTTAGGTGACCTTTATCCCACAAATATGTTAATATTACCCTAAGTATATTAGTTTGCTCAAAATGGTTAGGTGACCTTTATCCCATTTAAAGTTCCCTAATACGTTAAGTGTCATACAAAAGGATGGTGTTAGACTTGTTTCTTTGGTAATTATGAAAAAGGGATTTTAAATTTTCAAATATTCTAGTTGAAAAACATTATGCCATATCCTAACATGCATTTAGAAATATGGCGATTTTGAAAACCAATTTTCAAGGTTCTAGTTATAATAAAACCAATTTTATTATAGGTGAGTGATCGCTTAGTTTTAATAAACCCATTTAATTAAACTAATTGACGCGATATTACCAAAAATATATTAGAACCCGTTTTATGCTTGTTGTCGTTCCTATGTGACGGTTTGGATATCCTAATATCTATCAACCACACATTACATTAAGTAAAACAAACAACCAAGCATACACATGCAAAATATAGTCATAACCGAAAACCGCTAAATTTGACCATACTTGTTAGCCGAAACAAGTATAGGTCATAAGTCACACCTAAGGGACAAAACATGACACAAGGATGGAATGTTGACTCCCACTTGATCTTGCATCCAAATGCTTCAAGTATCCTTTCCAAGTTGTTGTGTTCTTGTTGGGCTTGTTAATGGGCTCCAAACTTCCAAAAGTCTTCTTGGGCCCAAGAGTGAAATTTATGGGCCTAATGGGCTTGAATCCCATGATGGGCCGGTGAGGCCCAACAAGCCCAAAATTTCGGCCCAACCCATTTCATCAAATCTTGCATCTTCTAATTTTTACAAAATGTATCCTAATACATATTTTTCTAAAAAAGGAAAATGCAACTAATCTACTTATTACATACCAATTTATGAATAAATAAATTACACAAGCCTTAGATTATGAATTATTACAACCATATTGAATAATAAATATAATTAACATACACAAAAACAACAATCAACACATCCAAGGTCTAGGTTTCGGTTATGACACATCCAAACATACCAAATGTTCTAAGCATGCAACCTAAGCAACCAATGCCTAAATTTCATCAAAAAAGCGCCCCCCCCCCCCCCAAGAGGCTACGGCCACCATCCCCAAAATATTACAATTTTGATATTTCATCATCCAAATGATAAATGGTTTCCTAAGATCTTTCCATGCATGTCAAGATCTTACAAAACCATGAGGGGTAAAATCCACTAAATTTTCGGACCTCCCTTTTCACCCATGAAAAATCCGAAATTTATGAACACAAAAGAAGCATAAGTCCTTGTAACCGGCTCTTGATGCCATTGTTGGGTTTTATACAAGATTATCAAAGTTCAAGTTAACCATATTTAACAAGAAAACGCAACGGAAGCTAAGATTTTAAAACAAGTTATGAACATACCATTATGTTAAAACTAAAACCCAAAGAGCTAGGATCAAAATTACAAGAACAATATGCTCACAAAATGTAAATTGTACCTTCTTCTACCTTTAGAAGAACAAGTGGATTGTTGAAGAGGATGGTGGATGAATGACAAGCCTCCAAAGAAGAAGACCTCAAGAGTGTGATACCCCAAGCTATTTGTGACAACACCAAGTTGTTTGCTAGGAATTATGAACACCAAAACAAGCTCACAAAACCCTCTTTTTTCTGCTGCTGCTGCCGTGAGTTTATTAGAGAGGAAGAGAGAGTTTTTGAAGCTTGAATACACTTGAAAAGATTCAAAATCAAGACACAAATGCATGTGTTGTGAATGGAGGTTTATCAAGTGGTCAACTTAAGAAGACAAGGCTTTTGATTGGACCAAAAACCTCCACCCACATGGGGTGGACGGTTATTATTATTATTATTATTTTTTTTTTTTTGTTTTGTTTTAACCATTAAAACATCTCCATTCATTTTATAAAACTCATTTTTATAAAATGTACATACATTTATATAATTATTTAACCAATTAAATAATTAATTTATATAAACAAATTATCTAGATAATTTATTTAAATCCTCAAGTGTGTTTGTTTAGAAAACCAATTTTCTAAATACTTAGTGTTCGGTATTCGTTTAAATGATCAAATCATTAAAAGAATACATTTGGTGTTGTCTAGCTTGTTATTGGGTATGACCCGACTTGGATCAAACACAGTTAGCCACATTAGTATAAGTATGTGTCTCGGGTATACGTAATTCCAACACATACGACTCCAAGACTAAACCCAGAATTGCCATATGTTCTTTGACTAATTCAGTGGTTAGGCCTCCTGTTTTCTTCAAGTTCACAGCAATATTGCATTGAAGAACATCAGTGTTAAAAACTTGTGTGTTTGGAATTGATTCTTGAGGTACTGGAACTATACCCGAATTACTACAACTATATTGTGGAGTAGTAGGTACGTTTTTCACAAAGGCTTGCCCAGCCTGTCCAGCACAGAAAGCTGTTGGAATCTTGGGATTGGAAGATACACCTGATTGGAACCCTTGTAGTAAAGTCCAAAGTCTTGTGATACAGCAGTTGATTTCATCTTCTGCTTTTTTCTTAGCTCCAGCTCATATGCTTCCAGCTTCTCGTTAAACCTTGCTAGATTAAGACGGGCAAAATCAATTAGATTTGATTGCTGGATCATGATAAATGTGCCCCATTCTTCTGGTAATGCATCAACAAATTTATCAATATATTCGTACTCAGGCTTATTAATGCCTAGTCTCTTCATCTTATTGACCAAATGATAATATATTTCAACCAATTGTGCACATGATTCTCTCTTGACTTGAGTGAAAATTGTCAAATTCTTCTTGAGTAAAGCCATTTTACTCTTTCTCATATCAGGATTACCTTTGTCTTTATTCAACAATGCCTGCCAGATCGAGTAACATGAACCATTGTGCTATAAAAGCTAAAAGATTTCAGCCTTGATGGCTTGTTGAAATAGGTTCAACATCTTCCTTTCCTTTAAGAACAAAGCCTTTTCACGATCTTCAATTTGTGACAACCGATAATTGCTGCCATTCTTGTTCTTAGGAATGATATACTCTTCTTCAACAACAGTCCAAGTCTCATAGTTTAAAGCCTGGACATAGGTTTCAAACTTATCCGCCCATGAGGGGTAGTCTTCAATACAGAGAAGTTTTGGTGGTTTGTTTGAAGTCCCCATTGTTGGACTCGGTATGCCCAAGACACATATTATAATTGATGTGGCTAGTATGTCATGATCCAAGTCGGGTCATACCCAATAACAAGCTAGACAAACACCAATAATATTTGTTTGTATATGATATGATCATTGCAAATAAATATTAACACTTGAGTTATTTAGAAAGGGGTTTCTAAATACAATGTACTTGTGAAATAAATAAATCATATGGTTGATTTATATTTGGGGAGATAGCATTCCATAGTGTTATTTAAGATGGTTAAATACCAATATGTGAAAAATGGTTACCAAGCATGTTACCAATAATGTGTTATAACACAGTATAAGTTATATATATATATATATATATATATATAAACAAAAACAATAATAATAAAGGGATGGAAAGGGCCGCCCCCCTCTTCTTGTTGGAATATTTTTTTATTATTATATCTTTCTTAGTGGAGACATGCAATGCCTTTTATTGGTCTAAAAGGAGGTGCCATTTGAAAGGCTTATATTTTACTTTTTCACTCATTTTTCATAATATATAACACAACATTCAAACGACACAAGACTAGAGGAAAAATCCTTTATCTTTCTACCTCTCTTCCTCTCTTTGGATGGCCAAGAGCAAGGGACCAAGAAGTGTTGTCAAGTGTTAACAATTCCAAGCTACAAGTGGTGTTTGTTGGAAAGCTTGGGGTATGCTAGCTTGAGGAGCTTCATATTCAACTTCTTGCCTTCTTCATCATCATCTCCTTACTCTTCCTTGGATTTGAAAGGTAGCTTTAAAATGCATTGACTTATAGTGACATGCATGTGTTTAATAGTATGTATTTCGTATTTGGATCCGGGCTTGGGTTTTGCATGTGTAAAATTGGTTTTATACATATTAAATTAACAAGATTTAAAACTAATTTCCGCTGCGCTTTTCATAAAGTTGGGATTTTATTACTTTGATAATCTTGTTAAAACCCAACAATGGCATCAAGTGCCGCTTATATGGATGCATGCTTCATGAGACCTAAATATTTTCGGGTTGATGGTGGGGTTTACCGTATGGCCGAAAATTTTGGGGGTTTTGGTTACCCCATGATTTTTCAAGGTTATACTTTACATGCATGTGGTAATCTTGAAAAACTAAGTCATTTGGATGATTAATTGTGTTGTTTGGACAAAACCCGGAACTTTCGGTTTTTTGTTTGTTTTGGCTGAAAGTTTCAAGGGGCAAAGGGGAACCATTTTGGGTCGTGTATTATTGCATATATGGTTATGTAATAGATGTTCATAACCTAGCCATGGCCTTGTGTTTGGTTGAATGTTTGTGTTGATTGTTTGTTCATTCAAAGGGGTTGTTTGTTCATTCAATATGGTTGTAATATTTATTTGGGTTTGTAATCAATTTATTCTTTCAATTTGTTTGTAATAATAAGTAGTTAGGAGCATTTCTTTTACTAGAAAAATGTATTAGGATATGTTTTATAAAAGAAGATGCAAGGAAGAGAGCCCAAACAAAATGATGGAGACCACAACACGGGGGTGAAAACTTGGAGCATTTGGATGCGGGATCAAGTGGGAGTTCACTGACACAAGCTCATGTCCTTTTGAGTCCCTTAGGAGAGACCTTTTGACACACTTGTCTTCGGTCAACAAGTGTAGTCAATATTAGGAGGCTATGGTTATGAACTTGTGGTTGTATGTTTTATGCTTGCATGGTTGATTTACTTTTGTTTATGTTATTGCAATGTGGTTTGCTAACAACTTAAAATCAACAACTAGTATAAAATTGGTTCCTTAGAAATCATTAGGTAATAAAAATTGGTTTTATTAATGGCTAACGATTTCATAATAAAAGGGTTTTAGTAATAGGAACTTTGAAAAATGGGTTTTTCAACTAAGTACCATACATTTGAATGCATGCAAATGAAAGGTACATAAAAGGTTTTCCAATCTAGAATTTTGAAAACTAAAATCCCTTTTATAAAATAAGTTGAACACCATCCTTTTATACGACACTCGAATCACTTGGGAACTCAGTGTGGGATAAAGGTCACCTAACCGCATTAGAGGAAACTTGTGAGTTTGAGGTGGGTTTTCCATATTTGTGGGATAAAGGTCACCTAACCACTTGTATGTGTAAATTCACACGTGTGTGTAAGTAGGACGACTTAAATTGGAAACCATGTGAATAGGGTCACCGAAGCATGGCGTACAATGGTGTTGATGGGATTAAACGTGCTGACTAAACATAAGATGTTTAACCGATCCCATAAAACTAGAAGTTGCAAAGGGTTGCAATCGTCAAACGTTGACTAACTACTATTTGAGTGTAACGTTGGGTTCTAGATTTTAATCATTAATTGTCTTGGAGACATAAAAGGGTATTAACGATTAAAATAACTGATATCAAAAATACTAAAATTGAGCTTTGTTATGCTTGTAGATGGCCGCAATCAATAATCCACCTAACGTTATTATTCCACCCGTCAATAACCTATCACTAAGATCTATTCTTGACAAGGATCGTCTAAACTATACCAACTTTATGGATTGTTATCGAAAATTGAGAATCGTTCTCAAGCAAGAAAAGAAATACTACGTATTAGAGGATCCTATTCCCGATGAACCTAGTGTTGACGATGTCCAAGAGCATAACGATTGGGTTAAGCACAATGAGGATTCGGTGTAAGTTTCTTGCCTCATGTTGGGAACTATGATTCCCGAGATTTAAAATGATTTTGAACTTCATGGGGCATACGACATGATCACCCAACTTAAGGAAATGTTCCTTACACAAGCTAGGGTGGAACGCTTCGAAACGGTTCGAGCTCTTCATGCATCTCGAATGGAAGAAACCCAATCGTTCTCATCTTATGTGCTTAAGATGAAAAGCCACATTGATCGTCTCGAGTGCCTTAATTGTCCCGTCTCAAAGGAGTTAGCCATGGATTTGATCCTAAATGGGCTAACAAAGAGGTTTGAGACATTTGTTATGAATTATAACATGAATGGGTGGGACAAGAGCATTTGTGAGCTTCACGCAATGCTCAAAACGGCCGAGACGGGAATGGGTAAAAAGGTTTTACCCGTTCTCACAATCAATGAGGGAGGCAATAAGAAAAGGCATCACTCGGAACCCAAGGCAAAGGATAACACATGGGAAAGTTCAAGGGAAAAGGAAAAGTGGAACCACCTAAACCAAAGAAGCTAAAGGTTAGCTTGGAGGATCCATGCTTTGGATGTGGGGAGATTCGGCATTAGATGAGGAATTGTCCAACCCATCTCAAAGAGTTGAAAGCTAAGAGGGATGCGGGGCAAACCTCGGGTACAACTTTCATGATTCACATTGATCTTAATATTGTTTCTTCCAACACATGGGTATTGGATACCGGATGTGGAACTCATATTTGCAATTTGTTGCAGGGGTTCAAAGGAAGTGAACGATTTAAGAAAGGAGATACAAGTCTCTTCAAGGGCAACGAAGCAAAGGTTGTTGTCGAAGCTTGAGGAGACTACACATTGAACCTTACAAATGGTTTGGAAGTTATTTTGAAAGACATTTTATATGCTCCTAGTTTAACTAGGAATATTATCTTCATTTCTTTGTTAAGACAATGTGGTTTTGATTTAATGTTTATGGACAATGGAATTTATGTTTTCATGAATAATGTCTTTTATTTTAAAGCAATGCCGTCTAATGGCATTTATGAATTAGTTCATGATAACACATCCTTGGACAACACGTTGTACCAATCAAGCACCAAGAAACTCAAAATGGATTTGAGTAAGACTTATCTTTGGCATTGTCGCCTTGGTCCTATAAACAAAGATCGCATACATACACTTCAAAAGAATGGTCTTTTGGAATCAAGTGAAGCTGATTCATTTGATAAGTGTGAGTCTTGTTTACTAGGGAAAATGACCGAGGACTCCTTTGGTGGAACAAATGAAGGGGCAAAATACTTATTGGGTATCATACATTCGGATGTATGTGGTCCCTTTAAGGCAATGACAAGGAATGGTGAAAGATACTTCATTACTTTTATCGAAGATTATAATTGTTATGGGTATGTGTACTTGTTAAGATACAAAGATGAAGCCTTTGAAATGTTCAAAGTCTTCCAAAATGAAGTATAAAATCAACTCGATAAAACCATCAAAGTACTTCATTCGGATAGAGGATGTGCATACCTAAGTGATGCATTCCAAGATCATCTTAAGAGTTGTGGGATCATCTCACAACTTACTCCACCCGGAAAACCACAACACAATGGTGTGTCCGAAAGGAGGAATCGAACTCTATTGGATATGGTTCGACCTATGATGGTTACAAGCACATTGCCTCTATCATTTTGGGGTCTCGCTTTGCTCTCCGCGGCCCGTATTTTAAATATGGCCCCAACCAAGAAAGTGGACAATACACCTTTTGAAATATGGAATGGAAGGGCTCCATCATTATCATATTTAATGGTATGGGGTTGTGAGGCTTATGTCAAGAACAACACCCAAAACAAACTTGAAAGTCGATCCACTAAGTGTATCTTTGTAGGATATCCCAAGGACTCTATGGGATATTATTTCTACAACCCAACCGAGTAAAAGGTGTTTGTTGCTCGAAAGGCCGAGTTCATGGAAACTAAGTTCCTTATGGAAGGTACTAGTAGAATGGTGGAACTCGAGGAGGATCGAGAACCACAAGCCGAAACACGTTTGGTTGATACTAGCAATCAACAAGAAGTTGTTGAGAATGATCAAATGGTTGATCAAGACACACAAAACGTTCGCTAATCCGGTAGAATTAGTCATCCACCCGAAAGATATGGATTTTTCATGGATGGGTGTTATGTGGTAGATTCGGATGAACCCACCACATACCGTGATGCAATTTCACAATCCGATTGTGACAAATGGCTTGAAGCCATGAACGTTGAGATGCAATCCATGCATGACAACCAAGTATGGGATTTGGTTGTACCACCTTTTAATTCCAAACCGGTTGGAAGTAAGTGGGTTTTCAAGAAGAAAACCGATATGCATGGAAACTTGGATACTTATAAAGAAAGACTTGTAGCAAAAGGTTTCACTAAAACTCAAGGGGTTGACTATGATGAAACTTTTTCTCTCGTAGCAATGCTAAAGTCTATTAGGATATTGTTTGCCATAGCCGCATATTATGACTTTGAGATATGGCAAATGGATGTCAAAACCACGTTTCTAAATGGGCATCTTGAGGAAGATCTTTATATGGTTCAACCCGAAGGTTTTGTCGATCCACAATATCCAAACAAGGTATGCAAGTTACAGAAATCAATCTATGGATTGAAACAAGCATCTAGAAGTTGGAATCACCGATTTGATGAAGAAGTTAAGAAATTTGGGTCATCAAGAATGGTGATGAAGCTTGTGTGTATAAGAAAGATAGTGGGAACATTATTACCTTCTTAGTATTGTATGTTGATGACATACTTGGGAATGACATTCCAACCATGGAGGCGTAAAAGCATGGCTTAGAAGTTGTTTTTCAATCGAGGATCTTGGTGACGCCGGCCTATATTTTGGGAATAAAGATCTATAGGGATAGATCAAGTCGGTTGATAGGTTTAAACCAAAGTGCATACATTGACAAAATCTTGAAGAGGTTCAAGATGGAGAACTCTAAAAAAGGTTTGGTACCTATTCAAAGAGGAACGATATTAAGTAGGTCTCAATGTCCAAGCTCAAAGGATGAGCAAGAGAAAATGAATGGAATCCCATACGCATCAGCTATTGGATCCATCATGTATGCAATGGTATGCACTAGACCGGATGTGTCATGCGCATTAAGCATGACAAGTAGATTCTAACATAATCCGGGAAGTAGCCATTGGATGTCGGTCAAGAGTATATTGAAATACCTTAGAAGGACTACGGATATGTTTCTAATATATGGTTCGGGTGAGGAGGAACTCGTTGTAAACGGTTACACGGATGCGTGTTCCAAACCGATCGAGATGATTCTAGATCAAAATCGGGATATGTTTTCGTTATGAATGGTGGGGCAGTCTCTTGGAAGAGCTCAAAATAAGATGTGATAGCCTTATCCACCACGAAATCAGAATACATCATGCCTCATTGGCAGCTCAAGAAGCTGTGTGGATAAGGAAATTCATTGCCGACCTAGGGGTGGTCCGTATCATTCAGGACCCTCTAGAGATCTTTTGTGACAACGAGGGAGTGATTGCTCAAATCAAGGAACCTCATTCTCATCAAAAGACTAGGCACATTGAGCGGAGGTTCAACTACATAAGGGATGAATTTGAAAAATGAAAGATATGTATTCGCAAAGTTCACACCGATCAAAACATTGCGGATCCACTCACGAAGCTCCTTGAAAGGCCAAAGCATGAGGGTCATACTTGTGCCTTAGGACTTCGATATTCTAGTGATTGGATATGATTGAATTTTGTATTTGGATATCAGAAAAATTTTTATTTTGACTCATTCAGATGATTATGACATTTTGAGTTATGTTCCATTTTAGCATGTTTAAATCCGTGAATAAGTTACTTATTCTAAATGTCCGTAGTCGCTCATATTTGTGGGAACAAATATGAAAGTAAGACTATTATGAACTTGTATTGGTGGATATTCATGGTATATGAATATAGAGCAAGGCTTGCTGCCAAGGTTCATAGATATTTATGGGATATAAATATTGGACTGAACCGCTCTCAAATGTTACTACATGGAATCCTTGTGATTGATCATAAGTAAATTTGAGTAAAGGAGAATATCATAGTATCCTCCGACCTGAGATACATATTGGGTCTTGATATTCACCGAATATTGTGCTTTAATTTAGTTCTTCGCTGCTCTGAAACATGACAGTACATAAGTCTAAAATCAGGTATAGTACAAGGTGATTGTGAGAGACGTATATAGTCAAGAGGGGATTTATCCCTCTTATTCGCTGAGAGTGAGATGTCTAAGGCCTGAAAGTTAAAACTATAGAGAATGATCACTCTGTGTCTCTAGATTTGACATGACATCTGTGGCAAAAGGATAAATGATAGATGTACCTAAATCATTTCAAGTAAGGGATTGAAGGGGATGATGTTATTGAATAGCACTTCGTCATGCATATTAGGGGTAGTAAACCGTAGTTAGGCGGTACTTGCTACTTGCACAATCTTCTATGTATCTTGTGGAAGTGGGAGATTGTTGGACTCGGTATGCCCAAGACACATATTATAATTGATGTGGCTAGTATGTCATGATCCAAGTCGGGTCATACCCAATAACAAGCTAGACAAACACCAATAATATTTGTTTATATATGATATGATCATTTTACAAATAAATATTAACACTTGAGTTATTTAGAAAGGGGTTTCTAAATACAATGTACTTGTGAAATATATAAATCATATGGTTGATTTATATTTTGAGAGATAGCATTCCATAGTTTTATTTAAGATGGTTAAATAACAATATGTGAAAAATGGTTACCAAGCATGTTACCTATAATGTTATAACACAATATAAGTTATAACATATAAATATATATATACGGATATATATAGAAAGAAAAACAATAATAATAATAAAAGGGATGGAAAGCCCCCCCCCCCCTCTCTTCTTGTTGGAATAATTTTTTATTATTATATCTTTCTTAGTGGAGACATGGAATGCCTTTTATTGGTCTAAAAGGAGGTGCCATTTGTAAGGCTTATATTTTACTCTTTCTCTCATTTTTCATAATATACAACACAACATTCATACAACACAAGACTAGAGGAAAAATCCTCTACTCTTTCTTCCTCTCTTCCTCTCTTTGGACGGCCAAGAGCAAGGGACCAAGAAGTGTTGTCAAGTGTTACCAAATCCTAGCTACAAGTGGTGTTTGTTAGAAAGCTTGGGGTATGCTAGCTTGAGGAGCTTCATATTCAAGTTCTTGCCTTCTTCATCATCATCTCCTTCCTCTTACTTGGATTTGAAAGGTAGCTTTAACATGCATGGACTTATCGTGACATGCATGTGTTTGATAGTATGTATTTCGTATTTGGATCCGGGCTTGGGTTTTGCATGTGTAAAATTGGTTTTATACATATCAAATTAACAAAATTTAAAACTAATTTCAGCTGCGTTTTTCAAAAAATTGGGATTTTATAACTTTGATAATCTTGTTAAAATCCAACATCCATTTATTCTCTAAATTAATATTCTGAAGCAGAGAAGAGGGCTGAGACACGAAAGCACTTTGATTATCCATGATGATAAGATCAACAAAAGAATACAACACCAATAAAGATCAGAATATGACCAGAATGCAAATTTGGAACAACGGATATGATTTTAAATAGAAATCAACGAATATGTCAGTCAACGGATAATTGGTTGGTCAACGCATATATGTGAGACAACAGATATGTGAAGGTCAACGTATAAGTGTGAACTATCAAATGATAAGACAGCGGACATGTTATTCCAACGTATATGTTTTAACGTGTAATATATACGGTGTATATGTTATGCGCCGTATATGTTATATGCTATGAACATATGTGTGAAACAAGCATATGCGCCTAGAATACCCATGATGATAATTTGAATGAAACTTTGAAGGATTTGTCACGAAGGTATAAGAAATAACTTGTGAAGAATTGAAAAAATTATGACGGTCAAATTTGAAGATAGAAAGAAATACGTGAAAAACTTGTGATATCACTTGAAAAGGATGAGGAGACTGATGTAAACACTGATTAGGATCGAAAAGTGTTACCTCTTATATCTTGAAGTGCGGAAAAAAACAAGATTGAAACATCACAAGGAACATTAAGCTCATATTTCATTAATAATCTCAAACAAGTACAAGATATGACAGTATGATCACTTTCTCTCTCTAGCTTCTCTCCCTAACAACTGACATGAATCCTCAAAAACACTCTAATAACGCATAAGATCACCTATTTATAGGTTTCACTTGAAATCACATAGGGCGTATAAGTTATACGGCGCATATGTTATGCGCCGCATAACATATGCGGCCCTATGATGACTTATGCGCTATTTACTCAATACATTCAACATATTACATTTCAACTATATATAAACAAAACTAAGACCCTAGCAATAGACGTTATACACTTACACCGTATTATGCTCACTCAGAGCTATTGTCTGATTGAATACGAATTAGAAGCTGTTCTTATAAATTGAACATGAATCTAAGTGTTAATTTTTTTCGGATTGATCGAATTATGTTTTCGGACCCTAATAGAACATAGAATTAAGCAATTGAAGCTATAGCGATGATGATTAAGACTATATTTAATCTAGGATTGTTCATAATCATTCAGTGATCATTCGATATAGTCTAATTGTATTAATTCAGTCGTTAATCTTGGTTTTGATTTAAGTGGGAACTGTTCAAAGTTTAAAGGTATTATAAATCAATTTGGACTGGCTTTCAGAGGAATTTGAGGTTCGGATTGATTTGGATGTGTTTGGAATGAGATTGCGAGTGGTTTGAGTATCTGATTGTGAGATTTGGTTGAGTTTTGTGAGGTTTCAATTGGTTTGAAGTAGTTTGGGTTAAGTTTGAAACTGGAAAATTTGAAGATAAGGATGAACACATTTGTCAATTTCATGAGTTCATTCGTTATCTTTTAAATACATTCGATAAGTGGTTTAAAGGTTGTTATAACCGTTTTTAACAACTCATTCGTTCAAATGTTTACTAGACTCATATTTGGTTTAAACATCCATTCGTTCCTACTCATTCGCTCTACTGTTCACATTCGTTATTACTTCTCATTCATTCCTACGCATTCATTCAATCTTCATTCGTCATCTGGTCATTCGTTTGAACAGTGACATTCGTTAAAGTAAGGTCATTCGTAAACTGTTCTTCATTCATTTCTTGCCATTGGTTAAAGTAATTTCTTTCGGGTTCATTCTTTAAGCTTTGTCATTCGTGAAACCTTATTCATTCCTTACCAAAAACTTTCAAAGATTTTCAATTTTCATCCCTAAACTTTCAAATTTTAACATAATGGCAAACTTTTATGGTCTCGCTTCTTAGGACGCGAAAACACAGCAAATGTTGACTGTTGATGCTGAGATCGGATCTCATAAAAAATGTCAAAGACTTAATAAGTTGTGTGACTTTCCCAAGTGGGATTTAAGATTTCGAGCTCATTTGGGTGCTGTTCATCCAGAGTGTTTGCAGAGTTTAGAGGTTGATCATCAACTCTATCACTCTTAGAAATTCTGAAAAGTTATTCTCCAAAATGACTGCTGAGGAAAAGAAAGCTTATGAGATAAAAGCTAAAGCTTATTCCACATTAGCCATGGTATTACCTGAACATATATTCCAGTTTAGCCATATCAAATTGTGGGCTCCTCTGTATCAAGAATTAAATACGAGAAGCATGGGAAATACAAAGGAAAGAAAAAAGTCAATGTTAAAGTATCAGTTCAGGAACTTTAACCTTATCACTGGAGAGAAACCGTTGTAGAACTGATAACAAGATTCTATCACCTGACTGCTAAAATTAACTCTATGCTTCCATTTGAAAGTGATCTTATTGACATGTTGAAGAATGCACTACCTCCTACCTACTAAACCTATGTGATGGTTCTCACTGACCGGATATTTCATAAATGAAGACCTAGCTACAATGGACTTTGTATAGAAGTTGGAGGAGAGGGAGTTTGAGCTTAAGTGTCAAACTTATTCAAAAGGCAATCAGGATCCTACTTTATATGGTGGATCAAGCCCTGTGAATAAGAGTGCATCTGTTTCGATCACTGCCTTTTATTCTCAAGCAACTTTTGAAGTTCCTCATGAAGCTGCGTCTGAGCCTAATGTATTTTCTAGTCCTTCGGGGTTTGCCAATGCTGGTCAAGCTCCTAATGTATCACCACCACCAACTGTAAACATGAAAGAAGCTGAGAAACACTTTGCTTTCATGGCTGCATTTATGACACCGTATGAACTATTGGTGGGAGGTCAAGTAGCAAATTGTGAAACGACCGATGAAGACTATGATTAAGTCAACACTGATGATCTTGAACTCATGGATCTCAAAACAGGCGTAAGCCTTGGAGTTGTGTGCGAATATAGGGATGATATGAAACTTTATAAATATAAGTAAAGCATATGAACAGAATTTAAAATACGGACACATATCATACAAGGTGTACATGCAATTCGGGGCCCTATAATAAACTATAACTATACTAGATCGCTACGTCTAACCACCTAATTTATAGTTACGGCATCAATAACATTCTGTAACACCATGACCTTTGGCGGGATATGATGGGGCGGTACTTATAAATTTCTCATAAACTCGTAACACTATTAAAGTTACAATAAACATATTTATTTTAATTTCATAGTGAAACAAGCACACATTGGTTTGAATTAAATAACAATACTAATTTATGGCATAGATTATTTTAATATTACTTTTAAGCTAATGGAATTTTAGCGATTTTCGTTATTTTCATAATATAACTAACTCTAATACGAGAGTTATGGTATTTACAAGACCTGAATTTTAGATGGTGATCTTATCTCACCAAAAACACATAATTTTGTTAACGAATTAAAAGGCTAACGAATTAAAGTTAACGTAACGAAAATATAAACTATTATTTTTAACGGTTTAATGAATGTGGAAGTTAGGCTTTAGATAAAAAATGATAAATTATAATTTAAAAATATGTTATTTACTTTAAATATAATTTTATTTGATTTGTTATGATTTTTAATAATTTATTTGATTTATTTATAATAAAGAAAATGGTTTAAAAAAAAACAACAGAAACTTTGCATTGACCCGGTTTGAACCCGGGTCTGTTGTCCCAAACACATGAGACTAAACCACTAGACCAGCTCAGGTTATTGGTTTAAGAATGAAAACATTTATATAAATATTAACCCTCAAATTCATCATTTTCTTCATAAACCCTAGCAACTCAATACTCATAATCCGCTCCATGTACGCTCAATTTATGTTAGGGGTTTTTGTCAATCCTAGAAAAACGTTCAAGAAACATATATAAATTAACCGGAAAAGTTTCTGTTTGATGGTAACGAGACTCACCGGAGAACGACTTTGAAGATCAATTTAGAGATTATAGGATGTTTGTTAGTGAACTTAGAGGTTGTGAATGAGTTTAGATTACTAAACAGGTCATATTTCTATTAACAACTGGAATGTATATGGATTAATGTGTGTTAAATGCATTTGGATGTTTTTCGGCGGGTCTCGCGAGGATTATACGTTAATTAGTAGATTTGTTATACGTTTTGACGATGAATACGTGTGACAATCGTCAATTTCAGGTTAACTACGTTAACTCAACTCCGTCAATTCAAACTTAAAGGTCACTGAATCTATAACGCACACCTCATTACATTTAAACTAGGGTTTAAATGACGCTTAACACTTACTACATGTGTAGTCTTTCGGGAATTACACCGAAACGCAAACGGGTTGACGCTAACCATTGGTGAATAAACGAAAACCGTCAAAACAATAATTATGTGATAATTATGTGCTAGGCTTATGTGTTATGTGATAACATGTTATATAACGTTAACTCAATGTGCAAACTAAGTTAATTAAGTTAGAAAAGTAACATTTGGAAGTGGAGGGACCTAGATGTAACATGATTATTATTAATAATATTATAAAACCCTAGCCTCTCTTTCTCTTCTCTCCCTCTAGACCGATCGGCCCTCCCTCCTATCCCTTTGGCAGCCGTCGACTTCATACACACACATACAATTAAGATTTTTCAAGTTTAATCGAAGATTAAGGTGCTAGGAAGGTATAAACAACTATCCTATGTATTTTACATGCTTAATTTTGAGTTTGAATGGGTTAATTATAAACCCTAAAATCTGGAAATTTCATATATTGTGTTCATATGATCTTTGTTTGATTTGATGATGTATTGATGATTATTTGATAACTAGAATTGATATTGTTACATGTTAATTGTTGTGTCTTTGATTTGAGTTCAAACAAAAACCCTAATCATGTATGTAATGTGTAATTGATGTGCATGGATAGTGATTATGGTGTTTAGAATGTTATATGAATGATTTGTGGTCCATAGATAGTTAAATTGTTGAGTTTGGATGCAAACAGTTTCTGGACAGATTGTGTTGTTGATGTTTGATTGACTCTAACGGGGTGTAAATGTGAAAATTGGTTGAGATTATTGATACTACAGTAAACTAGGTTGAGTCTAGTTTCTATAGAATATAAATTTGCAATTTTTGGACGTGTAAAAGTTAAACTTTATGATTTTACAAAAACATTGTGCAAAGCTGAGTTGTTAGACCTGCTGTTAGGTTGTTTTGTAAATGTTATATCTCATGAACTACGAGACCATTTGGGTTGGTTCTACTTCTGGAAGTTGACTTATTAAGTTAGGAATCTAACCCAAGTGGTCTTGCATTTTTTGGATTTTTCATTTAACGGGAATTTCAAATAACATTCTGTTGCGCATGAATTCGACTGTTATGAGCTTGCTGTAGTGTTTTGATCATTATGAGAAATCTATTTGGAATAAAAATAAAATAAAATATGTTCTGGAAACCTAACACATGCATTCTTTATTGATGATTTTTGGTAAATTAATTGAGATGCTATGATCTATGGAATAGTACAATCTTTCAAGTAGAATTTCTGTCTCGGAGAAACTAGCTGCTGAATTTTGTGAAAATCCATGAAACATGATAATTGCTAGTTAATTGTTATGTTTTGACCAAATTGCCCCTGTGGGGAAATACTTGCTATATAATTGTTGTGTTTTTGACCAAATTGCCCTTGCGGGGAATAATTGCTAGTTAATTGTTATGTGTGACCAAATTACCCTTACGGGGAGTAATTGCTAGTGATGTAAATTATTAATACATGGCACGTAAATAGTTGCTCACACATGTAATGTATCACAAATGTACTTGTTAAAGTCACACACGATTCACAAACAAAACACGAAACACATTGTGTGCATAGGTATTATGTGTCGGGTCTAGAGACTCGATAATAGTTCCGACACTTAGAAAAAAAATCTCTTTGTTGTTTTAGAACGCTAGAGAGAGTTTTTCTGTGACGCGCATCCTTTGGTGATTTATTTTTGGGAATTCTTCGCAAACAGTGAGTTCACTTACCCCTTTTTAAACTGTTTTCAAACGCTTTTCACTTGGGGGAGATAACATACTCCGAAAACGCATTTAAGATTTTGTTAATATAGATTATATATCACTTGTAAAGACTAAGTGGCAAACGCAATAACTAAAGTCCTTCATTCACATCGAACCGTTTAATATTGGATAATAGCGAGTCATTGTTGAGTGGTACTACTGTGTTTGACAAACCCCACCCAACGCTAAACTCGACTAGAGGTCGAGTGGGTGTAATCTTGGCTAAACACATACCATGGTCGGGATAGACCTGGTGGCAAGGCAAATGATAAACAGTCAGCTTCGGTGTCGAACACTTAGTAATACTTGTTTTATAGGCTAGCTACCTATAGATTTATAATTGACATAACACTATCTGGTAAAGCAAAACGCTTAACGCAAAACGCTGAACGCAAACGCTAAACGCTTTATTTTATATAAACTTGTGAACTCACCAACCCCTTGTTGACACTTTTAGTATGTTATTCTCAGGTAGCCGAGGCAGGCGCGCGGTATAGGATCATGCATGGTTTTTGAACATTCTGATATGCAAACATGTTTTAACTATTATTACTTGGGTTTTTAAGTCGTCCTGCGTGACGTAACTTTTGTCTTTGGTTTTTACGCTTCCGCACTTATTTTCATTTAAACGTTTTTATGGTTTGATTATAACTAATGATTCTGATCCTGTTAGTTCATACCCTCTGACGGTAAAACTCCGTTAGTGGATTTTGAGGGTGTGACAGATTGGTATCAGAGCCATTGGTTATAGCGAACTAGAAGCTGCATGCATACTAGACTATAACCGCGACGACCCATTAGTTATAATGATACGCACTGCATATGTTTGTGTAGTCTTTGTAATCCTATCTCTTTACCTCTTTCACTCATACGCGCGCATACACGGCTTACCTGTAAGGATGTCGACGCCACCATCATCGTTATCCGATCAGATGACTCATGCTCATGGGAAGGAACCGCAGTTACCTAAATCATCGCCACCCCGAGTAGTCCCGGAACTCGAAGCTCCCGCACCGAAGAGGTATCGCTTATCCGGAGGCATGTACGAAAACAAAGTTAGTTGGGATTGGTACCCTAATATGATCAGGCGTATGGTCTATCGTGAACAAGTTCCCCCGCTACCCCACCCGAACCATCCTGCTTACCCCAACACCCTACCACCCATAACCGAACCTGTAGAGCGAGTTCTCGCAGCTGTCGTTTCTAGTTTGGAGCGTGATGTGGGTTACATGCGCTATACGAGAGCGAACGTTTCCGGACTGTTAAAAGATGGAACCGAAACTAAAGAGGAAATTTCCCACATGACAGCGGCCATGAAGGAAATGCAAGAGGCTAGTGATCAACAGATGAAGATCATGAGAAAGATGCAAGCCGAGATGATAGACTTGCAAGAGCAACTTCAAGTAGCAAGGACTCGAACCGAGATAGCTTTAGAGCGTTGCGATGTCTTACAAATGAAAATTGCTCAGAACACAGCCGAACCTGAGGCAGAGCCTGAGGCAGGGCCTGAAGAGGAACTCGAAGAAGATCCCGAAGAGGAGCCTGAGGAAGATCCCGAGGAGGAACCTGAAGAGGAACCGGAGGAAGAACTGGCTGAGCCGGAGGCACACTCAGAGGTGTCCTCAGACGATGACATCTGAGAATGATAACACCTAGATGTCTGGAAGAAACGCTGGACACGGACGTGGTAACATCAACTTGACTGCAGCAGAACTCCAAACTCTGCTGAACGACCATGCGGCGGCCGCTCTAGCCGCACATGTTCAGAACCAAGCTGGAGGTCCAATTGGAACGTGTACCTTCAAGAATTACCTTGACTGCAAGCCCAGTACGTTTAAGGGCACTGAGGGAGCTATAGGCTTCCTGCGTTGGGCTGACAAGGCCGAGTCGGCATTTGAGATGTGTAATTGTCCCCCTGCCAGTAGGGTCAAATTTGCTGCTGGAACACTTGAAGATTCTGCCCTCACTTGGTGGAATTCGAACGTACAGATTCTTGTATTGGAACTAGCTAACGCGATGAACTGGGAGGAGTTCAAAAACATGATGCGAGAAGAGTACTGTCCAAGAGAGGAGATTGCAAAGTTGGAGTCAGAATTTTGGTCATTGAAGATGGTGGGTTCGGAAATAGAAGCCTACACTACCCGTTCTCACGAGTTAGCTGTGATGTGTCCGCGGATGGTGGATCCGCCGAGTAAGTGGATTGAAATGTATATTGATGGGTTAGCACCGCAAATTCAGGGCATGGTGACGTCTTCCAGACCAGCCACGATTCAACAAGCGATTCGGTTAGCTCACAAACTAACGGATCAAGCAGTGACCCAAGGTGCGCTACCACCTAGGGGTTCAACCATCAAAGCCCGTGACAACCCAAGTACTGACAACAACAGCAACAGCAACCCGAGCAGCGGAAAAAGAAAGTTTGACAACACCAGATCCTCATCCTCGAATCCCCCACAGCAACAACACTACCGTAAGCCCGAATTCACTCGGAGCTTCAACAATCAGGGTCACAACAACAATAACAACGGTAGCGGGCAGGGTTCGAGCGGATATGCTGGGAAATATCCGAAGTGAAATAGGTGCAACTATTATCATGCTGGCCCGTGTGACCGTGTCAAGTGTCAGAGATGCGGAAAAATGGGTCACCAGGCAAAGAAATGTAGAGGAGACCTTGCGGCAAAGGGTGCTCCTAAACCACCCATGACAACCAAGGGATGTTTTGAGTGTGGACAAGAGGGACATTTTAAGAAAGACTGCCCTAAGCTGAAACAGAACGACAACAATGGAGGTAATGGAAGTGGCAGTGGTGGTGGAAACAATGGAAAAGGAAGAGCTTTTGTTATTGGGTTGGGTCAAGCCCGCAATGATCCGTACGTGGTGACTGGTAAGTTCCCTATGAACGATTGTTTTGCTTCTGTATTGTTTGACACTGGAGCTGATAGGAGTTTTGTGTCGAAAGCCTTTAGTCAATTCTTAGACCTAACTCCAACTCCGTTAGATGCTAAGTTTCCTGTTGAATTAGCTGACGGTAAGACTATAGTAACGACTCATGTACTTTCGGGATGTAAGTTGAAACTGTCAGGTCATGTTTTTGATATCGACCTTATTCCTTTTACGCTTAGTAGTTTCGATGTCGTGGTCGGCATGGACTAGTTATCCGAGAACCGAGCGGAGATTATATGTCACGACAAGATAGTCCACATTACTACCCCTTCAGGCGAGATCATTTCGATCCGAGGTGAGAGAAGCGGCATGACCACCAGCGTCATTACCCTCATGAAGGCGCAGAAGTATCTACGAAAGGGTCATCCGGCAATTTTGGCGCAGATTGTTGAGAAACCCGCGGAGGAGAAGCGAATTGAAGATATACCGATTGTGCGAGATTTTCCGGAAGTTTTCCCGGAGGATTTGCCTGGACTCCCTCCTATTCGACAAGTCGAATTCCAAATCGAGTTGACACCCGGTGCAGCACCCATAGCACGAGCCCGTATCGGCTCGCACCGGCGGAACTTCAGGAACTGTCCACTCAGTTACAAGATTTGTTGGATAAGGGTTTTATCCGACCTAGCTCATCGCCATGGGGAGCCCCTGTCTTATTTTTCAGAAAGAAGGACGGGACTTTCCGCATGTGTATCGACTACCGGGAGTTGAACAAGGTGACGGTCAAGAACCGTTATCCTTTACCCCGAATTAATGATCTGTTTGACCAGCTCCAAGGATCGAGTTACTACTCGAAAATCGATCTGCGATCTGGTTACCATCAACTAAGAGTGCGCGAAGAAGATATTTCAAAGACGGCTTTCAAAACACGGTATGGTCACAACGAGTTTTCGGTTATGCCTTTTGGTCTAACTAACGCACCAGCCGTATTTATGGATCTCATGAATCGAGTATGCAAGGAGTACCTCGACAAGTTTCTGATTGTGTTTATTGACGATATCCTGGTCTACTCCAAGGACAAGGCTGACCATGAGGAACACTTAAGGGTAATTCTGGAATTATTGAAGAAGGAACAACTGTACGCAAAACTCTCGAAATGCGAATTTTGGCTTCGCGAAGTTCACTTTTTAGGACATGTGATCAATGAGAATGGTATCCATGTCGATCCCGGTAAGGTAGAGGCCATCAAAAACTGGGAAGCACCTAAGACTCCGACTGAGGTGCGACAATTCCTAGGACTGGCCGGCTACTACCGACGTTTCATCGAGGGATTTTCAAAGATTGCTCAATCCCTCACCGCTTTGACTCACAAGGGTACTAAGTACAATTAGGGTGACGCGCAAGAATCCGCTTTTCAACTGTTGAAAACCAAACTCTGTAGCGCCTCTATTCTAGCCCTACCCGAGGGAACGGAGAATTTTGAGGTACACTGTGACGCATTGATACAAGGTCTCGGTTGTGTGCTGATGCAACTCGAGAAGGTTATAGCTTATGCCTCTCGACAACTACGGGTTCACGAGAAGAACTACACGACCCATGACTTGGAGCTCGGAGCTGTGGTGTTTGCCCTTAAGATATGGAGGCATTACTTGTACGGTACCAAGTTTACCATTTACACCGACCACAAGAGTCTCCAGCATATCTACGATCAGAAGGAGCTGAACGTGCGACAGCGTCGTTGGGTCGAGCTGCTTAAGGATTATGATTGTGCCATCAAGTACCACCCTGGAAAGGCCAATGTAGTGGCCGACGCTCTCAGCAGAAAAGAAACAGATAATCCCAGACGAGTGCGAGCATTGCAACTCACGATTCATACCAACTTACCGATCAAATTCGCGAGGCGCAACTCGAAGCTTTGAAAGATGATAATCTTCCATCGGAACTCATGCGGGGCATGAACAGGCAACTTGAAACCAAATCGGACGGGGTCCGATATTTTGAGAACCGGATTTGGGTTCCACGATACGGAGAGTTGAGAACTCTAGTGATGGACGAAGCTCACAAGTCCCGATATTCTATCCACCCTGGCTCAGATAAAATGTACCATGACTTAAAGGCACTTTACTGGTGGCCGAATATGAAAGCCGACATTGCCACCTACGTGAGCAAATGCTTGACCTGTGCCAGAGTCAAAATAGAATACCACAAACCATCTGGCCTGCTACAGCAACCGGAACTTCCAATGTGGAAATGGGAACACATCTCAATGGATTTTATCACGGGATTACCTAAAACACCGACGGGATGCGATACCATCTGGGTGATCGTTGACCGGTTGACTAAGTCCGCACACTTTTTAGCGATTAAGGAATCGGACAAAATGGAAAGACTGACTCGCGTCTACATGAAGGAAGTAGTGTCTAGACACGGAGCGCCTGTCTCAATCATTTCTGATCGAGATTCTCGTTTCACTTCGCACTTTTGGAAGTCACTACAAAGCACACTAGGCACACGTCTTGATATGAGCACAGCATACCATCCTCAGACGGATGGGCAAAGTGAACGAACTATTCAGACCTTAGAGGACATGTTGCGTGCATGTGTGTTGGATTTCGGAAAAAGTTGGGAACCTCACTTACCTTTGGTAGAGTTTTCGTATAATAACAGCTACCACGCAAGTATTAAAGCAGCGCCGTTTGAAGCACTGTACGGATGGAAGTGTCGATCACCACTCTGCTGGGCAGAGGTGGGTGACAGCCAAATCACTGGTCCAGAACTGGTAATCGAAACTTCGGAAAAGATTGTTCAAATCCGAAATCGCATGGCAGCGGCACGAGATCGCCAAAAGAGTTACGCCGACAAGCGCCGAAAACCTCTTGAATTTCAAGTGAATGACCAAGTGTTACTCAAAGTCTCACCTTGGAAAGGTATGGTTCGCTTTGGGAAGCGAAACAAAATCAACCCACGATACGTTGGTCCTTACCGGATAACTGAACGCGTTGGTCCGGTGGCGTACCGACTGGACTTACCAGCGGAACTCAGCAGTGTACACAATGTTTTCCACGTATCAAATTTGAAGAAATGCCTTTCCGATGAAACCCAAGTAGTTCCTTTGGACGAACTGCAAGTTGATGAACAATTGCGCTTCATTGAAGAACCAGTCGAAGTTTTGGACTAGGAAACCAAAACACTCAAGCACAGCAAAATTCCAATCGTTAAGGTTCGTTGGAACTCAAGACGTGGACCGGAGTTCACGTGGGAACGCGAGGATCAAATGATGAAAAAGTATCCTCACCTTTTTGAAGGGCTGACCAAACACCGGAAACCGCGAAACTCGGCAAATCGTCAGAAATCACCGGATGTATGAATTAAATTTCGGGACGAAATTTCTTTCTACTAGGAGATGATATGACAAACTGAAAATTTTTCTTACTTTTTCAGACACTCATCACGACTTGACTCAAATTTTCGGGACAAAAATTCTTTAACATGGAAATGATGTGACAATCGTCAATTTCAGGTTAACTCCTTTAACTCCGTTAACTCAACTCCGTCAATTCAAACTTAAAGGTCACTGAATCTATAATGCACACCTTATTACATTTAAACTAGGGTTTAAATGACGCTTAACACTTACTACATGTGTAGTCTTTCGGGAATTGCACCGAAACGCAAACGAGTTGACGCTAACCATTGGTGAATAAACGAAAACCATCAAAACAATAATTATGTGATAATTATGTGCTAGGCCTATGTGTTATGTGATAACATGTTATATAACGTTAACTCAATGTGCAAACTAAGTTAATTAAGTTAGAAAAGTAACATTTGGAAGTGGAGGGACCTAGATGTAACATGATTATTATTAATAATATTATAAAACCCTAGCCTCTCTTTCTCTTCTCTCCCTCTAGACCGATCGGCCCTCCCTCCTATCCCTTTGGCAGCCGTCAACTTCATACACACACATACAATCAAGATTTTTCAAGTTTAATCGAAGATTAAGGTGCTAGGAAGGTATAAACAACTATCCTATGTATTTTACATGCTTAATTTTGAGTTTGAATGGGTTAATTATAAACCCTAAAATCTTGAAATTTCATATATTGTGTTCATATGATCTTTGTTTGATTTGATGATGTATTGATGATGATTTGATAACTAGAATTGATATTGTTACATGTTAATTGTTGTGTCTTTGATTTGAGTTCAAACAAAAACCCTAATCATGTATGTAATGTGTAATTGATGTGCATGGATAGTGATTATGGTGTTTAGAATGTTATATGAATGATTTGTGGTCCATAGATAGTTAAACTAGGTTGAGTCTAGTTTCTATAGAATATAAATTTGCAATTTTTTGGACGTGTAAATGTTAACCTTTATGATTTTACAAAAACGTTGTGCAAAGCTGAGTTGTTAGACCTGCTGTTAGGTTGTTTTGTAAATGTTATATCTCATGAACTACGAGACCAATTGGGTTGGTTTCACTTCTAGAAGTTGACTTATTGAGTTAGGAACCTAACCCAAGTGGTCTTGCATTTGTTGTATTTTTCATTTAACGGGAATTTCAAATAACATTTTGTTGCGCTTGAATGAGCTTGCTGTAGTGTTTTGATCATTATGAGAAATCTAGGTGGAATAAAAATAAAATAAAATATGTTCTGGAAACCTAACACATGCATGCTTTAGTGATGATTTTTGGTAAATTAATTGAGATGCTATGATCGATGGAATAGTACAATCTTTCAAGTAGAATTTCTGTCTCGGAGAAACTAGCTGCTGAATTTCGTGAAAATGCATGAAACATGATAATTGATAGTTAATTGTTATGTTTTGACCAAATTGTCCCTGTGGGGAAATACTTTGTATATAATTGTTGTGTTTTGACCAAATTGCCCATGCGGGGAATAATTGCTAGTTAATTGTTATGTGTGACCAAATTGCCCTTAAGGGGAGTAATTGCTAGTGATGTACATTAATAATACATGACACGTAAATAGTTGCTCACACATGTAATGTATCACAAATTTACTTGTTAAAGTCACACACGATTCACAAACGAAACACGAAACACATTGTGTGCATAGGTATTATGTGCCGGGTCTAGAGACTCGATAATCGTTCCGACACTTAGAAAAAAAATCTCTTTGTTGTTTTAGAACGCTAGAGAGAGTTTTTCTGTGACGCGCATCCTTTGGTGATTTATTTTTGGGAATTCTTCGCAAACAGTGAGTTCACTTACCCCTTTTTAAACTGTTTTCAAACGCTTTTCACTTGGGGGAGATAACATACTCCGAAAACGCATTTAAGATTTTGTTAATATAGATTATATATCACTTGTAAAGACTAAGTGGCAAACGCAATAACTAAAGTCCTTCATTCACATCGAACCGTTTAATATTGGATAATAGCGAGTCATTGTTGAGTAGTACTACTGGGTTTGACAAACCCCACCCAACGCTAAACTCGACTGGAGGTCAAGTGGGTGTAATCTTGGCTAAACACATACCATGGTAGGGATAGACCTGGTGGCAAGGCAAATGATAAACAGTCAGCTTCGGTGTCGAACACTTAGTAATACTTGTTTTATAGGCTAGCTACCTATAGATTTATAATTGACATAACACTATCTGGTAACGCAAAACGCTTAACGCAAAACGCTGAACGCAAAACGCTGAACGCAAACGCTAAACGCTTTATTTTATATAAACTTGTGAACTCACTAACCCCGTGTTGACACTTTTAGTATGTTATTCTCAGGTAGCCGAGGCGGGCGCGCGGTATAGGATCATGCATGGTTTTTGAACATTCTGATTTGCAAACATGTTTTAACTATTATTACTTGGGTTTTTAAGTCGTCCTGCGTGACGTAACTTTTGTCTTTGGTTTTTACGCTTCCGCACTTATTTTCATTTAAACGTTTTTATGGTTTGATTATAACTAATGATTCCGATCCTGTTAGTTCACACCCTCTGACGGTAAAACTCCGTTAGTGGATTTTGAGGGTGTGACAATACGGGATTAATATTAAGTCCTATAGTCGTTGCAATGAAATAATTGCGTTAATAGCATGATTTACGGGGGTGACTGAGTTTTTGACGGGAAGCCGGGCTAGGGAGGCTGGGGTTAAATTTTATTAAAATAATATATTTTGAATGAAAGTTTCAAAACTGGTCCGTACACTATTATATAACCTTTAAAACAAGATTAATACTATATGTTCATTTTGAACCTTGAACTTTGAAAATAATAAAAGTTGGATAAAAGTTATAACTCGCGGATATTTTCATAATATACCAGCATAGTTTTGCAAATCGTTTACATAAGAAAAAAAAATATTAAATCTCAGAGTTCAACACGAATAAGAAAATGAACGTTCGATAATTTAATTCCTCGGGAATAATATATTATTGATGTATAATGATGTGTGTCTAATAACCCTATAAAAATGACCGTCACAACTAAGCTTTAATACTAAAACGAAAATCCTAAAACCACACACAACCGGCAAGTGTACCGATCACAAGTAGTATAGACCTAGGAAGTCCGAGTATCGAACATGTGGACATGTAAGACGCTAACGATTACTAACCCTAGACAAGACCTACCTTAGAATAATATTTAATTGATTTTTGATTTTTAATTACTTAACTGAACTAACTAGACTGACTGACAAAACTTACCAAAAATAGAAAACTTAACGACAAACTAACTGTGTTAACTTAGGATGGAGAAAAACGACTACCTAGGTCTGAATCAAATTGTAGGCCTAACAAGCTAACGGATTGAATGACTTCAAGACACCGGTACCTAAAGATGACATGACTAAGGATCGCTCGGGCTCACTAGGTTACCTCTCTGTCTCACTCAACAAGCCTAAACTACTCAAAATCGCCTAAAACGACCAAACCGGGAAACAATTGCTAACGTGTTCTAATGAAGGATCACCTCTCGGTATCACCAACACTCGACCCTAATGGCAATGAATACTACACAACCAAGGATAGAGGAACAATTCAACTTGAACCAAAATAGATCAACTAGTCGCTCAAAACACCTAAACCTGACAAGAAACGAACTCGCTCTCACGCAATCCTTATTCTAGCATGCAAAGGCAATGAGAAAACCCTAACTTCTTATCACCTCTCGGTCTCAAAGAAGGCGTTTAACCGCTGTACTTATTCCAATAAATCATTCAACAAAACCCTACGGTTGTTCCTACCGCAAACAAACCCTAAACACAAAGTCTAGAATCAAACAATGCACCGATCAATCAATACAAAACTAATCAATCAACACACGGTGTTTATGCAATAAATAGATATAATTTCCAGACACTAAACACAACCTATTTCATGTCTAAACCAAACTTTACAATAGCAATTCAAGTCCATCAATCAAACAATCCATAAAACTCGTCAAACACTAACAATTAACATCATCCCTAGGTAGAACTAACAAGTTTAGCCGATCATATTATTTGGACAGCAGCATATACTCAATAAAAACTCCATAAAACTCATACCAATCATTTTAACAATCGTCCAACAATCAATTATAATCATAAACAATTCAATCTCTCAAGTATTGCAAAACAATTCAACAATTAAGCAAGAAACTAAAAGTGTATGAACAATAGAAAAGATGTAAGGATATGAGATGTTCCGGGGCTGCTCTCGGCTGTAAAAAACAGTGGTGAATGATCCCGAGGCTTGGTTCTTGTGTCTTCTTCCTTCCCTAGCCGCCACAACCTTCAAACCCTAGCCGAAAAAAGATTTCTCCCTTGCTTCCTTCCCTGCTGTTCTTCGATCGGCCAGTAGCTCTCCTTAGGGTTTTTTTTTAATTTTTTTATATATTATAATATAATGTAAGATTTGGGCCTCCATGATGCATACAGGCCGGGCCTTGAGTTGTTTACTTGAAAACGTATGCGTAAAAGGCTCGTAAACCACTCCTAAAGCTCGGTTTCTTTCTTTCTTTCACCCAAAACCTACAACATGAATAAAATTATGTAAAAGCTATCTAAAACGAGTTAAAACATATAAAATATAATATAATAGGTAGATAAAACGTGCGGAAAATACTTGTGTTTTACAACACATCATATAATAAACAAAATACATCGAAACGACACAACGGGTGGTTTAACGGATAAAAATACAACTCCAAATACGAATATTAAATGATGAATGTCGCACCCGAGACTTCATTTTATGCTCGTACAAGTCCCAAATTAGTTTCTTTAATGATCATTGACTTGAAACATATAAGCATGTATGAAGTATCCTAGTTCGCATAATAAACTGATTAAAACTATACAATTAACACACTATAACATGAGCATAATACCCGACCATCAGTATTAACAGGTTCGTGTTTGGGTTATAGGTACACGATAAGTTTTCGTGTCGTGTACATGTATACATGTTTCGCGTTCGTGTCTTATCGTGTACGGGTGAGAATACACGATATGTCAGTCCTACTACGTGACGAATAATTTCATTGTTCGTCGCGATATCCGAAGCCTAATAATTTTCAAGAAACTTTTGCGGATGTCGTGCTATGCGATGGGCAATAAGTTAACTCATCGTGCTATGTGAAGTGCAGGTTATGTAACCGTGACACATTACATGCCACGTGTCAGACCATGTGGCATTGCAAGGGCTGACTAGGCAAGCCAATGAGGTAGTGGTGTTACGCGATGCCCCACCCGGATTCAAAATCAACTATAAAAGGGGTGGCTCAAGGCTTGTGCCTTCGTCAGTTACATTCTTTCTTTCTATCTTTCTTATACATAAGAGTGTTGGTATAATACCACTAATAGCCACAACGATACGCTACTTCATCAATAGAGACTTTGATACACGAATCCAAATCTCTGCCTTAACAAGGTGAGAAAGAAAACTTTATGCCATCGTGTAAAGTTTTCAATCTCGTGATTATCGTTAAACCTTTTCGATTTACTAAATTGAATTAAATTAGGTGCTTAACACCTGGAAGCTCGTAAATTATAAACTTGCAAGGTGAGACATTCAAGTTTTTGTACAACTCACATTATTGTGAGACACCTAGTTTTGAACACTGTCATTGTGATTTTTAAACTTGTATAACTCATGACAGAGTACAACAGTCCAAATGTTTTCAAGCTGCCTTCATTACATTACAATAATGTTAGTACATGATTTTCCATCTCGGTCTTTCTTAAAGATTTATTATATTAGAATTTAATGTATAGGGGTATTTTGGTAAATGTAAGCCCATTCGTTATTATTGTAAGTCACATTCGTTAAGATTCTTAACGAATGTGATCCATTCGTTAATGTATCCTCATTCGTTAAGTTTGTTAGCGAATGAGAAGAACGAATGTGGGCCATTGGTTTGTTTTAATATATTATGTAACGAATGAGGTTCATTCGTTAAGGCCTGTTTAACGAATGACCTCATCTCTTATTTATACCAGTAACAGTTTTCTAAAGTAACGAAGTTAGTATTATTGAATCTGAGTATCGATACTCTGTCCAAATCTCTCCGTACACACACACTTCGTTCATAATCATATATCTAATCGTATTAGCGAATCAATCATTGTAATCACATAACTATATCCGTATCGATATGGCTTCTCAATTGGTATCAGAGCCATACGTTCAGATCTGTGATTGATTCATTCAATTAAATGTATCGAATTTACCTTCAATTGATTGGTTACTTCATCAATTAGGTGATTAAAAGTATTCGGACTTAAGTATTACCTGTAATTGGACAATTAAACTAGTAATTGAGTCTAATTGAATCTTTTATGGCTACGAAATGATTAATGAGTGTCTGTTGAATCGATTTGGCTAGATTAATTGTATAAGAATTGATTGAATTGAATGTTTAAGTGATTTGAGTTTATGGCGGGAAAGGATAGTTTGAGTTTGAGGTTTGATTGATCTGGTTTTGGCTTTGATTGTGGTTTCGGGCGTGATTAGACAGGTTCGGATTGTGTTAGCAAGGAGTTTGGTGTTAGTTTCAGTGGATTTGGTTAGGTTTTGAGATTAGTTTTTGATTCTGGACAAGGTTGAATGTACGAGTACTCATTCGTTAACATGAATGCTCATTCGTGTGATCTTCATTCTTTAAGCGGTTGTAACTTAATTGTACATCTGTCATCCACTCATAACTGATCATTCGTTAAAATAGTGTCATTCGCTATAATCCTATTCGCTTCTTTATTTATGTCACTCATTCTCTTAAACATTATTCTCATTCGTCGTTTACTCATCGTCTAAACAGTATTCTCATTCGTTCAAGTAAAGTATTCATTCGTGTCTTGTCTCATTTGTTGATATAAGCCATTCGTGTCTACAGTGTCTGAATTTCGTTCGTTAAAAACCATTTTCACATTTTGTCAAGTTTAGTCCTTGTGCTTTCAAACTTTATCTAAATCATTCAAAAATGGCAAACTACTATGCATTAGCATCTCAGAATGCTATGATGTAGCAAATGTTGATGATGGAAAGAATTCACTATGTATAGTCCTTGTGCTTTCAAACTTTATCTAAATCATTCAAAAATGGCAAACTACTATGCATTAGCATCTCAGAATGCTATGATGCAGCAAATGTTAACGATGGAAAACGAGTTCAGTTCACACAACAAGGGTCCCAAATTGTTGAGGTTGAGTGACTTTGCTCGTTGGGAACCTCTTTTAGAGCACATTTGGGTTCTTTACACCCGGAGTGTGTTAGAAACTTGGAAAATGTTGACTTGCCTCTTCAAGTGGGAAGTGCTACTATCGGGTTAACTGACAAAGAATTCACTATGTATAGTGCTGGTGACAAGAAAGACCTGGATAATGAGACCAAGGCTTACTCTACCCTCACTATGGCATTACCAGAAAATATTTTCCATCAATTTAGCCATATCAAACCGTGTGCAACGCTGTTTGCCCAACTAAAAGCAAGAAGTTTGGGAAACACGTTGGTGAGCAAAAAGACTATGGTTAAGTTTCAATTCAGAAAATTTACTCTACTTAAGAATGAAACAGATGAGGAGATGATACACCGTTTTTGTCATCTTATGATGGAAATGTCTACGGTTAAGATGGAACCAACTGAGGTAGACAAGATCGATACAATCAAGAACGCATTGCCAGCTACCTTTTCTACATTCTTATTAGTGCTGCAAGAAAATGGCTACTTCAAAACCGAGAACCTAAATACTGAAGAATTCATCAAAAAGTTAGAAGAGTGTGAGTATGATATGAAGTGTCAAACCTCATTGAAGGACAGCCAAGATCCTACCTTGTATGGTGGATCTTTACCAGCAAGTGGCAATAGCAATTCAGTTCCGATTACTACCTTCTACACACAAAATGATGCTGAAGGAATTCAAGGTAGTAATCAACCTAATGTATGCTTCATGGCCTCTGGATCTTCCACAACGGGTGCTAGTTCGTCAAGTTCACCACCGATGTAAACATGAAGGAAGCATAACAGCAATTTGCTTTCATGTGCACACTCATGACGTCATATGAAAAGTTGGTGGGAAGTAAGATCACCACTAGTGAACTTACAGATGAAGACTATGATCAGATAGACCCGGATGACTTGCAATTGATAAGTGGAACATGGATATGATAGTCCGTAAGGTAAAAGGTTCATGCAACGAACCAGGAAAGACCTACCGACGTTGAACAAACGGGTTGGTTTTGATAAACTTAAGGTAAAGTGCTACAACTTCCAGGAGTTTTGTCACTTCGCAAAGGAGTGTGACAACCCTAAGAAGGAGTAAATTGATCCTCGAACTCAGGATAAAAACTCAGGTAAAAGTTCAAATGTATCTGAAAAGTAGACTAAACCTCATGGGGAGAAGGTGAAGACTAGTAGTTCACAAGCACTGGTTGTGAGTGAAGGAATTGACTGGTCACATAAACTTCTTGGTAATCAAGCTAACATGGCAATGGTTGAAACTACTGAGCAGTTTCAAGATGTGTGTGGAGATAACTCAAGTGATGAGAGCGATTCGTTAGAGTCAGAGACAGAATCGGATGACTCAAGTTTTAAACTGAATCTTTTCTTTGCATGGAAAAACTCAAATAGGTTTGTACTAACTCAAGTTTTAAAGTATCCTTGAATGAAAGTCATGAAATGATTACTTCTGTAGTAAGCATTGAATGTGATTACTATAGTGAACTTAAGTGCAAACTTGAGTCTGCTTTACAACACAATGATCAACTAATGAATGAACTTACTATGCTTCGTTAATGCAATAGACAAGCATCTAAACCATTAGATCAATCATTTTTGAAAATCAAGAACTTGTTTGTGAGAAATCATGATTTGAAAGCTGAAGTTAGTTGTAAACTGGTTATTATCAAACAACATTTTCAAGAAATCCTCAAACTAAGAACTTGTGTCACTAAACTTGAGAATGAAATCTTAGAGTTGAAAAACAAAATTAGCAAGTTTAGAGATTCTTCATTCCTTCTAATTGAGATTATACAAGTCAATAACTCTCATCAGAAGAATGGGAAAATTGGTTTGGGATTTGTTGAAATTCCACCTCCGTTAAAGAATAATTATTCTTGTATTCCTGAGGTAGTTAAAACCAAACATGTTGAATCTAATCCTATTTCATAACCTAAACTAACTGTCTCAGAAAAACAAGAAAGCGTTGAGGTGAAAGTGAAAATTGTTGTTATGATAAACCAATTCATGAACAAGTTCACATTAAAAGTAAATCGGTGTTTAACAAAAATGAGATCGATTGAAGAACTGAATGAACCAGATGTGATTTATAAAAACCAAAACATTGCTATTGAAAATCACATTCTATGTGAACCGAAAGATTTTGAAAATGCGGTTTATGGTTCACAATCTTCAAACAGTTCTTACATTGAAACCAACACTTCTCATAAAGTAAACACATCAGAAAAACCTAAAATTTCTAATGAGGATTTAATGAAGTTCATTATTCCTTTGAAATATTCTAAATTAAATCAACGATGGGTTTACAAGCTTAAAGGTTTGAGTAATGTATTTTCTGACAAAGAAGTCCCGTTGAGCTTGGTAAAACCGGAATTGATAGAGAGTGTGTTCAACAATGATACATCTAAGGTAGCTGAGCTTGAGGATGCTTTCCTGAAATCAAAATCAATTAAACCTCAAATGAAATAGAATTTAAATTCTTTCAAGCCTATAAAATTTGTAAAATCATGAGGATTGGAAAATGTTTCTAACACGACCAATCTTGAATTTTATAAAAATAAAAAGGGAATTAAGAACACTGCTTCAAACTTAGTTCCTGTTGTGACAACAAAGGTTGTTGCAGCTTAACCTCAGCCTACTCTTATGGCTCATGTTTCAAAACAAAAAGTTCTTGATTTTCGGTTATGTTTTAAATGTGCGGAACATGGCCACATCGCTAAAAAGTTTGGGGCAAAGGTTTCAAATATTAAACATGTGACTAAGGATCCAACTCCTCATGTTAACATGAAACAACAACAATCGTTAAAGTCACAGGTTGATGAATCAGTTATATTGTATTCAGACGTTAATCCTCGAAAAGTTATTCGAGTAGATGAACGTAACATATCTAACAAACCGTTTGAGCTTGCTCAACCGATTTGTAAGAATACCGATTCAGGAATGATTCGGGCCGGGTATTTGAAAAGAAAGTCTAAGAAACCCGTAACTTAATCTCAAGTTCCTCAATCACAATTGAAGTCAGTTTTTAATGTATCTCCGAAAGTTTCAAAGGGAGAGCCCAAGACTGAGGCTTGGGCTACCTTTTTGAATTAATGATTTTACTTTTTATGCAGAGTTCATCTAGGACGATTTCAGGAGACAAATGGATTCTTGACAGTGGATGTTCTCGGCATATTACTGAAAATCTCGATATCCTATCAAATGCTAAAGATATTCAGGGGGAATGCGTGGCGTTTGCGGGTAACCAAGGGGAATGAACTAAGGAATGAGAGGTTTCAAACGGTAGTATTACATTTGAAAAGGTAAATTATTGTGAAAAGGTAGATCACAACTTACTGAGCGTTTCTCATATTTATGATAAAAAGTATACTACCTTGTTCCCCGGCAAGGAATGTGTAATCCTTCAACCGGGATTCACGATTGCTGAAGACATAGTTGTCATGTTATCACCTCAATCAAATGATATTTATGTCCTAGATATGGGCGTTAAGGTATCTACCACACCTTCTGAGACGTGTTTTATCTCGAAAGCAATCGAGAAAGATACGATTCTCTTGCACAGGCGTATGAGACACATCCACATTCGCAAGATGAATCATCTGATGGCTAACAACTTGGTGGATGGTGTGTCCCTCAAGAACTTCAAGCTGAATGACCAATGTATTTGCCTATAAGAAGAGAAAACAGAAAAAGAAGTCACACCCGAGTAAAATGCGGAATTCTATCGATACTCCACTTGAACGATTTCTTATGGGCTTGTTTGGTCCTGTAATTCATCTAAGTATTACGGGTGAGCTCTACTGATTAGTAGTGACTAACGACTACTCGAGGTATTAGTGGGTTTTATTTATGAGCTCAAAAGACCAAACACCGGTTTTGATATAGAATCTTATCATGAATATCGAATCACTTTACAAACACAAAGTGAGACAAATTTGTAGTGATAATGGTACGGAATTCAAGAACAATGTGCTTGATTTCTTTTGTATTCAACGGAGATTACATTGGGAATTTAGTGCTCCATATGAACAGCAATAGAACGGTGTTTCGAAACGAAAGAATCGGACGATAATCAAAGTAGGTAGGACAATGTTAGCGGATTCAAAGCTTCCGGTCCAGTTCTGGAATGAAGTTGTGAACACCGCATGTTATACATTGAACAAAGTCTTAACAGTTAAGAAGCTAGAGAAAACTAGCAACGAGCTTCTTAATAACCGAAATCCGAATTTAAAGTATTTGGAACAATTTGGGAGCCCGTGCACTAAATTGAAGAAAGATGCTGGAAAGTTTGAAGAAAAGCATTCGAGGTTATTTTCTTGGGTACGCTTCACCCAAGAAACGAGTGTTTAATATTTCTTCGGGTTGTGTGGAAGAGTGGTATCACGTTGATTGTCAAAGCTACACCACACCTCTTACCGACAAAGGCCCCAATTGGATGTTTGACTACGATTTTTTATTTAACTCATTTACTCTTTCAATTGAAATGCAAACTGAAGACTTGGTTCGTGCATACTTGGAAGATCAATTCATTTCCAGACCAAGTTCTTCTACTTATGAAGATACCGATGTATCTATTCAACCAGAAACATCAAATGATGTTTCAAATTCTTACGATGACGCTGAGTTTGTTGATTCTTCTTCTATACCTTTGGATGATGCTCAACGAGTTCCCGAGATTATTCCAGTTTTGTCACAAACAGTCTCTTTAGACACAGCTGAGGAGAATATTACCAATCTTGGTGATAACGTATCGGTTCCTATAAATCCTTTGTTAAGGATTCATGCAAATCATCCACCGGAACAGATAATCGGTAATGTAAACGACAGGGTGAAAACGTGACGTTAGGTCACTAATGTATGTGATGATGATAATGTATCTCCTGATGTTAACGTATTAGAGTATACCGTGGTGTGTGCTTATGCGGATATGCATGCAACTGGTATTCTCAACATCGCCAAATACACCTGCTTATGCGGATATGCATGCAACTGGTATTCTCAACATCGCCAAATACACCTGCTTTCTATCTTAGATAGAGCCTACCAATGTCTCAATGGCGCTGAAGGAACCGTCTTGGGTTGAAGCAATGCAGGAGGAGCTGCAGCAGTTCGTGAGACTAGGTGTATGGGATTAAATTGTGTTGATACATGTTTTTATACATCTCGGTCTTTATTAGTTTATTATTATATTATGGTTTAATGCAAAGGGTTTTGGTAATTGTATAAAGCCCATTCGCTCTATTGTAAGTTACATTCGTAACCCCGTAACGAATGTAACACATTCGTCTTAATTGTAAGCTCATTTGTTAACCTTGCTTAACGAATGAGATAACGAATGAGGGCTATTCATTTAGTTTAATGTATTAACGAGTGAGTATGTTCATTCATTAAGTTTGTGTAACGAATGACACATTCGTTAAGTTATACCTTAACGAATGTGGTCATCCCCTATATATACCCTGTAACTTAACGATTAATGTAACAGTTCTGATTATTCCTCTTACCACCTTTTTACGCTGCCCAAATTCACTCTCAACACACACACTACACATAGTTAACGTAATAAGCTTAATCGTATATATATACAACGAATCCGTAGATGTAATTATAAGATCTAGATCTATACCGGGTCAATCAAGTGGTATCAGAGACATTTTGATCTGAACTTCGAGGTTATTCGTTGTAAATTTGTATTGATTGATCAAGGGATGAATCAATTTCGTTATGAATTAATCTAATTCGTGATTCGTTAAGTTCCGGTGATACAGAGGTTTTCAGTTTAACTGTAATTAGTCTGTTCTAAGTGTAATGGACTGAGATTAAGGTAATTGAAGCTAGATAATCGAGGTTTTAATTCGAATTAAGTTTGAATTGAGTACGCATTGAGGTTTGATGAAGAGAAATGATTGTTACAGACTTGTGTTTGACGTAATGGATAATTGATAAGGTCTGGTGTAGTTTGTGATTACAGACTAGTGTAATCTGGTTCGGAATTGTGTTTACGAGTAGATTGATATAGAGTATAGGGATTCCGGACAAGTTTGGACTGAGATCTGAATTTTTTAATGTATGAAGATATGAGTTCTGATTCGTTAATGGATGAAGACTGATTCATTATTCCTTAACTGATCATTCGCTAATCCTTCACTTTCGCTGAAACCACATTCGTTATTCAATCAACATTCGCTAAACCACATTCGTTTAAACCACATTCGTTATTAAATTAGCATTCGTTAAAATCACACTCGCTACTCCTTCACAACCTTCACATTCGTTATCCCTCAAATTTGTTTGAATTGATAACGAATATCAACTCATTCGTTACTCATTAAACTCCATATTCGTTATTGTTCTGATTCGATTGAACAGTGATCATAAGTTTTAACATTTGAAAAGTTTGATCCCTGAGTTTTAAAACTTGTTATCTTATGGCTTCTCAGAATGCTTCGTTCTATGCGTTAGCATCCCAGAATGCGTTAATGCAACAAATGCTGACGATGGACAACGAGATTGGTAGTCACAACTAGTGTCCTAAACTTCTGAAACTTTCAGATTTTGCTCGGTGGGAACCGAGGTTTGGTGCTCACTTGGGGTCGGTTCATCCAAGTAGTGTACAGTATCTCGATGTTGTTTATGCAGCACCCCTTGTATGTAGTGACAATCTCGGTTGGACTCCAAAGGAATTAAAGCATTATGAAGCACAAGAACTGAAAGATTTCGAAATTGAGACAAAGGCTTATTCGACTCTCACAATGGCTCTGCCAGAGCAAATCTTTCACCAATATAGCACTATAAAGATTTGTGCCTCTTTATTTGATACTCTGAAAAGAAGAAGCTTGGGTAATACGCTTGAGAGTAAGAAAACACTTGTAAAGTTTCAGTTTAGAAACTTTATCTTGATGAAGAATGAAACTGTTGAAGAGATGATTAATTGTTTTAGTCATCTTGTTGTGGAAATGGCAAGTGTAAATCTTGAGCCGACTGAAACAGATAAAGTTGATACACTGAAGAACGCATTGCCCTCATCATATTCTACTTTTCTCTTTGTGTTAAAAGAGAACGATTTCTTTCGTAACATAGAGCTCACTGCAGTGCAATTTATTAACAAAATAGAGGAAAGAGAATTTGAGTTGAAGTGCCAAAACTCATTGAAGGATAATCAAGTTTAGAATCCTTCTTTACATGGTGGTGCATTGCTAGCTAATAACTCATCTAACACAAGCTCAGTTCCAATCACATCATTTTTTGCTCAAGAACAAGAAGAGAATGCTAATGTAAATGGTTTACCTAACGTATGCTTCATGGAAACGGGAGCCAATTCTGGGTCAAACTCAAATGCTCCTATTTCATTGCCTAAAGTGAACCTTCAAGAAGCTGCACAGCAATTTACTTTTGTATGTGAATTCATGACTTCATATGAACAATTGGTTGGTAGCAAGATTGCAACAAGTGAGTTAACTGATGAAGACTATAATCAAATTGATCCCGATGACCTTGACTGATGGATCTCAAGTGGAATATGGCAATGATTGTCAAAAAGGTCAAGAAGTTTATGCAAAGAACGGGAAAAGACCTTCCGACTCTTAACAAACGAGTTGGTTTTGATAAACTGAAGGTTAAATGCTATAATTGCGGGGATTTTGGCCACTTAGCCAAAGAATGTGATAAACCTAGAAAATAATATTCAAGTCCACGCAATGCTGAGAGATCTCAAGGAAAGAATTCATCGGGAAGTGATCAAAGTAAACGGAGTTCCTCTGAAGGTGACAAGAATAAGTAAAACAACACTCAAGCTCTTGTCGCAAATGAAGGGGTTGATTGGTCTCAAAGGCTGTTGGGAAATCAGGCCAACCTTGCTGTCTTTGAACCAGTTGAGAAATTCGAAGATGCAAGCAGTGAGAATGTATCTGAAGAAAGCGAATCCTCTGACTCTGAAACTAAGTCTGATCAGAGTTCGTCTGAGCAAATCGAATATGATAAATCTATTCCTGATCAAGTTGAATCTTATGCTTGTATGGCTAAGATCAAAGAGGTATGTCCGAAACTCCATGTTAATGTATTTGAACCTTCAGCTGTTGTGATTGAGTGTACCGAATGTGCTGAACTCAAAACCAAACTTGAAGCAGCATTAAAACAGAATACTACTCTCACAAAAGATCATTTTATGATCAATGAATGCTACCGACAGAAATCCAAACTACTTGAACAATCAACACTCAAAATTAAAAATCTGTCTGAAAGTAATCATGATTTTAAAGCTGAAGTTCAATGTAAGATAACTGTTGTTGAGCAACATTTCAAGGAGATACTCCGACTCCGAACCTGCGTTTCAAATTTAGAAAATGAAGTTTTAGAACTAAAAAACAAACTGGGAAAATTTCGAGATTCCTCGTTTCGGTTAAATGAAATCATTGAAGTAAACAATTCCCATAAGAAAAATGGGAAAGCGGGTTTAGGGTACGTAGAGATTCCTCCTCCTTTTAAAGGAGATTACTGTAGCATTCTCGATGTGAAACAATGTCCAGAAATGCATACAGTTGAATCTGAAATTGTTGATCAAAACAAACCAACTCTAGAATCGATTCATATCAAAAGTAAATCAGTCTTTACCAAAAGTGAATTGGATGGTTCTATAGAGGAGTTGTCTGAACCAGATGAGATTATCAAAAACAAGAACATCCCTGCTGAAAATTACATCTTATGTGAACCTGAAGAGTTTGAACAGGCAGTGTATGGTTCAAAACCTTCGGGAGATTCATCAAAAAATCATAAGGTATCACCTAATGTAGCTAAATCAGACAAACCCTCTATGTCTGATGAGGAGTTGATGAGGTTCATCAATCCAAACCTAAATCTTCAAGTGGGAAGATATTTAAGTTAAAAAGATTGTCAAAAGTTTTTACAGATAAAGAAGTTCCTTTGAATCTTCTAAATCCAGAAATGATTGACAGTGTTTTTCAAGATGACACATCAAAAGTACTGAGCTTGAACAAAGATTTTTCAAATAAAAAATTGTTCAAGAAAAGGCAAATGATAACAAGTTTAAACCTATAAAATTTGTAAAATCATTTGGGATGGAGAATTCTTCTAATTCTACCAACCTCGAGTTTTTTCAAAATAAAAAGGGATTCAAACCTAATGTTACTAAGAAAGTAACTTTTGAAAAATCTCAGATTGATGTTCCTCAACCTGTGCATGAAATTAAACCAAGTGTTTCACCACATAAGTCATTAGACACACGTTTATGCTTTAAATGTGGTGAACCGGGGCATGTTTCGAAGAAATGTAAAGCAAAGGTTGATGATATCAAGTTGTCATCTAATCGAAAGACTGAAATGAATCAGAATATGAATGAAAAACAAATTGATGAGTGTGTGATAATGTATTCACATGTTAATCCGATGAAAGTCGTTCGTGTTGAATCGTTTAATGTATCAAGAAAATTTTTTGACCATGCTCAACCAATTTGTAAGAACACTGATTCGGGAATCATACGTGACGGTTACTTAAAAATGAAAACCAAGAAACTGGTCACATATTCTCAAGTACCGAATACTAGTGTTAATTTATCTTTTTCTCCGAAAGTATCAAACGAATAGCCCAAGACTGAGGCTTGGGCTTCCTTTTTGAACTAATCTCTTTACCTTGTTGAGCAGATTTCATCTAGATCCGTGTCAAGTCACAAGTGGATTTTGGATAGTGGATGTTTTTGGCATATCACTGGCAACCTGGATCTTCTGAATAACATCAAAGATACTCAAGGGGGTTATGTGGCGTTTGCTGGTAACAACGACGGGATGATTACAAAGGAGGGAGAAGTTTCAAATGGGAAAGTGACGTTTGAAAAGGTTAATTATTGTGAAAAGGTGGATCATAATCTGTTGAGCGTGTCGCAGATATGTGATAAGAAATTTACCACAATTTTCATAGATACGGAATGTGTTATCCTTCAACCGGGATTCACGATTCCTGAAGACTTGGTTGTCATGCGATCACCTTGATCAAATGATATTTATGTACTAGACATGAGTAGTAATGTAAATGTTTCACCCTCGGCTACATGTTTCGTGTCAAAAGCAACAGAAAAGGATTCTATCCTTTGGCATCGACGCATGGGACACATTCACATACGCAATATGAATTTTCTCATTTCGAATGAGTTGGTGGATGGTGTATCCCTTAAGAATTTCAAGATTAATGATCATTGTGTCGCTTGCAAGAAGGGGAAACAAAAGAAGAAGTCACATCCAAGCAAGTCAATCAACTCGATTGTTACACCACTAGAACGACTTCGTATGGATCTCTTCAGTCCAGTGAATCGTGCTAGTATCGCGTGTGATTTGTAATGCTTAGTGGTCACTGATGACTTCTCAAGATACCCATGGGTGTTATTTATGAGATCGAAAGATCAGATGCCTATCTTAATTCAGAATCGTATTACGAAGATCTAATCACTTTATAAACTAAAAGTGAGACGAATTCATAGTGATAATGGAACTGAATTTAAGAATAATGTATTGGATTTCTTCTGCATTCAGAAAGGAATTTATCAGGAATTCAGTGCGCCTTATGTTCCTCAACAGAATGGTGTATCTGAAAGTAAGAATCGTAGGTTGATTGAAGCTGCGAGAACGATGCTTGATGATTCAAAGCTACCCGTTCAATTCTGGAACAAAGCTGTGAATACGGCGTGTTACACACTGAATCACGTACTAACTGTAAAAAGGTTCAAGAAGACAAGTTGTGAGCTTTTGAACAATCGTAAGCCGAACATAAAGTTTTTGGAACCATTATGGTGTCCGTGTACTGTATCAAAGAGAGATGCTGGAAAGTTTGATGAAAAAGCTTTTGAGGGTTATTTTTTGGGATACAATTATCCTAAGAAACAGATCTTCAATATCTCTTCTGGTTGTGTGGAAGAATGGTATCACGTTGATTGCCAAAGTTATACTACTCCTCCAACTGGTACGGGTCCTGATTGGATGTTTGATTACGACGGGTTATTTAATTTGTTTACATCAGTAGTTAAAGAATGTAACGCCCGTAAATTTTGTTAATCGGCTCTATTGTTTATAAATGTTTGTGTAGAATCCGGGACTCGTCTTGAATCTTCGGGGAAACTCTTCTAATGTTAAGTTGGATGACAAGCCAAAGACTCAGGCTAGGGCCTTTAGTATCTCTGCGAAGGAGGTAGCGGACGCAATTTCAGGTAATCCCTTGCGTTCGTATTAATCGTTCAAATGTTGTACCGAATATTTCTTTTCTTACCGAATGCTTTCATGTGTAATCGTTTGGCTAGGAAGTGGTTCGATATCAGTAGTAGGGGTACTACTTATACCCGTTCTGTGTATGATGTGATGCTTTGATTTGTCGCAGCCCGTGCCTGTTCCTGAATAGCGGGATTTGGGGACGAATCCCATTCTTAGGGGGGTAGACTTGTAACGTCCGTAAATTCCGATAAAAAGATTTATCCTTGTAGTGATTGCGTACACCATCGGGCTTGACCTGGCTTTTTCCCGAGAGCTCCTGGCTACCCTCGTAAACGTTCTCACTTAACTTTCCACCCAAGTTGCTACATACTTCAATTTGGAGGGACTTGGATGTAACTATTTTATATCATAAAACAAAAGAAAACTCAAACCCTAAACCTATTTGTAGCCGTCGGACCTGGACCCCCCCCTGCTCGTTTTTCTTCTACCTAGCCAAGTTTCAGCTGTGAAAACTTCAATTCAAGGTCGGTTTTATGATTCCCCATGTCTTTTACACCTTAATTGATCATATGAACGCGCTTATTGGTCGTTAAGATTGAGTTTTGATGATAACAGCTTGCTGACAGATTCGTATACGTTTATTGTAGGGTTTGTAAAGCGATATTAATCCACATTTTTTGATCGATTCTTGATTCCATGATGTTTTACTTTGAGTCTAGTTTCCAGAAAGGTATATTACGTAATTTTTGGACGAGATTTGAATAGTTTTTATGATTTTATAAAATCGAGTGTCAAACCTGATGCGGGACGACGGATTCTGGTCCGTCTTCCCGACATCCTAACCTTTTTTGGACAAGTCTAAAATAGTTGGTTCCACTTCTGGAAGTTAATATTTTGAGTTAGGAACCAAACCCAATTGGAATCGTTTAATTTGGCTGGGTAATGAATTTTATAAAAATAAAAATAGTTTGTTGCGCAGCTGAAATAGCTGAACATACCTTTCTGTGTTAGAAGAATTTTTATGATTTTTTTGTCCACTAGAAAAATATAATAAAAATATTTTTATAAACTTAAGATATTTATGCAACACTGGTAAAAATTTAATAATTTAATTCCATGGTTTTCCTATGTAATAAAATACATCTTTGCATGCAAAAATCTGCATGTTATATTCGTATTGATCGATAAGTTCGTTTTGGGCTTAACCGGTGGCTGGCCTTTCTCGCATCTGTCGGGGCTATTATGTAACGATTCCGACGAAACCCGGTATACCCTAACCGGTAGACAATAGTTACGTCATACTTAATGTCGGGTACATGAGTTACCATGGTAAATATACGAGAATACATGGTTCACTGTATTGATTGTACGTGAATATATAATTCATTGTATTGAATATGCGATTAATCGACCGATAGTTATTGAAACCCGAACGAATCGAGGGTTCAATTATTGACGAGATATATGATATTTAGTGATGTTTACGAAGTATTAAAGCTTCGGGATAAGTGAATTAAAGCACAGAAAAAGAATTTCGATTTAATGGTACGTCGGTACAATAAACGAAACCTTTAATACCAAACCGAGCAAGAGATGATCTATCAAGCCGAAAAAGATGCGCGATAATTAATGATATGATGTTTTAAGTTAATAAAAGTCATGGTTTAGGTTTTTGAAGTTTTTAAATCGGTTTTATATAAATTTCATTTTTAAGCCGAAAAACGACCGTTTTAGCCTCGTTTTAAGCCGAATTAAACATTTAACCGAAAAACGAAATGAACCAGATTATCCAAAACATTATCCGGATTACGAGAATCCAAACATGTGGCCTAGAATGGAGAGGTGGGTCCCACCCCACCCCCCTCATTGAACTGATCGGAATAAGGGTTTACACCCATTCCTTCATTTCTTTTTTATAACAAACATCATCAAGATCCATCAATCCTCTCCAAAGTATGATTCAAAAACCGAGAGTTCTAGCAAGAAAAACGAGGTAATGATCGAGTTATGCACGTGTTCATCTTCGTTTCTTGAGTTTGTTTGCAAGAAAATGAGGTTTCAATGATGAAAACCGATTCTTGCATGATCAAGTGATGTATACGGGTTATACAAGGGATCTTGGTCCAAGAAAGGAGTTAAACGACTCAAAAACGAATTTTTACGGTTAAATCTTTGTTTTTGGAATCATAACCGAAACCATGAAATAAATGGCTTGATCGTGAGTGTAACTTGCTTGGTATTGTGGTATGTTGTTTGTAGGCTCTGTGTTTAGTGGTAGATAAGGCGGAAAGACGAGTTTGTAGCTTGTAGTGGCGGAAAACGAAAGGTATATTCGGTTATGTTCGGTGTATGTGTTTTGGGACAGATTGTTGATGGTTTAGAGTTGGGTCATGAAATTTTACAGGGATGTTCTACACATGAAAATAAGAGTTCTGTGAATTTTTGGTAATTTTTGGACAAAGGATGAATATTTGGTGAATTTAATGCTCGGTTTTGGCCAAAAATAGTTAAATATCATGAAAAATTCTGGAAAATTACAGATAAGCTTTTTATATCATGTATAAGTCACACACAAAATTTGAGGTCAGTTGGAGAAGTCTAAGTATGCTTTTCGGTAAAACGAGTTCTAGGGTTTTCTAGCTCGGTTTTAGTGAAAATGGCATGTAAAAGAAGATTTTAGTTCTGTAAATATTACAGGGGACTATGTGGATGGCAGGGGACATCCAGGAAAAATTTGGGATTTTCCTAAGGTCGTTTGGTATTTACGACATATTTAGTGTTTAAATGGTGTTTAAAAATAGATAAATAAATTTTAAATATAAAAATTAATTCTGGAAATATTTCTATAAATTTCCCCACTGTCAAAATGTTATTTGTGCAAAATCTCAAGATCCGAGGATGAACGGATATTTATTTGGAATAAAAGTAAACGTTTATAATATAAAACGCGTAAACCGGTAAAGTTCGCATAAGCGAGCTGACTGGTGTATAAAAAAAACCTAAAAATGAACTATTTTCATATAATTGAGTTAAACAAGTAAAAATAAATCATCCGAAAATAATTCGGATGATTTGAGTAATTTTAACCTATTTTAACAGTTTCCGGTACGCCAAAGACGGAAACGGGTCCCCGCGGCCAATCGGGACGTCTAAACCGAGCTCTAATTTCACCACTTTAATTAAATGATCAGTCAACGACTATTTTCGGGTCGTGTGTGACCAAACTCATTTTGAAACATAAAAACGAATAACCGTGCTAGGCACGTAAAACGGAAAAACGACTAATAGTAATTTTGACTAGTAAACTCTAAACGATATCACAATCTGAGTCTGGAGAAGTGTTTCTGGGTTAACCTTGCCCCCAGAACGGGTACAGTGCTGGGTTAACAGTGTCCCCAGATGTACCGGTTAACTTGGTTAAAGTTATATTAATAATGAGTGTATAGTAACGATCATAGAGATCATATTACAGATTGGACGTGTTAACTGATAATGATTGTTGTTACCTGCTTGCATGTGCTAAGGTGAGTTTCACGAGCCCCTTTTTCTGAACTGTTTTCGAATATTTTCTCGGGGCGGAAGCATGTTTTTACTGAAATGTTTAAGTACATACTGAACGCATGGATTTGCGTGGATTTATATATATTTTATTGTACGGGAATCGTACGGAAATGTACTAAGATGGTAATTGTCTGAGTTGCTAACATTCTAAGGCCCCGGAACACGAGTGATTAACTGAAAGCCGGTAGAGTGTGGATAGTACTATTGGTCTGACAAACCCAACTGGTCCGGCATGGATTTGCTGATGTTTCCCAGCCAGTTGCACATGTCTATTTTGGGTGTTATATATATTTTGCTATGTAATGTTAGACATAGCGGTTTGGGGCAGTTCCGTGGGCGGGGGATATGCCACGGGTCCGTGGGCGGGGGATATGCCACGGGGGTTGTGTGTGATAGTCAGAGGTTTCACTTGTGGGCTCAGCATAATTACATCGATAATAGTATTATTTTATGATAATGATTTATCATGGTTTACTCGAATTGTGAAACTCACCAACTATTCGTAGTTGACCCGTTTTCTCACATGCTTTTCAGGTACAACTAAGATGAAGTGATTGCTTACGTGCTAAGTGCTTGATGTATGTAAGATTTGCGTGCGGAATGTTAGGATAGGATACATTATAATAAATAGAATTATGTGTCGTATTGTATGATGTGTGTATCACCTAGACGGTAATGAAATACAAGATAATGTAATTTGAAGTATAATAATGTATTCAGTTTTCTTTATAAACAATGTGGTTGATATCAGAGGTGTCTGTCGCATCCCGTTTACGTTTCCGCTGCGGTTGCGGGGCGTTACAGAAGTTGGTATCAGAGCCATTGGTTATAAAAGAATTAGGATGTCTTTAAAAGATACCTAAAATATCACCAGTAGCTCAAGTATTATAGGATCTGAATATCAACTAATAAGTTATAGTGAAGAGGTCTGGATGAACTTGGATGGACAAGTGAGTTGTTATGGTCCGGAACATAATAACAGACTTGTCCTCACGAGGGAATTCAGGGGAAGTCACGGGGTACATTAATAGGTAAAAATGGCAACATATGTGTAAAGTATATAATATTATTTATGTGTGCTAATGTGTATATATATATACGTGCATATCTTGTGGGTACATGTATTGAGAAATGGGACCCGGATAAGGAACCGGGGGATGAAATAATAAAAGTACCGAGGATGCTGAAATTTCTAGAGCATCGGTTGATAATGAGTCTGACTTATCGGCCATAGTTATGATAGTACCAAGTTAGATCTCCCGTTTGACATTAACCAGAAATATCTAGTAACCGTCACTCCCAACCAAAATTGATAAATCCCTTACCCTACCAACACCGGTACCGTATATCCTAATAACCCTCTATGTTCACCCGAACCGTCGACCCTCACGTACGGACGGACCTATACCTGAACCCATTCTTATTCCATTAAGGAAAATAAATAAATAAATAAATAATAATAATAATAAATTTGATAATAAATTAGCAGATAAAAATAATATATAGAAATATATATATGTATTTCTCACTCTCGAACATATGAGTCATACCACCTCCAGGTCGAGAATTACCGATTTTAGCGAACCTAGAAAGCCGGAGGACATTAACTGAGCAAGCGATAGAGTTTCCCATCATAATAATTGATAATATTTGAAGGCAACCCATGTTGCGCGATTACCTTGAACCTTGCAACTCCCTATGTTAACCTTACATCCGTTAGATGCCTATACCCATGTATACTCGAATAGAATGATTAACCATACACAAAGAAGGGTTGGAATCATTAGAGCATAGTTGGTTATTCGTTCGTAGGTGGTATACCGTGTATGCCGAATGTACGAATGGACACGGATATTATAACTCTGTGGTACGTAATCGTTTGGTGCTCACGGTGAGCATGTATCGGTTATGCTGACATGCAGAAGGATATTGAAATCAAGTATATTAAACATTAATCTTTGTTGAGAAAGATCAATATGTCAGTTGGTGACAAGGGTTATGAAACATATTTAGACGTTAACCGACGTCAGGATAAGTCCATATGTTATTATATTTGTGGGACGTATATACTAAATACTGGTATGTGTAAAATGTATGATAATATTTGGTGTGTATGTGTACCTGTTGTTATGATTGAGCTGATAACGAGTTATACGGTGAGATTAGTATTGATTACTGCATACGGGATGAGTACGGTAGAATGACATAAAAAGAGTAACTCCAATGATGGAGATTGATATGATTCAGTTGATTGCTCAAAGATAGCAGATGATGATACCGAATGTCGTATAACAGATCACTGCTAGTGTTGATGCGAATGTGATCGCAGAATTATAGATCGAGCAATCACATGAATATGAATATTTCAATTCTTAGTGGTATTACTAAGAGTGATAATGTCCCACCGGATACTATTATGACTACAAGTATTAGTTATAAACTAAACATGAATAGTAGTCGCAATGAATTAGATCTGGTATGAAGGATATGTTTGTTGGTTGTGTTAAGGAAATTATTAATAGTTTACTGATGGTAAAGAGAGGAATAGATTAGCGAGGGGATAGAAAAGATCGAAATGGTTAAGGATATTGGTAAGAGGATAGAACATTGTGTAGTGAATTATGCTACAGATATGTTGGTAGATTATGTTGTATCGTGATGGAACACGATGGTACAAAATTATAGTTAGAAAATTATTGCTCAGATGATATGGTCAGGATAAAAAAAAAAAAAATCTTGTGCTAGAGCACTTTATTTCGAGTAATTAAACTTAGAGATTGGAAACTGAGCTATGAAAGATAGAAATGTTGTGTGCTGATCACTTAGAACACGCTAACCGTTTGAAGGAATTGTCATGTCTGGTAACATGGCTAATTACTCCTGAAACTAAGCGAAGTGAGCACTATATTGGGGACTAACTCCATCGATAAGGAGTATAGTCAATCCTGTAAGATATAAAACCTTTGGAAGGGTTGTGTCACAAGCCAGCATTGATATATTTGACTCTATGGGAAGCGGACTGGAAGGACGTTAGGTGAGACGTCGAGTGTTAAAGAAGAGAAATGATAACGGTATAGTGCAAGATAGGCTTTTGAATAAGTAGGTATGTCCTACAACCCAGAATTATACTAAGACTAGTTCTGGTGTGAAAACATGAACCGCATAAAGGGTCCTTCCCTAAATGTGGAAAATATGGTTATCGGCAGGAAGAAGAATGTCGAGTGATAGTAGACCACAGGTGTGGTAAAGATGGACGTAATGCCCCAATTGTGGAACCAATTGAAGCCACGTGAACCGGCAACCCCAACCCATTCTTGTACAACCACTCCGAACCCAACAACTTCAATAACAATCCATCCAAAGAAATCAGATTATGCCAAACAGTTGTACTTGATATGAATGCGGCAGTACACAACGTTTCAAGAGAAATTGCCCAAGTTGAACCAAGGTGTCGTTGGAAGACGAACCTCATGACAAGCATCAACCTCTGATCAAGCAAGGAGCCGTACTTATGGGAGTAATTCGAATGAAGCACGTCATGATCCAAAGGTGGTATTAAGTATGTTGTAGTTTCAAATCACTAGGCACCAGTGATATTTTTACGGTCGTCGATAGTAGTTAATTCCTGTTAATCTCCTACCCTTTGGAAAGATACCGATTAGTGAAACTATAGAACCCTATACTGTAGAATCGCTAACGGTAAATCCCTAATGGTTAACTAAATTGTACGGAATTGTCCTATTATTCTGAACGATTAACCTTTCCTTATTGACCTACGGCCAGTAAAGTAAAGAAGTTTTGACGTAATAGTTAGCATGGATTGGCTAACTCAACATGAAGCTGAAATCAAATATGAAAAGAAGATGATTAGAAGATCTCCTTCGGAAGATGAAGCGATTTGATACAGAGAAAAGTGTACGGTATTATGTTACCACTCTAATCTCATCTTGAGATGTTATAATATTTACGACAAGAAGACGTGGTGTATTTAACAAACGTGATTGCCAAAGTATTTAAAAGAAAACATATAGAAGATATCCCGGTGGTACAGAAATATCCAGAAGTTTTCCCAGAAGAACTTCCTGGATTACCGCCAACCCGACAGGTCGAATTCAGAATCGATTTAATACCTCAAGCTGGCCCTATTGCTAAAGCATCTTACCGACTTGCACCAACTGAAATGCAAGAATTATTGGATAAAGGTTTTATACGACCTAGTTAGTCACCATGGGGTGCACCAGTGTTATTTGCAAAATGAAGGACGGAAGTGTTAGGATATGTATTGATTAGGGAGAATTGAATAAAGTGACGATCAAGAATAGGTATTCACTTCCTCGAAGTGAATGATCTGTTTAACCAACTGCAAGGGGCGATTTATTTTAGAAAATTGATCTTAGATATAGTTATCACCAAATGAAAAATCCAAGAGGAGGACGTTGCAACAACAGCGTTTCGGACTCGTTATGGCCATTATGAATTCTTAGTTATGCCTCTCGGGCTAACAAATGCGCCGGCAGTGTTCATGGACCTCATGAACCGAGTCTATAAACTTTATTTTGAAAAATTTGTCATAGCATTCATTGATGATATTTTGATATATTTGCAACGTAAAGAAGAGCACGAACGACGGTTAAGAAAATTGTGGAAGTGTTAAAGCAAGAGGAGCTATACGCGAAGTTTTCGAAATGTGATTTTGAATAAAGAAGGCATAATCCCTTGGTCATGTTGTAAAGCAACAAGGATTTCACAAAGATCCAAATAAGATAGAAACCATTAAAATTGTGCCAAGCGCCGATTTTAAGTCTCCCCGATGGAGACGATGGTTTTGTCGCGTGTTGTGACGCATCGCGTAAAGGGTTAGGATGCGTGTTGACGCAGTATAATAAGGTTATAGCCTATGCTTCCCGACAGTTAAAAGTACACGAGAAAAATTACACTACTCACGACTTAGAGCTGGGAGCGGTTATCTTCGCACTTGAAATCTGGAGACATTATCTCTACGGTACGAAGTGCACCATCTTCACCAATCATAAAAGTTGCAGCACATGTTTGATCAGAAGGAACTGAATATGAGGCAACGAAGATGGGTCGAGTTGTTAAGCGATTATGACTGTGACATCCGTTATCACCCCGGTAAGGCTAACGTCGTAGCCGATGCCTTGAGTAGGAAAGATAGGGGTAAGCCATTACGAGTGCGAGTACTGGGGATGATAGTCCAGTCGAACCTTTCGGACCTGATTCGAGTCGCTCAACGTGAGGCATTGAAAGATGAACAATTGGAAAAGTAGGGACTTTACGGCAATGAGAAGAATTTCGAACAACGCGTGGACGAAATTCTCTACTTCAAAAATTGGGTTTGGATCCCGACCCCCATGACCTTCGTGAATTAATCATGGACGAGGCGCATAGATCGAAATATTCCATACATCCGGGATCGGATTAGACTATTGATGATACGAATATCTGAAAGGATTTTATTAATGGCCGAGTTTGGAGAAAGATATGGTTACTTATGTTGGTGAATATTTAAGTTATGCAAGAGATAAGGCTGCATACCGAAAACCCTTGGGAACGCCACAACGACAGAAAATTCGCCAATGATAGTGGGAATAAATTACAATGGATTTCGGGACGCAAATTCCCAAGATATATCAAAGGCATGAGGCAAATTGGGTAATCGCGGATCGATTAACCAATCCTCGCATTTCATCCCAATCCATGACGATGACCACAATGAATTCTCGCCCAAATTCATGATGGTGAAATGGTATCTCGTCGTGGAGTACCAGTTTCAATTATCTCATATCGAAATAGTCATCCTACTTCCAATATTGGAAGGCGGTGAAGGAAGCATCGAGAGCTTGAAGCTTTCTATGGGTGAAGTAATTATCACCAAGTTGTTAAATTGAAAATGGGCGTCAATCAAGCCATAAGATTTGAATTGATTCGAGAAACAACCAATCGGATTTATAATATTTAAGATAAGCTGAAAGCAGCGCGAGATTGGCAAAGGATGTATGCCAATATTCAAAGGAAACCATTGTCACTGGAAAGAGGTGACAAGGCATTTTTAAGGCATCACCTTAGAGAGGTGATATGAGGTTTGGCAAAACCGAAAATAGCTCCTTAATATATTGGATCTCATGAGACTATCTCCATGATTGGTCATTTAGTTTATCGATTAAAGTACGGCAGGGGCTAAGTACTATACATGATGTTTTGCCATGTATACGGATTGAAAAGTACCTAAGCAATGAGGCAACGAGAGTACTAGTAATGGAGGTACTCATAGAAGATATACTTGATATCATAAATAATTCCGTAGAGATAGTAGACGGGAAAGCTAAACAGTTTGGACATACCAAGCTTTATTGATTAAGATTAAGTGGAATTCACAGCGAGGACCAGATTATACCTGGTAACGCGAGGGTGAATTCTGAAGGAAAAACCCCCACCTTTCTCTCGGAAAGGGATAGTGAGCGTGTAAAATTTCGAGGACGAAATTTCGTAACGGGGGGGAATGTAACGATTCCGACGAAACCCGGTATACCCTAACCGGTAGACAATAGTTACGTCATACTTAATGTCGGGTACATGAGTTACCATGGTAAATATACGAGAATACATGGTTCACTGTATTGATTGTACGTGAATATATAATTCATCGTATTGAATATGCGATTAATCGACCGATAGTTATTGAAACCCGAACGAACCGAGGGTTCAATTATAGACGAGATATATGATATTTAGTGATGTTTACGAAGTATTAAAGCTTCGGGATAAGTGAATTAAAGCACAGAAAAAGAATTTCGATTTAATGGTACGTCGGTACATTAAACGAAACCTTTAATACCAAACCGAGCAAGAGATGATCGATCAAGCCGAAAAAGATGCGCGATAATTAATGATATGATGTTTTAAGTTAATAAAAGTCATGGTTTAGGTTTTTGAAGTTTTTAAATCGGTTTTATATAAATTTCATTTTTAAGCCGAAAAACGACCGTTTTAGCCTCGTTTTAAGCCGAATTAAACATTTAACCGAAAAACGAACTGAACCAGATTATCCAAAACATTATCCGGATTACGAGAATCCAAACATGTGGCCTAGAATGGAGAGGTGGGTCCCACCCCACCCCCCTCATTGAACCGATCGGAATAAGGGTTTGCACCCATTCCTTCATTTCTTTTTTTATAACAAACATCATCAAGATCCATCAATCCTCTCCAAAGTATGATTCAAAAACCGAGAGTTCTAGCAAGAAAAACGAGGTAATGATCGAGTTATGCACGTGTTCATCTTCGTTTCTTGAGTTTGTTTGCAAGAAAATGAGGTTTCAATGATGAAATCCGATTCTTGCATGATCAAGTGATGTATACGGGTTATACAAGGGATCTTGGTCCAAGAAAGGAGTTAAACGAATCAAAAACGAATTTTTACGGTTAAATCTTTGTTTTTGGAATCATAACCGAAACCATGAAAGAAATGGCTTGATCGTGAGTGTAACTTGCTTGGTATTGTGGTATGTTGTTTGTAGGCTCTGTGTTTAGTGGTAGATAAGGCGGAAAGACGAGTTTGTAGCTTGTAGTGGCGGAAAACGAAAGGTATATTCGGTTATGTTCGGTGTATGTGTTTTGGGACAGATTGTTGATGGTTTAGATTTGGGTCATGAAATTTTACAGGGATGTTATACACATGAAAATAAGAGTTCTGTGAATTTTTGGTAATTTTTGGACAAAGGATGAATATTTGGTAAATTTAATGCTCGGTTTTTGCCAAAAATGGTGAAAAATAGTTAAATATCATGAAAAATTCTGGACAATTGCAGATAAGCTTTTTATATCATGTATAAGTCACACACAAAATTTGAGGTCAGTTGGAGAAGTCTAAGTATGCTTTTCGGTTAAACGAGTTCTAGGGTTTTCTAGCTCGGTTTTAGTGAAAATGGAATGTAAAAGAAGATTTTAGTTCTGTAAAAATTACAGGGGACTATGTGGATGGCAGGGGACATCCAGGAAAAATTTGGGATTTTCCTAAGGTCGTTTGGTATTTACGACATATTTAGTGTTTAAATGGTGTTTAAAAATAGATAAATAAATTTTAAATATAAAAATTAATTCTGGAAATATTTCTATAAATTTCCCCACTGTCAAAATGTTATTTGTGCAAAATCTCAAGATCCGAGGATGAACGGATATTTATTTGGAATAAAAGTGAACTTTTATAATATAAAACGCGTAAACCGGTAAAGTTCGCATAAGCGAGCTGACTGGTGTATAAAAAAAACCTAAAAATGAACTATTTTCATATAATTGAGTTAAACAAGTAAAAATAAATCATCCGAAAATAATTCGGATGATTTGAGTAATTTTAACCTATTTTAACAGTTTCTGGTACGCCAAAGACGGAAACGGGTCCCGCGGCCAATCGGGACGTCTAAACCGAGCTCTAATTTCACCACTTTAATTAAATGATCAGTCAACGACTATTTTCGGGTCGTGTGTAACCAAACTCATTTTGAAACATAAAAACGAATAACCGTGCTAGGCATGTAAAACGGAAAAACGACTAATAGTAATTTTGACTAGTAAACTCTAAACGATATCACAATCTGAGTCCGGAGAAGTGTTTCTGGGTTAACCTTGCCCCCAGAACGGGTACAGTGCTAGGTTAACAGTGTCCCCAGATGTACCGGTTAACTTGGTTAAAGTTATATTAATAATGAGTGTATAGTAACGATCGTAGAGATCTTATTACAGATTGGACGTGTTAACTGATAATGATTGTTGTTACCTGCTTGCATGTGCTAAGGTGAGTTTCACGAGCCCCTTTTTCTGAACTGTTTTCGAATATTTTCTCGGGGCGGAAGCATGTTTTTCCAGAAATGTTTAAGTACATACTGAACGCATGGATTTGCGTGGATTTATATATATTTTATTGTACGGGAATCGTACGGAAATGTACTAAGATGGTAATTGTCTGAGTTGCTAACATTCTAAGGCCCCGGAACACGAGTGATTAACTGAAAGCCGGTAGAGTGTGGATAGTACTATTGGTCTGACAAACCCAACTGGTCCGGCATGGATTTGCTGATGTTTTCCAGCCAGTTGCACATGTCTATTTTGGGTGTTATATATATTTTGCTATGTAATGTTAGACATAGCGGTTTGGGGCAGTTCCGTGGGCGGGGGATATACCACGGGTCCGTGGGTGGGGATATGCCACGGGGGTTGTGTGTGATAGTCAGAGGTTTCACTTGTGGGCTCAGCATAATTACATCGATAATAGTATTATTTTATGATAATGATTTATCATGGTTTACTCGAATTGTGAAACTCACCAACTATTCGTAGTTGACCCGTTTTCTCACATGCTTTTCAGGTACAACTAAGATGAAGTGATTGCTTACGTGCTAAGTGCTTGATGTGTGTAAGATTTGCGTGCGGAATGTTAGGATAGGATACATTATAATAAATAGAATTATGTATCGTATTGTATGATGTGTGTATCACCTAGACGGTAATGAAATACAAGATAATGTAATTTGAAGTATAATAATGTATTCAGTTTTCTTTATAAACAATGTGGTTGATATCAGAGGTGTCTGTCGCATCCCGTTTACGTTTCCGCTGCGGTTGCGGGGCGTTACATATTATAATTGAAGTTCGTACTCCGTCATATTCTTAGGTATGTCACTTACAATATACTAAAATTTCATGGCCAATGGAGGTGTTTAGGTCGGTCAATCGATTTTAGTTCGAAAACTAGGGTTTATCGGGTGCAGGATTGGCAATTGTTGAGTTTGATGCGTTAAAAGATCGGATGACCGACCGAATCAGTTTGTACAGCCCTAGGGGGGTTTAAGGGCTATGGGAAAATTATATTTTTGATGCACGGGGCTGTTGGGGTTAGTGCTTTGTCAATCGAGTCGGCGGTGCGTGAATTTTCGTTTAAACGTTAAAGTAAGAGTTGTAAAAAGGAACTGTCAACACTATCAACTCGGGTGACATAATCTTGATGAATAAAAAGATTTAAAATGGAATTTGGTCCATTTGGGGCTGATTCGTTTAACAAATGGTTTTGAGGTTTATTTCGCGCGCATTCGACCCGATTTGATTATCGTTGGGCCTTAGGCCAAGTTGTTGGGCCTTGGGCCAAAGTGTTGGGCCTTGGGCCAAAGTTTTGGGCCTTGGGCCAAGTGGTTGGGCCTTGGGCCAAAGTGTTGGGCCTTGGGCCAAAGTATTGGGCCTTGGGCCAAGTGGTTGGGCCTTGGGCCAAAGTCTTGGGCCTTGGGCCAAAGTGTTGGGCCTTGGGCCAAAGTGTTGGGCCTTGGGCCAAGTTGTTGGGCCTTGGGCCAAAGTATTGGGCCGTGGGCCAAGTTGTTGGGCCTTGGGCCAAAGTGTTGGGCCTTGGGCCAAGTTGTTGGGCTTGAACGGCCCATTAGGCTAGAGTGTTCTTCCAGTCTAGTTTAGTAACACGTTGTGTATAATTTACAGGCCCTTGCTTGTGATTGTGCACTTAGGGATTTCCTAGCTCATTGCAGGTGTTCGGTTGATTCAGGTGAGTTCATAATGCCCTTTTTACTCTTTTACGTTTTGGGCTAGCATACACACCGAAATACAATTTTAAATGATTCTACTCGTTACAGTGAATTGAATAGTTTTACATGGTCTTACTCGTGATGGTGCATTTTGAAAGCTATATTTGAATTATTTATATGCCTTAGGATATTTTAGACTCGTTCATGGTCTTGTGTCCTTAAGGTTACATACATTATTGATGGTCTAGACTCGAGGATGTTAGTGGACTTGGCAGTAATTGAATATGAGTAGACCTATTCGTGTTTGCATGCACTGATGTTACGTGTTGGGTTGTACGTGTGCTCGACCTTGATGTTATTACTTGGATGAGATGTTACGTGTTTAGGTTGTACGTGTGCTCGACCCTGATGTTATTACTTGGATGAGATGTTACCTGTTTGGGTTGTACGTGTGCTCGACCCTGATGCTATTATTTGGACGGTATTTATAAGGATATAAATATATGGATGTATATAGATGTCTAAGTATGAAAGCGGTCGGCTGTTAACCGATTGGTCGTAGGTTCGAATCCTACTTGAGGAGATTTGAAAATCGCCGTCAACACCCCGGTGTAGGTCCGGGATACTCCTTTGTTCCATAGCCCTGGGGCTATTTACAACTATCCAATTAAGAATTCTCAGATGTACTAGTACTAGCAGTGCATCAAAGATGCAGTCATCGATTCTACCGAGAGGCCACAATTGCTGCGAGCAAACATATTAATGACGAGGAACACGTTTTTGTTATGCTACTAATACTTGTACTTGCTCTGCTATTCTGCCCCATCCTGGCTGAGGAAGAGTTACGGGCGCGTAAAACAAAAAAATACGCTGATGGAGGACGGGCATACGCATACTATGTGTAATGCTTCACTCATTTATGTTGATGATGGCCTAACTGTTTGTATCCCGTATTATATTTAAACTCTTAAAATGTTTTATAATCCCGTTTTTATATTTAAACTCTGGGAATGTTTTATAATCCCATTTTTATATTTAAACTCTTAAAATGTTTTATAATCCCGTTTTTATATTTAAACTCTGTGAATGTTTTATAATCCCATTTTTATATTTAAACTCTTAGAATGTTTTATAATCCCGTTTTTATATGTAAACTCTTGGAATGTTTTATAATCCCGTTTTTATATTTAAACTCTGTGAATGTTTTATAATCCCATTTTTATATTTAAACTTTTAGAATGTTTTATAATCCCGTTTTTATATGTAAACTCTTGGAATGTTTTATAATCCCGTTTTTATATGTAAACTCTTGGAATGTTTTATAATCCCGTTTTTATATTTAAACTCTGTGAATGTTTTATAATCCTATTTTTATATTTAAACTCTTAGAATGTTTTATAATCCCGTTTTTTTATATTTAAACTCTTGGAATGTCTTATAATCTCGTTTTTATATTTAAACTCGTGAAATGTTTTTAAACGAATTTATATAGGCTTGCTAGGAATGGTAGGCCTTGGGATGTTATATATATATATATATATATATATATATGTATATACATTATTGCTTGGCCTATATTTGGCGATGTTGTAGTCGTTTCGACTACTGATGTTGTGTATGCCTACTTTGTGTTTGCATACACTGATGTTACGTGTTTGGGTTGTACGTTTGCTCGACCCTGATGTTGAGCCGTGATCGGGTCAAATATATTACTTGGGGAAGACCCGGGGTGAGGATGCCCGTATCACGTGCTTGGATGTATGAGCCGGGATCGGGTCAAATATATTACTTGGGGAAGACCCGGGGTGAGGAGGCCCGTATCTCGTGCTTGGATGTATAAGCTGTGACCGAGTCAAATATATTACTCGGGTTTGACTCGTAGTGGGGAGGCTTGTGTCACATGCTTAGGTCTTACCGCGTCCGGGTCAAATATATTACTCGAGTCTTGAGTCGGGGTGGGGAGGCCCGTGTACGTGTGTTCGACGATGATTGTATTACTTGATGAATTATATGTAATTTATTTTATTTATACCTTCTCTATTGTGTATAACTATAGCTTTGAAATAAAGTATGAATTATTGTTTATGAAAACTTGAACTCACTCAGCCCAAGCTGACTTTGTGTGTATGTTAGATGGACTTTCAGGTTGAGGATTAGAGATTTCCGCTTGGACGTGCTAGAGACTACTCGGACGGTTGAAGGCACATCTAGTCGAAGAATTAATAACGCAAACTGTTTCTTTTAAATTATTACCATAAGTATTTAAATTTTGGATTTTTGACACCTGTACCTGTGTTTTGGGATTTTTGATACTTAAACTTTTCCGTTGTTATTTACTCTGAACTTGTTTTAAATACAAAGAATCGTTTGGTTTTAAATTTTTGTGAATTTGTGGACGTGATTACCAACTGTAGGATTCCCGGGATTTGGGGTCTTACAAAGAAGTACCTAAAGATGTCATTAGATCATATTTGGAAGAACAATGTCTTCCTATTCCAAGGTCTTCTTCGGTCGATGTAGATGACTATCCTAATGTATCAGAAACGTCGAATGAGGTTTCTGAATCTTCCGATGATGCTGATTTTGTGGATTCATCGCCTGTTCCTTTAGATGAAGCTCCAAAATAAAACGAGCCGATTCTAAGTGTCGATGAATCACCAACTGTCTCTTTAGACACAACGGAGGAAAATATCTCCAATCTGGGTGATAATGTATCTGTACCTACTAATCCTTCCTTAAGGATTCATTTTAATCATCCGCAGGAACAGATAATAGGTGATGTGAATGACGGGGTTCGTACAAGACACCAATTAGCTAATGTATGTGATGATAAGGTTTACGGTAACTTATCTCCTACTGAGAATTCGATAGTCGTCTTGGGTTGAAGCAATGCAGGAGGAGCTGCATCAGTTTGTTAGACTGGGTTTATGGGACTTAATTGATAAACCCGACCGTGTGAAAAAGGCTATTCCGTTAAATGGGTTTTAAAGTGCAAAAAGGATGACCGCGGGGTAATCATGAGAAACAAGGCACGATTGGTCGTTCTTGGTTACAATCAACAAGAGGGCATTGATTACACAGAAGTATATGCTCCTGTGGCTCGACTGGATGCTATACGTATTTTTCTTGCCTATGCAGCCTACAAAATTTTAAGGTTTATCAAATGGATGTGAAGTCGGCGTTCTTAAATGGAGCTATTCATGAAGAAGTGTACGTGAAGCAGCCTCCCGGTTTCGAGGATACAGACTTTCCAGAGCGTGTTTATCGATTAAACAAAGCTCTTTATGGTTTACACCAGGCCCCGAGAGCCTGGTACAGCACGTTGGCTGACCATTTGATAGAAAGCGGATTCAAGAGGGGAACTGGGGATTGTACTTTGTTTTATAACAATGTTGGTGATGATCTGCTCCTCATCCAAATCTATGTGGATGACATTATTTTCGGTTCGACAAAAGACAGCCTTTGTAAAGATTTCGAGAAGACGTTGCACACCAAATTTGAGATGAGTTCGATGGGAGAGATGAGCTTTTTCTTAGGATTGCAGGTTCACCAGTCTGATACCGGGATCTTTATCCATCAGACGAAATATGTGAACGATGTCTTGAGCTGATTCAAGATATCAGATGGCAAGATTCCTTCGACACCTCTTCCCGTGGGTCACAATTTATCACAGGATGAATTGGAGGATACTGTAGATCCAACCCTGTATTGAGCGATGATTGGATATCTTATGTATTTGACTGCATCTCGACCTGATATCATGTTTGCTGTTTGTTTGTGTGCCAGGTACCAATCGAGTCCCCAAGTGACTCATCTGGCGGCAGTAAAGCGCATCTTACATTATCTGAGGGGAAATCCAGACATCGGGTTGTGGTACCCCAAGGATAATTATGTTCAATCTCACCGCTTTTACTGATTCGGACTATGGTGGATGCAAGATCAATTTCAAGGCTACTACAGCGGGTTGTCAGTTCTTAGGAAACCGGCTTGTTTCCTGGCAGTGTAAGAAGTAGACAACAGTCTCAACTTCAACATCCAAAGCGGAGTATGTGGCGGCCTCGAGTTGCTGCTCACAGGTTCTCTTGATCTAGCAATATTTGCGGGATTACGGTTTGAAGTTTCTTACTACTCCTATCTTTATTGACAATTCGGCAGCTATATCTATCACCAAAAATCCGGTCACCATTCAAAAACCAAACATTTTGAAATCCGTTAACACTTTATACGTGATTTCTTTGAAAAGAAATTAATTTCTATTGATAAAATACGCACCGATATTCAAAAGGCTGACCTTTATACCAAAGCATTTGACAAAACACATTTTCAATATTGCTAGTATAAATGGTTTAAAAACTTTGAAAGATATTAAAAAGCTTGGTTAAATCATTTTATTTTGTGCTTTCGTGTTTTAGTTAATTTTTTTGTTGTTTTTAGGGGGAGAAAATATATAAAATCCAAAAATATTGTGTTTTCAGTATGTAAAGAGAAAATTGAAAAACTCCAAAAACATTCAAATATTGAAAAACTCAAAAACATTGAAATATATAAAATCCAAAAATATTGTGTTTTCAGTATCTACAAAGAAAATTGAAAAGCTCCAAAAACATTCAAATATTGAAAAACTCAAAAACGTTGAAAAATGCTCCTCAAAATGAGTTTAGAAGCAAGAAGGGAAAATGATAGTACATTGGTCATTTGCTCCTAAGTCGAGTAAAAAGTAAGTAATAAAAGACTGTGTGCTTAATTGCATTGATGTATTGGTAGGTCTTTTGACAAACAAGTATGGGCTAGTAAGTGATATAAATATAAATTGCTTAATAAAAAGGAATATTGGTTCAACAAAAAGTCTTCATAATGATGTATGAAATATAATAATCAGGTCATACTCAAGCCTTCTAATCAATTTTAAAACAATTTAAGAAAAAGAGTCTAGTTGGTGGTTAACGCTTCAACGATGTATGGTCTTGTGGCCTTAAATCCTGTATTGATGGGATGCTTTGGGGTTCCGGTTTCCATTGGGTCTTTATGCGGTTTTACGTCTGGTATTCATTTCGATGAATATTAAAAATGCTTATAAAAGCGAACCCGCAGTGTAACTGCTTAAGTCTCTAAACTTGATCGCAAAATGTACTTCGTGTACAAAATGAATTACAGACTTGATCAAACCATGCTATGAGTTATACATTGTCCCCTTGCTCGCGTCTTATTACCATTAAGAAACGGACCACAAGGGACACAATGTCTGTAAACCGACAGATGAAATCGTGCATACTCATCCATGGGTACGGACCTTAGGGTATTTCTTGATAACGGGGGTATATCTTGTAGTGGGGATTTCGAACTATGATTGCTTAAAAGAATAATCATTTTAAATCAAACTTATTTTAAGGTTTAAGTCAAGTTGGGGTGATTTGGAGAAAATCAAATTATGTTTGAATCAAGATTGGAGCTAATAATTTCTGATATTTGTGCTTAATTGAACCAATTAATCATATCACTGAAAGTTCTGAAAAATTTGTTCGAAGATTTAAGTGGATAAACAATACCGACAATCGACTTAACACCAGTCATAATAAAAGCTGAAAATAAAACTGAGATGGACGAAAAATTTTGGTCAATATGATTCCCTGCTCAACTCACAAAAATATGTACTGCTTTGATAGTTTAAATGTTTACTGCTTTACATTGTTTGTTAACTAAGAATTTTCAAAAATCCAAAAATATTTAATTTTTCTTTTACAATTCTGCTTAATTTTTGATTTACCAAGCTGGCGAATAATCCAAAACAAAACGAAGATTTTGATACCCCAAGATTTTAAGTTAATCGTGCTTAACGTACTTCACAACTGGTATCAGTTGAGATTTAATGTAAACAAAATTCCGTTTAATTTAAACCTTACCGATCTTGGATTGATCAGGTATTTTAATGTAAACAATTAAAACCCTAATTGGATTTAATTGATTATTTAATTGTTTGATTAAAACCCTAATTGGTTTTAATGATTATTTAATTCCTTAATGAGATCTTTATCTCATTCGTTAAGGATGAATTGGTGATTCATTGATTTAACGGATGTAAGGTCATTCGTTATTTATTCAAAACGAATAAGTCTCTTATTCGTTATATTGACATTCACTTCCGTTGTGCATAACAAATAAAGACATTCGCTTAAATCTCTAACGAATGGAATGATCTTAATGTATCATTCGTTAAGATGTTAACGAATGACTCTAATATTCGTTTTAAAGTTAACGAATGAAAGAGTTCGTGTATTATTCGTTAAAAGTTTAACGAATGGAAATCTTATTCGTTTATTATCTTGAACGAATCAGGTTGTTAATTTAACGAATGAGGCCATTCGTTAGTTCAAAATTGAACGAATGACCTCGATTGGTGTGAAATAATTGAGATTTATATTCCCGAGGATAGACGAATGGACTTTCATTCACCTGTTCCTATTTCTTCATCATCCTAACCAACCTCTTGCAAAATTTCTCCAGAATCTTGTACTTGAGTATTAAACTAATTGATTGATATCTTCGTATTCAACAGGTAATGGCGAGTACTATCATATATTAATCATGGAGATTCATCTGTGTTTTGAGGGTTAACTGGTCAAATGAAACTCTGAATATTAATCGACGAGTTAACTGGCTATGAAATTCTTAATTGAATCTACATTAGAATGAATAATCGGTGTTTAGGTTCATTAATATGATTTCGGAACATGATGGATCAAGTTAATTGTGAAATCTGTTTGGAAATTAATTGGTTTATAGATGTTAATCGTCGTATTTGACTGTCTTTTGGTCAAAAAAATTGTAAAATTGACTCATGATAGTCAAAATGCTTATTTAATCAAGATTCGTTATTAGTTTAACGAATGATAACCAGATTGGTTAACGAATGACTGTTTGATTCGTTACAAGTAACGAATAGGTATTGTTCTGATGACGAATAGGTATTGTTCTGATAACGAACAGGGTAATGAATCAGAAGTGATTCGTTAAAATATTAAAATCAAATTCGTTATCATAACCATTGGTTTAACGGATGAGGTTGATTCGTTAGTTGTAACGAATATAGGATATTTAATATACATAACGAATATATCATTCGTTATGAAATAGAAATTCGTTAACGAGTTTGAATATTATATTAATATTTTTGTTTATGTAAACAGAAATGGCCGAAGAGAATATTCAAAACCCTGCTGCCGAGCAAAAACCCGAGGGCTAACCCTGATCAACCTACTCAAGCAGAACCTGAACAAGCTCCAGTACTGTTATCATGGAACGAAAACCAGAATATATGTTCTTATCTAGAGCCAAAGTTTGATTATTCACCTATCTTTGGAGGCATGATTAGTTTCTAGACACGATTGAGAATTTACAAGGCCATCTCTACTCGTACGGTTGTTTATCAGAAGATTATTCGAGCATTCTGGAATACTGCTAGATACAATGAAGCTGAGAATCAGATTGAGGCAGTAACTTCAAGATAAACGAGTAGTGATTGATGTTAGGGTGATTCGAGATTCCTTGGGCTTTCGTGATACCATTGATGATAGATGCGAGTTTGATACGTGGTTTATTTGGAAGAGTAAAGTATAATGGTGATCTGGGGAAATCAATGTACAACAAAGAAAACTTGTGTGAACAATACAAGTATTTGCTTCATGTGTTAATACATTGTCTTGGTGGACGGAAGGGTGGTTTTGACGAGTGTAGAGTTATGATACAATCTGCGTTTGTTGCCTTGGTGTTGAATAAACCATTCAATTTCTCTGAATTGGTTTATTATCACTTGAAGGAAAACCTTACGAGCCATCACAAGTTTCTTATGTATCCAAGATTTCTACAGATGATGATCAATGATCTACAACCTGAGTTAATTAAAGATCAAGATGATGTTTTGAAACTTAAGCACATGGATGACGAGACGATGAGGCGTTTAAGATCTTACAGAGGTCAAAGTCTTGTAGAAAGGCCAAAGTTTAAGCGATTGATTGGTCATTTGGCTAACATTGATTATGTTGCACCACCTAGTGACTGTTAGGCTCATGATGATTCCGATTCTGAGCGTAAAGGTGGTAATGGTGGAAATGGTGGAAATGATGGTGGTGATGGTGGTCCAAGACCACAAGCAGAGCTAACTTGTTAGCATAAATGCAAGCGAAAGGGGAAGGAATCTATGGTTGAAAAGGGGGAGAAAGAAAAGAAGCAACGTGTTTGATGTGGTTCAGGAATTGAGATACAAAGTCAACCGTTCGAACGTTCGACTCCACCAATATCTATTTCAGCTCTTATTCCTACATCTCCTATGCTTCAAAGAATTCCGAGATCACCGACTCTGATTCATATGCCGGTGTCTCCAGTTCCTCCGTCAATGACGTTGATGACTGCTGCAAGTCCAGATCCCGTATTTGGTTATGTTCTTCAGACAGTATTGGCTCGTATGCCTACACCACAGCCAACTACTCCAGTAACTCTAGCTACATCTACACAGTTGCCAAGACCTGAGAATTCATTTATGTCCTTTAATCATCCTCAGGGCCCCATGCAATCAGTACATCCTAATTTCTATGGTATGTCTCCCCAAGCTCAGTGGTATCACATGATGAATCTGTTGCATCTTCAACAGACACATATGCAAGCTGATAGAGCTGCACATGAGCTAGCACAAAGGAATATGTACAGACATATTCAGTTCGTTTAACGAGAAAAAAGGGAACTTCGAGCCCTTGTTGTTGCTCAGGGGGAGAGATTGGATAAACAAGACGAGATCATTCTTCAACTGACATGTAAAGATGACGAGTTGAAGAAGTTATAGAATGATGAAGATGATCAGGATGGAACGGGGGTGTAGATCAGCAACCGGGTGGTAGTTCTGCACCATCGGTAGGTAATACGGATGATAAGAGTGCTGGTGGTGGGTCTGAAGGAAGTAATTTGCAGATAGTGCCATACAAGGATTACACGAGAGCCAAGCCGATTGATGTTATTCCGGCTAACATGATTTTATTTGTTGGGATGGATGGTATTGTGTATAGTATGGTGAATGCTGACGAGATCGAAAAAGGCGAGTTTGTAGATCATTCGTTGACTAAAGAGCAGATAGCCTTACTTCTGGATCTAAATGAAGAGGAAGTTGAGGAATTAGGTAAGAGTGTGGATGTGGATATTGAGATTGAGGAAAGTACAAATACAGGCATTCCACGTGGGAATGTGCCTGAATTTGATGAAGTGGAAGTTGAGAATGTTACTACTGCTGAGTACCCTGAGTTTTATACTGACAACAACAACGATTCAGGTATTCCATTTTTCACTACAGAACATTTTGATGCAGCAAAACGTCGCTTACGAGAAGAAATTGAGAAGTGGAACAAAGCTGCTGAGATAAGTCACCTATATGCTAAAGAAAGAAAATAGAAACGAGCTTTGGAAGGTATGTTTGGGCATGATATGCAGAGAATGAACAAGATGATCGAGACCTTTCATTATCACAAACAGGAGGAAGTCAAATTGGCTAAGGCTCAAGCAACTGCCTACAAAATGAAGAAGTACAAGTCGGTTAAAGATGTTAAAGGTGATTTGGTGGCATGGCAGTTTGATTCTGAGCTTAAGGTATATATCAAGAAATGCGAACACGGTATTTATTATTTCAAGCGCCCACATGATATACTATCTATGCCAAGGTGGGATGTGAGAACACTAGCCAATAGACCATTTGTGAATCGAGGAAAGGATGTCTGGGCTGAGTGGTTCTATGCTCATTTATTGCATGAAACCCGGTTTGGTTTCAAATTCTTCAAGCCGCAGGTGCCGACTCACAAGTATATTGACTAGATTGATCCGCACACAGGCTGGAGGAAGATGATACTACAAGTAAAGCCGCCAAAGACGATGAAGAGGGCACCGATGAAGACTTTCCCTCAGAGTCTATTCACTTCGTTCAACCGTTGGTATTACAACAACAAGACGAGTGAAGCGGTTATTGTATTGGGTTCCTGGTCAAACACGAAGATTATTCGTGTAATCGATCCGATGTGGCTCGTTAACTTATCTGAGTCTGACAACGATGCTTTATTGACTAGTCAGATCAGGTTTGCTAATGTCTGCGACTACGAGCTTGCTATGCAATTTCAGAAGGTTGTTCGAGTCTGTTATGCATACAAGATTCATAGCTGCAACGACTGGAAGACAAAGATGTTCTAGAGATAAAAAATAAAGAGCTCGAGACGAGGGGGAGTTTGTTGATACATGTTTTTTTATGCCTCGGTCTTTATTAGTTTATTATTATATTATGGTTTAATGTAAAGGGTATTTTGGTAATTGTATAAAGCCCATTCGCTCTATTGTAAGTTACATTCGTTACCCCGTAACGAATGTAACACATTCGTATTAATTGTAAGCTTATTTGTTAACCTTGCTTAACGAATGAGATAACGAATGAGGGCTATTCGTTTAGTTTAATGTATTAACGAATGACTATGTTCATTCGTTAAGTTTGTGTGACGAATGACACATTCGTTAAGTTATACCTTAACGAATGTGGTCATCCCCTATATATACCCTATAACTTAACGATTAATGTAACAGTTCTGATTATTCCTCTTACCACCTCGTTACGCTGCCCAAATTCACTCTCAACACACACACTACACATAGTTAACGTAATCAAGCTTAACCGTATACATATACAACGAATCCGTCGATGTCATCATAAGATCTAGATCCATACCGGCTCAATCAAATTAATAAACCGAGAGAGTCAAGAAAACGATTCCGACTAAATGGATTTATAAATGTAAGAAAGACGATCGTGGGGTGATTGTGCGAATTAAGGCACGGTTAGTCGTCTTGGGGTACAAACAACAAGAAGGCATAGATTACACTGAAGTGTATGCTCTATTAGCATGACTGGAAGCCATACGTATCTTTTTGCCTACGCAGATTTCAAGAACTTCAAAGTATATTAGATGGATGTGAAATCTACTTTTTTGAACGGTGAAATACACGAGGAGCTGTACGTGAAGCAACCTCCCAGCTTTGAAGATTCGGACTCTCCCTAGCGTGTTTACCGATTAAACAAGGCTCTATATGGTTTACATTAGGCCTCGGGAGCCTGGTACAACACACTTGCTGACCATCTTTTAGATATTGGCTTCAAATGGGGGACTGTGGACTGTACATTATTCTACAAGAATATTGGTGACGATCTGCTCCTATTCCAAATTTACATGGACGGTATCGTTTTTGGCTCGACAAATAACAAACTGTGTAAGGAGTTCAAGAGTACTATGCAGAAAAAATTTGAGATGAGTTCGATAGGGTAGATGACCTTCTTCTTGGGGTTGCAGGTTCACTAGTCAGATTGGGGAATATTCATTCATCAGACCAAATATGTGAATGATGTCTTGAGCCGATTCAAGATAACTGCCTGAAAAGTACCCTCGACACCTCTACCCGTGGGTCACAATTTATCACCGTATGAATTGGAGGATACCGTCGATCCGACACTGTATCGAGCGATGATTGGTTCTCTCATATACTTAACTACATCTCGACCTGACATTATGTTTGCTGTTTGTTTATGTGCCAGGTATCAGTAGAGTCCCCAAGTGACTCATTTGGCAGTAGTTAAGCGTATCATGCACTTTATCATGCGTAATCCTAACATCGAGTTATGGTATCCCAAGGATGATCGTTTTGATTTGACTGCTTACACCAACTCGGACTACAAAGGATGCAAGATCAATTGCAACTCAACAACAGCAGGATGTCAATTTTTGGGAAACTGGCTTGTTTCCTGGCAATGTAAGAAGTAGACAACGGTCTCAACTTCAACAGCCGAAGCAGAATATGTGCCGGCATCAAGTTGCTGATCACTTATCAGCAGCATCTGAGGGATTATGGATCCAGCAGCATCTGCGGGATTACGGTTCGAAGTTTCTTACTACGCCTATTTATATTGATAATTCTTCTATTATAAGTATCACCAAGATTCTCGTTCACATTGAAATCCAATACCATTTTATCCGTGATTGCTATGAAACTTATAAATATTGATAAATTTCACATGGATTTTCAGAAAGCTGTCCTTTATAACAAAGTCTTTGACAAAACATGTTTTAAATATTTTCTTGGTATAAATGGTTTAAAAAATGGAAATTCAATCGATTGGTTAAATAATTTTTTTTTCTTAGTTTGTACAATTTTTCTTTTGTTTTTACAAATTTTCTTTTATTTTGTGTTTTAGGGAGGAGAAAAATCTAGAAACTACAAAAATATTGTGTTTTCTGTTTGTATAGATAAAATTCAAAAACATTCAAATATTAAAAATACAAAAATATTGAAAAATTGCTCCTCAAAATGAGTTCTTGAAGCATAAAGGGAAAATGATAGCACATTGACTTGACGGATCTACCACATGAATAAATTAGACTGAAAATTGTCGTAACATCAATTATATGATATGCAAGATAAACTTGACAGACTATATAGGTGCTAATAAGATGTAAACATAAAAAATGGCGAATCTGGTGGTATAACATCTAGAAGCATGGTTCTATATCTAACTTGAATTTCAAAAGGTTAAACGATTACTGTGTGTACATGCGTAGATTTTGCTAATAAATTCATCTTATTTTTCTTTTTATTTTGAAAAGAAATCCAACTTTATTTTTTATTTATTTTTGTTCAAATCTTGGATCCTCTCCTACTCGAACTCCCAAAAATAGTTTTGAATATTCTGCTAAGGGTTAAGTTTTGAATATTTTGCAAGATAGACTGCGCGATAAGATTATCCGACCTAAGGGTTAAGTTTTGAATATTCTGCTTTTTTTTTGGTGTTTCATATAAAGCCTTAGACTTTCTCCGTGCGATAATACGGGATTACCCGAATTGATTGTTAAGGCCTTATACAACTTCAACTTATTTTTATTTTCTTATTTTCTTAAAATGGAACCTTATTTGCGTGTAGTAATACCGATCTTAAGGAAAAATTTTAACTTTCTGCTTTATTTATTATTAATATTTTTTTTGCATGAGTCACAGTTAATCAATTTCTATAATCAAGGGAAAAACGTATATGTGACAATCCACTGTACAAGAGATAGAAAAATTATGCCTGATAGGTAGGGTCCACATATGATTTGCGCTTAATTGAATCTTAATCATATCGTAAAGTTTTCAATTGAACAATGCTCTTGTAGCTCCAATGGGAAATCTCTCAATCAAGAATCAGCAGCCAGTTATTGAAGAGCCATTTGAGACACATTCAACATGTGGTGGACAGCCAAGATTCAATGTTTAGTTGATAGAAGATGATGTAGCCTCAATAGCAAGTGGACAGTCCACATTTGTGTAGAACAACACAAGTCAATGAACTGATTACAAAGCTCTGTTCTCTATGTTTACTGAGTCATATCATGCATTTGTAGCCAAGAACCTGATCAACACAAGCATTGTGCAGGAAGATCTTGAGCAAATTGATGCTGATGACTTGGAAGACATGGACATCAAATGGCAGGCTGCCATGTTGGCTGTGAGAAGCAAGAGGTTATACAACAGAACTGGAAGATCAAGCTTCAATGGACCGAATGAGAGAATAGGTTTTTACAAATCAAAGGCAATCTGCTACAACTGTCAACAACCTGGACACTTTGCAAGAGAATGCAACATGCCCAAGCAAGCTGGTAATCAAGTGAATCAAAATCAATTTTATCAAAATGAGAATCAGAACTTCCAACATCAGAGGAATCAGATCACTAACCAAAACCCCTATCAAAACCAAAACAGACCCCAGCAACAACCCTTTCAGCCTCAAAGGAACAACCAACTGCAGATTCACACTAATCAGAACAGAGTCAATCAAAGCATTGTGAATCAAGTTAGGGATCAAGGGAACATTGCAGTAACAAGGGTGCCTCAGGATGGGGAGTTTGATTGGAGTAACCACGCAGCTGAGATTGAAAAGGCAAACGTCGCTTTTATGGCCAAAGTGCAAGAGAAACCAGAATCTTCAGAAACACAGATACATTCTGATATTTCAATTTCTTACCTTCTTATTACAATTGATGAATTCAATCAGGAAGTTGGAAAATGGAAAACTGAATGTGGAAGAAAGGAAGCATTCTTAAATATGTATGAAGCCAGTGAAGCAACCTATGAGAATCAAATTAAGGGGCTTGAAGAAGATTGTATGCAAGCATACAGAACCCAATCAAGAATGATAGTTGAAATAGAGGGTTTAAAAAAGTTGTATGCTAAAGAGAAGTTGAAAAATGTTGATTTGTTGATTCAAATGGAATTCTTGAAAAACCTTGTGTCTACAGGAAATATAGTGGGATTTTTGGATAAAATGACAGAGGAAGAGAAATACAAAAAGGTGCCACCACCTTTCTGTAACAGCTATCCACTAAAAGTAGACAAGGAATGTAGGAATGAATATCTAAAACAATTCACGAATGTGTTTGATAACAAAACTGAATTTATAAAACAGTATGAGGATTTGATTGTGGATGAGAATGGAGAGTTTGCAGTGAAGCAGAATGAGAAATCAGAAGTAAAGAAAGCTGTAAAGAAGGACAGTGAGAAAAAGAAATGGAGTGAATACTCCAGTGAGAGGAGTACTTACAGTTGTGGCAGTACCAAATCATCTGAGGGCAAAAAGAAAAAGAAGGGATCAAGCAGGAAAAAAATTGAAAAGATTCTTCTATTGCCAAAGCTGACTCCAAAGTTGAAAAAGAATTATGAACAGAGAACATGTGGTATTTGACATTTGTGCAAGACCATAGCCAGAAATCAAGAGAAGAAATGAAGTGGCAATGAAATCTTCTTATGATCAGTCCCATCCTCCAATCTATCTAGTCTTCTCAAATCATGAACTATTTGACATTGGAGATGTGGAGTATGGACCCAGGAGAAGATTTGTTGCAGAAGAAGAAGGTAGCTGTTCAAAACTACAATCCAAGTTGAAGCCAATATTGTTTGTTAAAGAGAAATACCATTTGGTTCCTGATTTGAGCAAGCCAATCAAGATGGACTTCAGCAACACTCTATGTCCAAAAACATTCCTAGGGTTTGAATTCCCCAAACCAAGTGACAGAATTAAAGACAAGGAATTGCTTGAAGACATGGGAGCTATGCCAAGGTATGGTGCAAGAAGTGTGATGCCTACAGTCATCACACTGATTCTTGCTGGTTTGGAGAAGAAGAGTTTGTGATCCCCCATGTGGTTTGTGGCTTTGACATGAAATGATACAAACAGATTTATCAAAGATATCTGAATGAAGAAAAGAAAAGTTCAAGTGATGAAGAGAACAGATCAGTCTTGGAGAAGAGACTAAAACAAGTTTTGAAAATCAAGGATGATACAAAAGTATCAAGCAAACCTGCAAAGAACATAAGGTTAACTGACAAAGAAAAGGCTAAGATGAGACCTGGTGTTCTTAATGGGGATGAAAAGTTCTTGCTGAAGAAGGGTTATGAACCAAGAGGGTTTCAGTGGAAGACTAAGAAGGTGTTGAATGAACAGAAAGACTATGTGATTGAGCAAACTGAAAACATAATCATATCACAAGTTGTGAAGGTTGAGTCAGGCTCAGACTCGAAAGAAGAATGTGAAGTCGTCTATGAAGATCCACTTCCATTTCCAGTTCCAACACCTGATGAATCTTCACTTGAAACTGAATTGCAAACTGATGCAGTTTGTGACTCAGAATCCAACTGATTCTCCTTTGTGTTTATGTGCAGGAACAGTCCTTGAACAGTAATGACTTATGGTACATGGACAGTGGATGTTCCAGGCACATGACCTGTGACAAGGGTGCTCTCATCAATTATGAAAGAAAATATGAAGGTCCAGTTGCTTTTGGGAGTGATGAAAACGGAGGGAAGATTGTTGGAAGAGGTACACTCACCAATGGCAAGGTATCCTTTGAGAATGTGCTGCATGTTAAAGGACAACAATACAATCTACTCAGCATTTCTCAAGTTTGTGACAAATGGTACAAGGTGGCCTTCAATGATGAACACTGCCTAATTCTAAAGCCTGAGTTTGTGATTCCAACTGAGATGATCATAATGATGGCTCCAAGAAATAGCAACCTCTATGAACTAAGAATGAACACTACTACATCTAGAGTTGGTTCATGTTTTGTTTCCAAAGCCACTGAAAATGAGACTAAACTGTGGCATAGGATGATGTTTCATGTCAACTTGAAGAACATGAACAAGCTAGTGAAAGGTGAACATGTTGTTGGCCTTCCCACAAGAGAATTCAAGCTTGAAGAAAAACGCACATCTTGCCTCAAAGGGAAACAACATAAATCCTCACATAAGAGCAAAGTGATAAATACCATTGATGAGGTCTTGGAACTACTACACATAGATCTGTTTGGTCCAGTGAGTGTTCCAAGTATTGGAAAGAAGAGATACTGCCTAGTGATCACAGATGATTACTCAAGATTTACTTGGGTATACTTTATGGGCATCAAAGATGAAACCCCATAATTGATCAGAACCTATGTGATGAAAATGGAAAATCAGCTTGAAAGGAGGGTGAAAGTCATTAGAAGTGACAATGGGACAGAATTCAAGAATGGAATAATGGAAGAATTCTGCACTTCTAAGGGGACCCCTAGAACTCCTGAGCAAAATGGTGTTGTAGAAAGAAGAAACAGAACATTAATTGAAGCTGCAAGGACCATGATTGCTGATGCAAATCTTCCAGTCACTTTCTGAGCAGAAGCAATCAACACTGCATGTTATGTGCAGAATAGGGTTCTACTAAACAAGGCTCAAAAAAAGACTCCATATAAGGTTATCTACAAAAGAAAGCCTTATGTGAAGTTTTTAAAGCCTTTTGGATGCAGATGCTCACTGTTGAATACAAAGGACTATCTTAACAAATTCCAGTCAAAATCTCTGGAATGTTTCTTTGTGGGATACTCATCTCATTCAAAGGCTTACAGAGTCTATGTGAATGAGCATATGGTGGTTATTGAGTATTCATACATAATATTCAATGAAAACCATTTTAACAATATTGAAGGTCCCAAATGGCTATTTGACTTGGAAAAGATGATCAAGTCATTCAAAATTTATAATGAAGACATGGATGACAGCATGTGTAGAACTAGCTTTGAAGATAAAGGAAAACAAAAACAAGTTGATCTAGACAACCTATGGTCATCTGTTTCTCCTGAACCAAATGGATTTAACTTTGAGAGAAGCAACCAAGGAGAAGCTGAAGTTGAAATGAATGGACAAGAAGTTATAGTTGAGGTTTCTAATGAAGGTCCAAGTGATTTGGAGAGTGAACCCATTCAAAGTCAGCAACCTGTTCAGCTTGAAGGGACAAATCAATTTTAAGACAGGTTTCAGTCTTTGTTTGACTCTCTACAAATTGGGTCAAATGAAGCATCATCATCTGAGATTAATCAAATTCAAGAAGCTAGTGAAAGTCAAGAAAGAATTGAAAGTGAAACTGCTGAGTTCAATATGACCAATCTTGAGACAGAAGTGTCTACACAACAATTTGTGCAGACTACCTCTGTTGAAAGAAATCACCATGCAGAGAATATCATAGCAGACTTGCATGAGAGAGTGACTAGAAGCTCTTCTGAAAAAGCAAACATCTGCCTGTATGCCTGCTTTCTATCCCAAGTTGAACCAAAGAACATCAATCAAGCTTTAAAGGACAACAGCTGGGTAGAAGCTATGCAGGAAGAGTTAGCTCAATTTAGAGACTTACATGTATGGGACTTAGTAGACAAGCCTAGAGGCAAGTATGCTATTGGAACCAAGTGGGTGTTTAGAAACAAGAAAGATGATAGGGGAATAGTGATAAAAAACAAAGCAAGGTTGGTGGCTCTAGGATGCTTACAAGAAGAGGGAGTCGACTTTGAAGAAGTTTTTGCTCAAGTTGCAAGACTAGAGGGTATCAAGATCTTTCTTGCGTATGCAGCATCAATGAACATAAAAGTCTATCAACTTGATGTGAAGTCTGCATTCTTAAATGGAAAGATTGATGAGGAAGTTTATGTCACTCAACCTCCAGGATTTGAAGATCCAGTTCATCCCAACAAGGTCTACAAACTCAGCAAAGCATTGTATGGACTGCATCAAGCACCAAGGGCCTGGTATGATGAGTTGTCAAACCATCTATTGGACAATGGCTTCTGCAGAGCAGCTATTGACAAGACTTTGTTCTACAAACAATGGAACAAGGATCTAATACTGTTGCAAGTGTATGTGGATGACATTATCTTTGGCTCTACAAATGAACAAATGTGCAAGAAGTTTGAGCAAGTGATGAAATCCAAGTACAAGATGAGCTCAATGGGGGAAATGAATTTCTTCCTTGGACGTCAAGTACAACACAAGGCTGATGGAATTTTTATCAACCAATCAAAGTGTGTTCAAGAGATTTTTAACAAGTTCAAGTGCCAAGACTTCAAGACAGTGTCTATACCTATGGGCACACATGAGAAATGGTACCTGATGAGAAGGTGGAGCCGGTGGACCAGCAGGAATATAGGGCCAAGATAGGATCACTGATGTATCTTACAGCATATAAGCTAGATATTATGTTTGCTGTGTGTGTCTGTGCAGAGATTGAAAGGGCTAAATCTAAGAACGTTGAGGAACCAATGATTGGAGCACTTCACAACCTCGATGAACAAATTGATGAAGATGACGAAGATGAAGGAGGTTTGAAGGATGAAAATGAAGATAGAGACTATCTAATAAGTCTAGAGTATGACTTAAGATATCTTCAGAGGCTATCAAAAGAAGAAATGGCTAAAGAGGCTAATGGTTGGAGGGAAAAGAAATCAAAAAGAGAATTTCTAATAAAGGCTGGAAACAAGCCTGCCTTTCTAAACCTACAATCCTTCAATACAATTGACAAAAGCTACAAAAACGCTCTTGTAGATGATATTGCAGACTTCGTTGATAAAGTGAGCAAAAAGAGAAAGGTGAGAAGCGATGAAGAATATGACTCAATCAAATTCAAACACAAAGACATACAGTTTTTACAAGTTCATGGCTTTGAATACAATTCATTAATCAAACTTTCTCTGGAAGAATTGAAAACGAAAGTTCAAAGTGTTAAAGACTCCAACAAAAGTCAAAAGGTGTCTGCTGATCTTGAAAGAGAAAAGAACATGAAGTTGCAGATGGAAAATAAGAGGGAGGAGTCTGAAAAGAAAGAAGCTGAAGCCAAATAATGGTTTAAAGACCCAATCAGACTCCAGACGTTGAAAGACATTGTAATGGGCAAGGGCATGACTGAAGAGGAGTTTGACAGAATGCCTCATGCTCAACTACTAGAAATATACAAAAGAAAGCAGAGAATGTATATGGAGACTGAGAGGAAAATGGAGGAGGACAAAAGGAGAATGGAGGAATTAGTTAAAGCTGAGATGCTGAGTACCCTACACAAAAAAGGTGTGAGTATGGGAAGATTGATAGTTCAAACTGGTGAGACAATTAAAGATGGTATGAAGAGGAGGGGCTTGACAAGACAAAGAAAACTCAACAAGGAAGCACAAGCCAAACACCCTTAAGGCCTAAGCAACCAAGAAACTTAAATCTGCCCACACATCTCTTCTATGATAAAAGATCCAAGACCTTAAGGGTTATCACTGAAGACAACGAAGAACCTCTAATCATCTTTAGAGATGATTTGAGAAATTTTTCAGAAGAACAACTGAAGAAAATGGCCGAACTAGACTTATACGATAATCAAAACCGAAGACAACTGGCCAGGCAACAAAAGAATGATCTCTCTAAATTTATCAAGGAACAATCTGAGAAGGGGTTTCCTTTTCTTAAACAAAAGAAGAGAGAGATTCATAGTCAAATAGAGAAGGAGAAAAGATGAAAAAGGATAAGTGAAGTTCACCTCTTAGAATTCTTTTTGTTTGATACAAATAAAAGAACTCAAGCGAGCAGCTCAAGTGGCAAAAGAAGAACATTGAAGGAGTGCTTAGCTGAGGGAAAAGAGATGACAGAACCCAATTCTGTTGTTCAACATAATGTAAGAATTACACACATCACTTATAACAGACATAATGATTCAATATCACTGAGAAATGAATCAGGAATAACCATTGTAGTGATTAGACGAGATGAAGATCCGAACTTCATTCATGTCCAAGACTTAAAAGACATAATAACTGCAAAGTTTCCGTTTGATTCATTTGATGCAGTGGAGCTGGACATTATAAAGCAAAAGGCTGCTCTGGTGAGATTGAGGAAAAAGGAAGCATTGAAAGGGAGCCAAAGAAGGAGAAAATGGAATGGAGCTCACAGAAGATCTTTTTATATTTCTGTTTTTCTCTGTTTGTATTTTTGATGTAAAAAATTTAGTGTGTAATACCCAAGAGGCAGAATTCCTATTTATGTAATTAAATGACATATTATTGAATGATATATCTTTGATGTCTGATACATGTGTAACTCTATGCAGGTGTGTTTTGGTGCATCTGAGCTTGTTCTAATCTATGGGGATATTGTTGGTTCGGATTTTCTATAAGGAAGATTAGAATCTTCTCAACCTCCTCAGAAAACGTATAAGTATAGACTTCGAGCAAGCCTAGACGATCGAGCATGGTTTTACTACCTCGAGCAAGGTCTTCAGAACCTTCAGTGGTTGATTCTTCTAAGTGTTAAGGCTTAGAGCAAGCTACACTTCAATGAGCAAGGGTATTCTTCTATCGAGCATTGATTCCCAATCGGGCAAACAGCTTGATCATACAAGTTTTAACCAAGTGTTACGAGCACATGATGGTCGAGCACATGGGGACAAGCATGGATGCAATAAGAAGATGTCATGTGATCAGAGCAAGGACTTCGAGCACAGTTCAGTTTTCCGAGCAAGAGTTACATACGAGCATGCTAAAGATTGCTCAATAAGTCTAAGGACAAGACTAAAGACATCAAGAAGAATGAGTTTGCTCGATGGACTAGTTCGAGCAAAGCAAGGATTGGTCAAGATGAATGAAGCTTGCTGGAGGAGAATATCTTCACTGAAGATATTCTAAGTAAAGTATGCTCGAGAACATTCATCGAGCATACATAGCATAGTGAGTCTACTCGAGCAAGAATGTTACCTTGCTCGAAGACTCTTACACTTGTATTTGTTTTTGTCTTTCATTACGTAATGATTAGGAACTTCTAGAAGGAATGTCAGGGTCTATAAATAGGGTCCTAGGTTTCCATTTAGGGTACGAACAACGACGCACGCAATACGAGAAACATTCTAAAAGAATATTCTATTTGTTTTCTCGTACTGCCTCCCCCGTCATGAAACCCTAGACATTCATTTCACTGTTTCATTGAATGATGAATTTATTACAGTGAATCTTTGTCTTTAATTGTGTTCTTATTGATTATCTATTATTGTTTCGTGTCCACGACTTCACACATTCGTTCCCACTCGTTGGATATTCTGATTCCGCCAGGATATTAAATAGGCCTTTGGGTAACTGAGTCAGTGTGTTCTTGTCAACCTTTCTAAGGTTTGCACCCGAATCCCGGTCCTGACAAATTCAACTTTATTTTTTCTTTATTTTTGTTCAAATATTGGATCCTCTCCAGCGCGATAAGACTATCCGACCTAAGGGGTTAAGTTTTGAACATTCTGCTTTTGTTTAGGTGTTTGGTATAAAGCCTTAGACTTTCTCCGCGCGATAATACGGGATTACCCGAATTGATTGTTAAGGCCTTATACAACTTCAAGTTATTTTTACTTTCTTATTTTGTTAAAATGGAACCTTATCTGCGTGTAGTAGTACGATGTTAAGGGAAAATTTTAACTTTCAGCTTTATTTATTATTATTATTATTAGTATTATTTTTTGCATGTCACAGTTAATCAATTTCTATAATCAAGAGAAAAACGTACATGTGACAATCCACTGTACAAGAGATAGAAAAATTATGTCTGATAGGTGGGATCCACATATGATTTGCGCTTAATTGAATCTTAATCATATCGTAAAGTTACCAAAAAGTCTGTGTAAAGTTTAAGAGGACAATTATATCTGAAATTATCGTTGGATTATGTGCATAATAAGGTCGAAATTGAAGTGTAGCTTATAATGTTAGAAGTCAATGTGATTCCTGCTCGAACTCACAAAAATATGCACTGCTTTATTGTTTTACGTTTATTGCTTTTATATTTTCTCATTTCATTTTTGTTTTTGTTTGAAAAATGAAAAATTCAAAAAGATTTTAGGTGTGTTTTAATATAAATTTTTGAAAAATCAAAAAGATTTTATTTCTTCTTTATTTTTTATTTACCGAGCGTGCGAATTATTCAAAAGGGAAAGAAAAGGCCTTTCCCCACAATTAAAATTAAATCATGCTAAAGCATTCAATTTTTAAAGTATATCCGCTTCATTTAAGGTTTATGATCAACGATTTATCGGTTAACGTAAATAACATTAAAGTATTCTCATTTGAAACCCTAGTGGTTTAAAAGATTATTTAATTCATTTGAATGGAATTTCTTTTCATTCGTTAAAAGTAATTTATCATTCGTTACTACAGTGTAACAAGTGGGTGACATTCGTTCAAATACTATAACGAATATGCTTATTCGCCATGTGTACACATTCCTTCCGCTACATGTTAACGAATTAACACTCATTCGTGTACTATGATAACGAATGTCATGATAACTTAACTTTTTCGTTAACTCTAACGAATGACAAGGCTATTCGTTAAATATCTTAACGAATGACTGAGTTGTTCGTGTGAATGTAACGAATAACAATTTTAAAGTAACAAATGAGGAACTCATTCGTTAGCTTAAACAAACGAATCACATTGGGATTCGTGTAATCATTGAAGGGGCATTTATAAACCCTATGAGACGAATGGGATCTCATTAGTCTTCACTATTTCATCGTTTTACAAAGAGAAACTCTGCCAAAATTTCATCAAAACTTCAAACATCAATCTATCGCTTACTAACTGATATTTTGATAATCTACAGGTAATGGTGAACACATGCATACCTGTTTTGTTTGATTTGAATCAGTAATTGCTGATTATTTGATGAATGTATACAAACGAACCGACGGCTTAACAAATCAACTCATTAAACAAATTAAAAGTACAATTAGGTGTTGTATGAGCCCGAGATCTGTTAAAGGTAATATCATTTCATGGTTATATGATTCGGAACTTAAAGTATGTGTGGTCAAATAGGAACACGGGATTCACTATTTTTGACGTATTATTGACGTGTTGTCCCTGCCACGTTGGGATGTGAGGACGTTGGCAAACCGACCATTCATCAATCGTGGTAACAATCATGGGCTAATTGGTTCTACCAACATTTGTTACACGAAGCTCGTTGTGGATTAAAAATTTTCAAGCCTCAGGTGCCGATACACAAGTATATCGATGAAATCGATCCTCGCACCGGCTATAGAAAAATGGTTCTACAAGTCAAACCGCCAAAGACAATGAAGAAAGTACTTGTGAAGATCTTTCCTCAGAGTCTGTTTACAACGTTTAATAGGTGGTATTATGATAACCGTACTGGTGAAGCGGTTATTGTATTAGGATCGGGGATTAAAACTGAGTTTAAAAGTATTATCGATCCAATGTGACTTGTTAATTTATCGGAGTCCAACAATGATCCACTTTATCATAACCAAATCTGGTGGGCTGAGATTAGAGTTATGGGCTTGCGATGCAATTCCAACGCGTTTTGCGGGTTTGTTATGCTTTTAAGATACACAGCTGCAACGACTGGAAGACTCGAAGATTCATCAGATAAAGTATTTTGAAGACGACAAAGAGCTCGAGACGAGAGGGAATTTGTTAGTACATGGTTTTCCGTCTTGGTCTTTCTTAAAGGATTATTATATTATAATTTAATGTATAGGGGTATTTTGGTAAATGTAAGCCCATTCGTTATTATTGTAAGTCACATTCGTTAAGAGTCTTAACGAATATGAACCATTCATTAATGTATCCTCATTCGGTAAGTTTTTTAACGAATAAGAAGAACAAATGTGGGCCTTTCGTTTGTTTTAACGTATTATGTAACGAATGAGGTTCATTCGTTAAGGCCTGTTTAACGAATTGCATCATCTCCTATATATACCCTGTAGCAGTTTTCTAAAGTAACGAAGTTAGTATTATTGAATCTGAGTATCGTTACTCCGCCCAAATCTCTCCGTACACACACACTTCGTTCATAATCACACACACTTCGTTTATAATCGTATATCTAATCGTACTAGACGAGTGCCCGCGCGATGCGGCAGGTGTTTGAACGCAGACCCTATTGATCACGTGACAATTATGAGTGTTAATGGTTCGGTTTAAAATATTGAAGCTGTTAAAACCAGTCATCGTTTTGGTTTAACGGTTGGTGTTTTACTTTCGGTCGGTTGATCGGTTTCAAAAGTTTCATACCGTAGCGAACGGTTTGGTTTGTGGTTTATACCGGAAACCAACCATATGAAACTAGACCAGATTGTAAATGTTGAACGCATTTCAATCCTTTTTATTATTTAATATTAGAAATGTTTTGTTATATATAATTATATATTAGATATAGTTAAAATATATTTAAACAAAGTCTTTTTTAATACAAATAAACTTGGCTGTTACAGCTTTAAATTAAATTAATTTCGGTATGATATTTTGTAATCGTTGTTCTTGTTATTATTTTACCTCCTAGGCCTTCCATTAATATTTATCATTTATGTGGCTAAACTTATCATTATTCGTGTTATGATACTTTCAAGTATCATATTTTGTCTATGCTTCGTTATAATTGGTTGTGCAATTAAATTAATAATTATTTTAAAATTTTATTTTCAAAGCTTCAGACCGTTAGTAACGATTCACTGCAATTTTCAATGGTTTAGTTTTGGTTTTGGATGCCAAAAAATTGATACTAACGGTTGGGCTCACAAGATTAACTTAAAAATTATCAAAACCAGCTTTGAACACCCCTACGTAGCATATCATTTTTTTTAATTGAAAAAATTAGAACAATATCATACTCAAATTAAAGAGAATAAAATGCTCGTTTTATAGTGTAATTCTTTTATTAAAATATTAACGTATGAGAAAGTTATGGCCGCTTAAAAATCAAGGGTGGGGAGTTGGCTTAAAGTTAAAATTAAAAACATAATATGGTTAAAAATTAGGGGGCAAACTTGTAACTTGAGTGAAATTGTGTTTAAAAGACAAGTTTGCCCCTTTATACGCATGTACATTATGCATTACAATGTGTAAAACTTTTAAAATTAAGTGTCTTAATTTACATGTGTCTCATATATTATATATAGTATAGATTAGCAAAATTAATCATTGTAGACTTACAGGATAGTTACTACTTGTATGTGGGGTTTTGTATACGTTACTTATATACATCTTTACTTATTGAACAAAGAGTTAGCCGATAACTACAGTTCTGATAAAATTTTCCGCTACCAAATCTTTTAATAAACACCAGTATCACTTTCCGCATTTGTAGCCCTCGCCCGATGTAAAGGGTCAAAGGCTGTGGCATTTTTTTCATCCTCACGTATTATAAAATAATATAGATATTGATATAAATTAGTGAAACTATTAAAAGACATTTCTAAGACAGTCATTAAAAATCTTTAAAAGGGTTAGTTATATGTTACATTCTATTGACTTAAATTCTCTTGACTCAAATAAATACAAAGCCCAGTTCAGTTTAAAAGAAAAAAATATATTCAACTATTTAGATTATATCATGATATGATTTAAAATATAAACAAGGTTTTGTATCCGCGCGTTGCGGCGCACGGGCGTGTTCGTATTTTCACACGGTGGTGTATATAGGGTAAGTTTTCTAGACATGGCATACGATTAAAATCGATAACAAAATTACTTCTGTCACGGTTGGGTAAAAACAACATGCTGTTAACCTACGGCAGAGGCAAAACGAAAATCCAATAAAACAACCATACCTGGTTGCACGAATATCAAAGAAAGATCGATAAAGGTTGAACAGTAGAAAGACGAATTCACTATTACTTGTGGAACAAATCACAGAGGTAGAACACGTGTTAAAAAAATAGATGGAGGTGCAAAACAAATGCAATGAAGACTTGTACAACATACTAAAAACCTTGGACATTTATGAACAGTTATTATTATGTGAGTGGATGAAATAATGCTTTTTAATATATATAAATATCTTTATAAATTAAGTTTTCAAAAAATGGATGTTTCATAACACGTCACCACTTACAACATGTTACATGCATTATATTAAAATTTTGACGTCTTTTAACTCCTTACCAACATACACGTATCGAATCACCCTGTTACAACAAATATGGTACAAAATTAGCCTCCTTACAACAGAAATAATGCATCAAGCAACTACATATCAATTGAAATATGTAACAGTGTATCACAAATTAAGGCCAACAAAACCCGAGCTTGTTTTCATCAAAATCTTGCTAAAAACATAAAGTGCGTACTTAAATCAAAATGGAATTTTTAAACTTGACTCCAGGACAGGATTAATTTGCTCTTCTTTCGGTTGTAATAAAGGTCATGCTTTCGGTTTTGAAGTTTGTTTCATTGTGAGTTGAAGGCTTTGCAAGCATAGGAATGTCATGTTTATGTTTGCCTTCATACGTAGTCACTACGGAATTCGGGTCTAAGTAAACCCTTTCCACATGTTTTCTTACCTTGCATCCCACAAAAGCACATTTGTAGTAACTCCTGAAAGTTACAACTCGTGTTAATAATTATGGTAAACTGGGCGAGGATAGGTCTACTAATGGGTTCAGGTCAAAACTTGACGTTTTTACAAGTACCAAATTAAAACGAAAAGAAAATAACAGAATGGATACCCTACTATATTTGCTTGATGGCATATCGTGGTTGTATTGTCCGTGGTGGCAGCAACACTACCCAGTACCCACAAACAATCGTTGTTATGATGCTTACCCAGGCCATATTGACTCATTTGAAGGTTATCAAGTTTTATAATATTGACCAAATTTGCTCGATATTTAATTTGAGTAGAATATAAAGGTAACAATTAATCACCTTGGATAAGTATTCCCCTTCACCACTTTCTGCCCATATTTTCGCCACTTGAATCCATCGTCTAATATATCAACTTCACTTCTCGTTTGCAACACAATTTTCGGCTCAGCCACCATTACTCGAGATGAGCTAGCCCGGTCCACGCACCCAATGTCCGTCTTCCTGCAGCCCATCGTAAAACTCATCAAAAGAAACCAAAAAGGCCGTGACTAGGTGAATAAAACTAATACAACATTATACTAAGCAATTCTATGAGATTTATTGTTTAACTAATTGACTTTTTATAAAAAGAAAACTTTATAATTAATAAAACAGTTTGTAAATTTGAAGATATTTTTTTTGTATTGTAAAACTATTATCTTTTACTATTCTTTTTAAATCTCATTTTATGTAAATTAATGTTCCCAATTTATATAGTTTTTTTTCTGATATAAATCTACGTAGACAATATCATTAAAAAAAATTTACATTGCAGTGAAATGTATTAAAAATGAAGTTATTGCAAAAATAAGTATTTCTTGTCTTATAATATAAAACGAATACGTTATATTAGACTCAACTCAGTTTTCATTGAAGTTTATATGGACAGAGAGAAAAAAAATCCAAACAAAGCTATACCTGTAGTTTTATTAGATATTAACTATTATAGATTATTAAAAAAAATAATAAATAATAATTAGTCGATTGTCCCTGTTATTTAGTCATATTACCAACTTTAGTTCCCAAGTTTATAAAAGTACAAGTTTTAGATCAACTATTTGCCAAAACATGACACCGGTGGTCCATGAGAGAATAGTTGTAATATGGTCCTTGTAACACAAATCATCGTGTCATTACAAAAATAACTATATATAAATGGAAATTAAGAAAATAAAACTAATGTATTTTTAAATTACCATGAGTTTGAGGAGAAGATTTCTAAAAATATTTATTTTAATTTCACAAATTGTTTTGATAAGTACTTGCAATACTAGAAAGCAGTTCTGAAAAAGTAGGATACTCGCCTTTTCTTTTGATTAGCCGCAACCTCATTTGCTACCACATGGTTAAAAGTTTGTTGGCTAGGGTTCGATAGTTTTTGTACAAAACTCATGTGTTGGTCCATGGTTGCACCACATTTGGCTTGCGCGTGAACCGGTTGCGGTTCATGGTTATGCTGACCTTTATAGATGATGTCACTGATATCGCCACCAAGAAAGTGACCGATCTTTTTCGTGGCGGGGCAGTTAATTTGTGTGCATTTGTAGTAGGTGCGAGGAAGCTCGCTAGCCTTTACTTGTTTCTGCCCGTATTTCCTCCATTTGTACCCGTCGCTAGCGGGCCGAGTTATACGTACAACAGATTCGGGCTTTGAGTTATCGGGTTGAGAGTCCAAATCCTAAACAAGCCGAATAGCGTCAAAAATTATTTATATTTTTATTGCAACAAACAGTGTTTTAAAACAAAGAGCGTCCATCAAACTGGCCGTTCATTGGTTCACTGGTCAGACTAGACGGGCTCACGAGACCCGAATGTATGATGTAACAAATTGAATTAGACAAAAAATAATAATAAGAAGAAGAAAAACTATACTAAAATAAACTGAATTGGATAGAAAAACTAACCAGTATTTGACAAGTGTCTTTTATGTAACAAACTGAATTAGATAATGTATATATATATATATATATACATATATATATATATATATATATATATATATAATAATGATAATAAGAAAAACTATACTATAATAAATTGAATTTGATAGAAAAACTAACTAGTGTTTGACAAACGTCTTTTGGCGTAACAAATTTTAATCTTTGTGTAACAGATTTTCAATGTTAGGGCACCTAATTTTCATATGGCGCAGCACATCTTTTCTAAGTCTAAATCTATTGTGCCGGCACGGCACACCGTGTGCGTCATGTGAATTAGTTGGGTGAAACAATTTGTTAACTAAACACTAAAAAAATGAAACGAGACAAAAATCATGGCTGTTTTGTTAAACTTACCAATCAAAATGGTTATTTGTTAAACTTATTGAGTGTCGGTTCCGGTTTGAAACTATCTTTTTTCAAAAAAAAAAAATATTACTAAAATTGTACATTTGCAATACCAAAAAAGAAATTTAAATTCACCTGTTGATATTTTTGCATGTCATCTTGTGATCCTTTTTGACAATTTGAAGTTAAATCATGGTAAAGTAGAGGAGCAGGCGGGTTTCCGGCATCGGTGATCGGTAGGGTTTCAACCAAAAGTTGAGAAAAAGAGCGGAGATCAGTGTCGGGATAGTGATCCGAGAAAAAGTTTGAAACAAGTGTCATAGGCCCGGGACTAAGCCCGACTGCCATGTTATCTAAAGAAGACCGTGGTGATAGCGTTAGCGTTGGTGGAAGGTATGGCTGTGGTGGTGGTACGGCCGCCTCTTCGCCACCGCCGGTGTCCGCCATATGATCGGTATATGGTTGTGTATGACGTTTGGTTGGTGGCATATAAAAAAGTGAAGATATATATTATATAGGATTATACTTATAATAATGTGTTTACAAAATATCATGTTTGTTGAATAATAAACGAAAAGGGACCTTTCGGCATTAATTGGAAGTCAGTCATCATCTTGTCCACGGACCTTTTTCAAGTTTTGTATTGTGTGAAAAGAAATATAATGTACCCTTTTCGATTATAATGCATATATAAATGAGTTTTTTTAACATCTTTGAATTTCTTTAGCTGATCACTAACGGGCTACTGACCTGCTCGATCATCTTAATTCCCCAAGTATGGAATCGTGGTGTGCTAGGTTGGCATGTCCTCAAAGAGAAGCTCATACATTAGTCCGTCATATTAATCCCGACCAGAAAGATCATCCTCAGAAGAAAACCCACTATATATGAGAAACTCTCTGACCCGACCCAGAATTCCTCTTTTTAATCACAGATTAGACTGACACAAATACGTCCCCGAATGGCCGTATGACGAATTGATTTAATGATTTGTAATACATCAATTCCCAACTCTTAATAAATTGTATTTTCTTTAAATTATGAAGTATATAATGAAAATCCCAAATTCAAAATTAAATGTTGCATATAATTAAATATGATTTCATAAAACTAAAGAGCACTACCACGAGGGCAAAGTGAGCGAGGAGGGATGCAATGTGTAAGAGAGGAAGAAGAGGAGTGCGGTGAGCGATAGCCATACCAGCACAACGGTAAAGGCAAAGTGAGAGTGGTGGTTAGCGTGGAGTGGTGGGTATACTGCAGGTTCGAACATGGTATTTTGGACCACCATATACAATGGCGGACGGTGTGCGTGAGATGCGGTAGATAAAGTTGTTAAGTTTTTCAAAGAGTTTGTTTCACACAATCTCGAGTTTTAAATTTATAAAAATAATTATTAACTTAACTAAACCACACAATCTTATATGTAAAATAGTATCGGTAAGAACCATGTATCAATCCACGGATACAGTTGTTTGATTTTTGATACTAAATCGTCGTATTTATTTTAGTCGGAAGTAAACATCATAATAGTTTCGGTTTGACAAGTAATTTTAAAGGAAATTTAAAAGCATAAATTAAAAACAATATTTTTTTGGGTTTTTATATTTTTATAGAGATGCTCAAGGATAAAAGTGTATAATCTTGGTTAAAACTCATCTTAACTTGGTTTAACAATTAGTTAGTAAACATGTGATATGAGCTTGCTACAGTGATTAAATATGGAAATAACAACTTATTTCTAAGTCATATTATTCCATGATAATTAAATAAAGATATATGCATAACTTCATGATCTTCACTAAAACATTATTTATGTAAACAAGTGGTTTATAAAAAGTATTTATAAGATAACTTACTTTAAAGATGAGACAGACCCTTAAATTATTAAGTAAATTGTCCTTGATATTTTAGTAAACATAACCTTTGTATTATACTTAAAATACCAATTAAGGTTAGTTAAGTTGTAAAAGAACAACCTTGAGTTACCAAGTATTAACCCGCACAACTCTTGGATAATTATAGAACTCATCTAATAACCATCCAAGAGTTGTTTAAAAAAAGTTCTGTTGCACACTCACTTGAAAAATAATTAACTGATTTTAGTAGAAGAATGTCAACAATTCGTTTTCACAACATTGTCAATCATTCTCATTTTAAGATGATTAATTACTACTAACACTTCGTTTGGTCCATGTGCATATTAGGATTTATGTTTTTTTAATCAACCAAGCCCTTTGAGAAAACGTGATCTGATCGATTACGACATCATTACACTTGCGGATCTAGTCAGTTGATATGATATACAATTAGATGACTTTAGTGTGTGTTACTGTGTGTGTTGAGTAGTGATTTTGGCAGAGTAACAATGCTCAAGAGATAATATAAGAACTTGTTATTGATAATGAATAATTACATGATATATATATATATAGACGATGAGCTCATATGGTAGACAACTCCTAACGAATGAGCCTCATTCACTATCCATACGTTAACTCATCTTCGCTAACATAACGAATAACCACATTCGTTGTCTCATTCGTTAACAACCCTAATGAATGAGCACACATAAACACGGGGACAAATTCGTTATTATCTACTCTAACAAGTGTGCCTTACACTTAATAAATGTACCCTTACAAATTCCCAAAATACCCTTATGTATTATTTTAATCACCAAAATACTTTATACAAAGGCCGAGATGCAAAACCGTGTATCAAGAAACCTCCCCTCGTCTTGAGCTCTTTATCCATAAAATACTTTAAGGCTTGAACCAGCTAGTCTTCCAATCCGCATAATTATGAATTCCAAACGCATAACAAACACGAACAACGCGTTGAAATTGCATAGCTTGCTCGTTATATTTGGCATCCGCCCATCTGATCCAATTCTTGTAAAGAACTTTGTTGTCAGTTCAGACAGGTTAACTCGCCACATAGGGACAATCACCCTAATGAATTTAGTCTTCAAACCCAAACCCAATACTATTACAGCTTCATCGCTCTTGTTGTCATAATACCACCTGTTAAACTTCTTATAAAGACTCTGAGGAAAAGTCTTTACAGGGGCCTTCTTCAACATACGAGGCGGCTTTACATTGAGGATCAGTTTCCTCCAACTAGTGCGTCATCACCAACCAGTAATGGTTTATACACTATATCTAGACTTTGTATACAATTAGGATGGATAGATCCCAAATGAGCTCTGAACCTCGGTTCTCATTTTCGAAAATCACATAAATTCATGAGTCTTGGGTATTTAGTATGAGACCCGATCTCAGAATCCAAGTTTAACATCTGCTGTATGAGAGCGTTTTGGGAAGCAAGAGCATAGAAATTTGTCATTTTGAAAGTTTAAGGGTGAAAACTGTAACTTTTGAAACTTTAGGGTAAAAAGTGACAATTTGTGAATGTTATGTGTAACAAATGAGCAAATACTTTAACAACGAATGAGAATGATTAGTGTAACGAATGAACAATCACAAAAGCAACTGTTTACACTAATGTGAACTGAGACTATTGACACGAATATGACTAACGAATGAGCGGACGCGAATGAAAGTACGAATAATACTATTCAAACGAATGAACAATAACTGATGAGTGAGTAGCGAATGAAGGTTAAATGAACAAATAAGGAACTGTTATAGCGAATAAGTGGTTAGACAGCTGTCAAAGCAGTTACAACTGCCAAACGAATGAGCTGTTGAAACTAACGAATGACCTCAAGAAAAGAACGAATGTGCATTCATTGTCTTCAAACTTTTCCAAATTCAAACCAATTCCAAACCGATCCAAACTGACCAAATCACAACCGAAATACCTCAAAACTCATCCAAATCACTCATAAACACAATTCGCACCAATCCAAACCAATCCAAACATATCCAGACATCTCAAACCTATCAACTTTAACTCAATAAAAGTCAACAATCATCAATTTGTTTGAATACTTTCCCGCGTAAATCTCAACAATTTAGACCAATTCAATTCAATTAAATGATAATAGATGGTCAACGAAGCATTCTGAACAATTCTAGGGTCAATTCAGTTCCAATTATCATGTGTATAGCCCTTAATTGATCAATTATTCAATACGGACAGTTCGATACTCAATAACTATCAAATCATTAAAATTAACAATTCAATTATGAAAAATTCACTTATATTGAACTTCTAATCGTAAATCAATCAGGCACTCGCTCTGATACCACTTGAGAGAACGTGATCTAATCAATTACGACATCATTACACTTACGGATCTAGTCATTTGATATGATATACGATTAGATTCCTTTAGTGTGTATTGAGTAGTGATTTTGGCAAAGTAACAGAGCTCAAGATATTAAATAAGAATTTGTTATTTGTAATGAATAATTACATGATATATATAGACGATGAGATCATTCATTAGACAACCCCTAATTAATGAGCCTCATCCGCTATCCATACTTTAACTCCTATTCGCTAATATAACGAATAAACACATTCGTTGTCTCATTCATTAACAACCCTAACGAATGAGCGCATATAAACATGGGGACACATTTGTTATTATCCACTCTAACGAATGTGCCTTAGACTTAATGAATGTACCGTTACAAATTACCAAAATACCCTTATGTATTATTCTAATCACCAAAATACTTTATACAAAGACTGAGATGCAAATGTCATACCCCAACCTAAGGCGGAAATGCCGGGGCGTGAGCTGATTATTCAAAGCTCAAAGGTACTATCATAAATAAAAATATGGCAATATCTATCAAATTAATTATTTCAAATTAAGGGCACAATTATTCAAAACATAAACAAGTAATCCAAAAATAAATAAATTATTCCAAACATGATAGAATTATAAATAATCTTCATTTATTTTCCTAAGGGTCCTTGTAAGCATGCTTCACCTTAAACTTCAAGTTAAATGATAACCTGCATATACGTAGAAAATAACTAGAGTTTGTCAACAATACATGTTGAGTGAGATGGTCATCAGTTCATGAACAATAATAGTGTGTGTGTGTATATATATATATAATATGATAAATGATAAATGCGCAAACAAAATAATGTGAGTGATAATCAATCAAATCGTAAGCAAATAATGTGTCAATTGGCCGTTGCCTGGCGAATCGGGCATTAGCTACTATGACTAGTATACAAAAATGATTGTCGGTTTACCATCGCCAAGAGAATCGAGCTTTGGTTACTAAGACGGCGCATGATCATACTGACATGCTAGACTTCTGATAGACCTTTCCGAATATGATATCATATAAGCACTTAAACAAATAGCAACTAGCAATTAATTGAATTACACACAATAATTATGTTTGCAAGTTTGTGTATATATATATGATAAGAAATATAAATAGATACGCATATGTCCCAAAATGTTTTAAAAACAGTAAAATAAAGGGGAATGATCAAACTCATCTTAGTGCGTAGGCGAGCGAATAAAAATAAGAATAAACGGATCGTCCTTTAATGCGTCGAATAAAGTAAACCAAATGAATCTGAAACTTGGAGATAAATAAATATGAGTAAAACAAAAAACATTGCCGCTGGAATCATTCCAAACGGATTTCTAGAACTCCGGTTATAAGAATTTAAATGTTTAATTGAGCTGGTACTGACTAGAATCCAAACATCGAGTCGGAAGTTGGGTTTTGCTCAGTAGCCTTAAAATATCATTACGAAAATAAAATTCTTCTGGACCAAAATTAGGTTCCGACCAAAAGCATCAGAAACTGACTAGTCAAAGATGCTTGACTATTATGCCCTTAAACGGGTTTGAGTTAAATTGACCTGTCAATACCCCTCAATCTCATAAATTGATTGAGGGCTATTGACTAGGTAATATAAATGAATGATTTACAACTCACAACTTACCCGGAAAGTGTATGAATCAACCCAAAAGTGAAATCAAAGGTCGATGAAATGGTAAAGTCAAACACCGAAGCTTGTATCTTAAGTAATATGGCCAAAACAAGCAAGATTATGAAGGTCAGAGGCAAGTGACGGTTGGGAATATTATATTTAGGGTTTAGGGAAGTTGTGGCAGAAGAAATATGTTGTGTTTATATATAGAATAAGCAAAAACGAACCAATTTTAAAGTTTATAACCCATACCTCACAATACTAGCAATTCATCGGCTTATCATCAAGTTCGGAAATTGGGGTATCTTTTAAAAGTATTTTAACATTCCTCGTCAAGTGATAATTACAACATAACCTTTACTTATTATAAATCAATCACATGGTTAACCAACATTATTAAACTTTAATTAAGATTTATTATAAAACAAGATGATACTATGAAAGTTTAGTCAATAGTAAGCATAATGCTATACATCAAAGTAATAGATACAAACGTGATCAATTTAGAACAATCTAACCAATTTGGATGACTAATCTTTGATGCTAATGACTTCTTTCAAGAGTTTAATCTCCTTGATCTTCAAAGGTTGGATGGATGAGATAATCCCCTTATTATTGGTGGAGAAAGGGGGTGGTTTAAGAGACTTTAATGTGATTTGGTGTAGATGCGTGTATTGAATGTAAGGGATGAGTATTCAATTTATAGGCTGAACTGAGTTCCTTAACATGGTCGTGGTGACCATTGTGTCTTGTTGTAATTAATTCTTGTTGTTAGATGGTATTGCAGGAAGTGTGCACGGTCGTTGTGAGTCTAACACGGTCATTATGAGTCCAGAAGAGTCCAAATTTGTCTTTTTCTCTTGTACTTTCAACATGGGGTGTGTTGAGGTTAACATAGCCATGTTAAGTTTCAGAATCTTCTATTTTGTCTTTTCCTCTTGTTCTTGCTAGCATGCGGTGTGTTAGGATCAGCATGGCCATGTTTTGACTTCCTGAATTTTGTCTTTTCTTCGTATGTTCTTGACATGGCCATGCCTTGATTAACTATGGGTGTGTTGAGTCTGTTTTCACCATTTTTCTTCGTATATCAACTCATTTTATTTTTTAAGGTTATATTTTCCTAGAAATAGAAATTATAAACATTAATGGTTATTTGTTCCAATATAATTGCTAATATTACGCTTATTTGGAGATATTTTAGTGTCGAAAAGATATATAAATTTATATACATCAGCGGACCTAAGAAATTTTCACACAGGGGTTGGTACCCTGTTATATATAAAAAATATGTTTCTGGTTTGGCAATTCGGGTCGTGTCAAGTCGGTATATATCCTTTTTGGGCCAGGTTTAAAATATATATAAATAAAATTCATACTTGCATAAATGTATGTAAAATATATTTTTTTCTTGTTGATATACAACTACCTCACCATTTTAAGTTGTTAACTTTAGGCTAGACATTTATACCGGTCAATATTTATTTTAAGGTTTTTTATATGTAGGTAAGTTAATAAAAATGCTTATGATCTAAAAATAGAAAATATGATAAGTGAAATTCAATAAAATGTAAACAATAGAGAACCAAAAGAATTTATATGGTTTAATATTAAATCGAATAGAATAATAAATAATATACTACACTTATAATTAGAGTTTTCATATATATATATATATATATATATATATATATAGGAAGAGGATCAAGAGAAAACTCATCTTTAGAGAGAAACTTAGAAGCTCTTAAAGAATTATTTTTAATTATAAATAAAAAAATATTTTCAAATTTCTGTTTTTGCCATTATTCTTATATTTTCTTACCCATTGATCGAAAAAAATAAAAAAAAAAACTCGTTGTAATGCACATACGTATTACTGTGCGAAACCGTTATATTACACATGTGTATTACTATGTATTTTTAAGTTCAATAGTGTTTAATTGCATATATATTCAATATTTGTGTATTGTATATGTGTAGTAGTGTTGTATTATATGAAAAAAATAATAATAATAAAATAAAAGTCGATGTAGTGCACATGTGCGTTAATGTTGTATTACACATTTCGATGTGCTAATTAGTCTTATATTGCATATACAATAGTGTGTATCAAATATGTGCAATAGTGTTGTATTCTATGCAATACAAACAATTTTGCATACATGCAATGCACACTATTACACATATGTACTACACCGACGAGGTTACCGACAAGTTTTTTTTTTTTTGGAACCAATCTACCTATATATTAATAAAATAACATAATCTGGACACATGACATTCTAAGGTTAATCTCCACTATCAAATTCCCGCCCAAATCACTTCTCGTCAATTGATGGAAAAGAAAAAAAAAATATCCTGAATAAAGTATTGATTACAAATTCAACATACCGTATTAATTTGTCAATCTCCATTGATTTAATTATTAATGCTATAATTATATTGTAATATACTTAATATAAAAAAATATTATTATATATAATAATTACGTGTCATAAAGATATTTCTTTAAAATTAAAATGTACATAAAAGAGTTTGTGTTTAAAAAGTACACTAACATTTAATTTTTGAGACATCTTCATATTTAAAGAAAACTATAATAATTTTGTTTACTTTTACAAATATCCAATGTTTAATAAGTCTTAAAAATCATAGACAAATTTTTCATTTTTTATATTTAGTATAAGACTATTATGACACTTGAGCAATAGTATATTTATAAGTACATCATGAAAGCTGTTCAAAAAGGAAAATCTGGTGTTTTTTTTAGTTTATGGTTTAGGGTTTAGGGTATGAAGTGAAAAACATTTTTGTGAAAAAGCTACATCTTTCAAATCTAAAGGCCTCATTATTTTAAATGTTGCTTCCAGTGGTATTGATTCATTATTGTATACCGATGGTAGAACAACCCATTCTCGATTTAAAATTCAAATACATTTGATGATATAAAGCGATTATATTTGTAATACATTTTTAACATTAATTATCTTTTATTTTGTTTGTATTAAATTATTCATTGTAATTTATATATTAATTTATAGCGTGTAATACATGGGTTTCTAAAGCTAGTAACAACATATAAGAATAATTAAAAAACAAGAAACTTCAAAAAAATTTAAAAAAAAAATTAAAAATAGTTTTTTAGGGGTTTATAAGTTTTCTCTGTAAGAGGAGTTTTCGCTTAATCCCACCTATATATATATATATATATATATATATATATATATATAGGGATAGAATCAAGAGAAAACTCGTCTTTAGAGAGAAAACTTAAAAACTTTTAAAGAATTAATTTTAATTAAAAAAATATCTTCAAATTTCTGTTTTTGTCATTATTCTTATATTTTTTTACCCTTTACTCAAAAAAATAAATAAATAAAAAAAAACCCTCTGTAATGCACGTACGTATTACTGTGCGATACCGTTGTATTACACATGTGTATTACTATGTCATTTTAAGATCAACATTGTTTAATTGCACGTATTCAATATTTGTGTATTGTATATGTGTAGTAGTGTTATATTATATGCAAAAAAAATAATAATAAAATAAAAGTCGATATAGTGCACATGTGTGTTAATATTGTATTACACATATGTACTAATGTGCATTCGAGATGCGTATTAGTCTTATATTGCATATATACAATAGTGTGTATCAACTATGTGTAATAGTGTTGTATTCTATGCAATACAACACTTTTGCATATATGCAATGCACACCATTACACATGTGCACTATACCGACGAGGTTACCGACAAGTCATTTCTTATTATTTTTTATGGAACTAATAACAATATATAAGAATAATGGAAAAAAATGGAAACTTCAAAAAATTTTTTTTTCAAAAAGTTAAAAATAATTTTTAGTAGTTCTTAAGTTTTTTCTTTGAGAAAAGTTTTCATTTGATCCCACCCTTATATATATATTATTTTTTATTTTTTTTAGGTTTGCATAAAGAAATGGATTTTGATGTCTAAAATTTTCAAATAAAGCCTCCGTAGCATGGCTTCATCAAACACTTTCAAGTCCAAAGATATTAACTTTTTAACTGCGCCAAAAGTAAAATATGAAAAGACCATGTAATTAAAATTCAATTAGGGCATCTGCTACCTACAGACTCTTTCACTTTTATCTTTCAAATAACACCATTGAAACTACCTTTGAACAAGCCGGAGAAAATTTTTCCAGTCATGCTATTCTTTCTTCTACTTTTGTTTCGTCACCCATCAGATTTCAAAATTCCACAAGTGTCGGAGTCAAAATTTCACAAGGGTCGCCCGTAATTTTAACCCTATAATAGTACTATTTATTTTTTTCACATGGTTTGGCCGACCCTTGTACAGTAGGGGTGGGTCTGCCCCAAACCATATACTAATATAAAACAAAAATGTCTACTTTCTAAATACCGAACGTGAAACCACATATTGAGGTTGGTCTGGTTTAAAACCAAATCGATATCAAAGCAAGTCGTATTGGTATTAAACGGTTTCGATTCAATTTTGTTTTAGATATAATTAATTTAAAACCGAAAATGAAACACGTTAATTTAGTAGTGTCAATGCATCTGATGGTGTATAAACTATGAAGAGCATTTTTTTTTCTCTATTAACTCACACACTCATTTTATTTTTTCCTATTTCTACTTCGCTATTCACGAAATTAATTGAAGCTCATAACACACCAAAATTCTGTTAACCTAAATGCTATTTTGGGTTTCCTTTACAGTTACAAGAACAAGAAATCTGATTAGCTTCCGAGTTTGGATTTGTAGTTCATGTGTATTAATTTGATTAGATTTCATTCAAGGATTTGCTAGAGAAGTTAGCGAAGATGAGGCCGTAGAGGAGATATGACTGTATGAGGTCCGAGACGTCGAGGAAGCGGATGTAATAACAAATTAAACTTCTTAAATATATATTTGGTTTTTCGCAATGAAAAGTAATAACATTAATCTAATTTCTTCACTCATCAAAACCTAATGATAATTGTCCTTATGATTATACTTTGTGGGGTGGCACCCAATGTCACCTCACCTTCAATGACGGATCTTATACGTATCGTATGGATGGGCCGTAAGTCATAAGACCCAATTTTTGTTTTCTATTTCTATGTTTCGGGTCGGGTCAAACGATAATTCCAAATCCAAACCTACCAAATTAAAGAAACACAAAACGATGAAAAATACGAATTGCCGAACCTCGTCTCTAATTGCTTCTATTGACTGTTTCGATTAATCGATTTCACTCCCACATGAGTCAGCTCCGAACCCAGGCCTCAATACACAGCGGCAGTTCCCAACCAAATGATTAATCGATTTCACACCTAAACGATTTCACCAATTCACTTACTTGCTTATGAACTTCTAAATAGACTTTAGTGTCGAACCTCACAAGTCAGTAAGTCACACATCGTCCAACGCACAATGGAAACTCCGTTTGTTGTTGTGTTCAAACATCGACCCAATGGTAATGCTGGATTTTGGTTTATTGTATATATATATATTTTTTTTTTAATTTGGGTTTGGGCTTGGTATTATGAAGTTTTATTTCTTAGCCTTTCTTTATCTTTACGACTATTTCGTAAAAGATTTCTCGTTTTTCGGCTTTAAACAAACTTTGTTTTTAATAAAATTCAAGGTTGGCCCGGACTCAAATAATATGAATTGGCCGGACTCAATGCATGTATATATTTTCTTGATTTTTCCTGAAAAAATCCACTATCGAACGAAAAACATGGTGGGGTCGCAACCCACTTTGGCCCAAAGAAAGATCCGTCAACGCTCACCTTAGATCCTAGTTAAACGCCACGTTGTGCTTGTTAAAGGCGGACAGCAAAGTGAGGAGCGCTACCCATTAACACCGGATAGAGAGAAAAGAGATGGGGTCCACCCCGAATCAACCAATCACACTTTTTTAAAACTTTTGTTCTTTTATCTATTTTTTTAATTAAATCATAATAAACTTGCTCAAGATTGAAATAGTTAAAGCTCACTGTCTACACAATACTAATAGTAATGCGATAGGACGGTGTACACTTTTTAATTAAACGTATAGGCTAACAGATTTGTTTGTCATAAATGCAATATAAAAAGCACCATCACATCATACGATCATGTTCATGGGTGCATGCATTATCCAACGGGAAAATTCCTAAAATAAGTATTTGTAAAAACAAATTTCTAGTTTTAGGTATTATTTGTAAAAAATTCTAAAAATAGGTATTATAAACTAGTCGTGACGAGTAGTTTATAGAAACTAATCTGAACTTGCCACGTGTCCTTAAACTAACCGCAACGAGCACGTTCACTAATCAATTACTCGTCACGACTAAATAAGTTTCATGTCTCGTAATCAACACCCGCGAGTAATTCATAAGTCCTTTAGTCGCAACGAGTAGATTATAAGGTTAAACTAGTCGTGACGAGTTAACTACTAATAAACTAGTCCTGACGAGTTAACTACTAATAAACTAGTCGTGACGAGTTAACTACTAATAAACTACTCGTGTAGGGAATGTAAACAGAGTAAACTAGTCGTTGCGACTAAAGGACTTTTAAATAACTCGCGGGCGTTGATTACGAGGCATGAAACTTATTTAGTCGTGACGAGTAAATGATTAGTGAATGTGCTCGTTACGTTTAATTTAAGGACACGTGACAATTTTTAATTGGTTCTACAAACTACTCGTCACGACTAGTTTATAATACCTAATTCTGGATTTTTTTGCAAATTATACCTAAAACTAGAAATTTGTTTTCACAAATATTTATTTTGAGAATTTCCCCTTATCCAACCTGCCATGGCTACTTGGCTAGCTACTTGTTCATTAACTGCTTCAAGTTGCATAAACAACCGGCCGACACCTCTAGTAGGCTCCACGTCAATTAATAATTATTTAACATATATTTGTATTTGTATTTGATAGCATTAAATAACTGAAAGATATAAACTAACAAAGAAAATGAATTTAGTTTCAAAATTCAAAATGTGTGCAACGTCCATATGAGCCAAGTCCTTCCTTCATAAGCTATCAAGATCAGTGGATGAAATAAGAATTGTTGAGTCAAGTTTAAACGAGTTTAATTAGAAGTTAAGTCTAAAAATAAGCTTATTTAGAATATTTATTTAACATATTACAATGATACACAAATTAAATATATATCTATATTATTATTATTATTATTATTATTATTGTTAATATTATTATTATTATAAAATATCCAACTAGTAAATATTGTCTATATAAATATTATAGTTGTGTATCATTCTAATTATGTATAAATTAGTTAATAAATAATAAACCTGATAAGCCTGATCCGAACTCATGGTTAAAAAATAATTACGAGCTAAGCTTGAGTTTTAAAAATAGAGCTCAAATAAGTTGACTTTCTTTAAGGACGTCAAATGAAAAATTTTTGTCGCTTCAAGTTAAAGTTATAGTACAACTTGAAATTTTCCTTTTACCTTATTTGTTTTATATTTCAGCTAGGTTATAAACCTGTGTATTACATTAGATTTGTCAAATAATCAAAATTTAGGTATTTAATCATACGTAATTTAGGGATTTTCGTTTGAATTTATAGATGAATTTAATTATTATTCCATGCACTTCAAATGTTACATATTAAAATTTTACATTTTCCTAAGATTAAAATAAAGTTTTAAAATGACATAAAATCAAATATTGATGATTACCTAAACATATTAGACATGTTTTATATGATCAATAAGAATGTAATTAAATAGTATTTTACAAATTGTAAGATTATAATTATTGTATATATTCAATGAAATTTGAAGTACAAACATAATTAAATATCTATTATAAACATAAGTTACTAATTGATATATGATAATACTTGTCCTGAGAAGTTGGTCTAGTGGTAAGAGGCATGCTCTCCCTTTGTGGAGATGAAGGTTTGATTCCCATTTAGGCTAATTCGAAGGACATCTAGGTGAACGGATAAATTTGGGCTTTAATCCTGGGTTCGAACATGAAAGTGGGCGAGAGTTTACGGATTTCATCTGGTTCTCGTGTATCAGGGGGTAATGTCTCACGGTGGTCGAGGAGTCGACCTAGGAAATAGCCCCGAAAGGATAGGTTTACACGTGAGATTCTTGGCCGTTAAAAAAAAAAATATTTTACATGTTTTTTACAATATCATGATCAAAATTTCTATATCTAATAGTAAATGTAACACAATGAAAATACCCCATTTAAGTTTGGGCTAAAAACGTCAATTCTGAAAGATATAGGGTCAAAAATGAAAATTATGATTTTTATAGTTCTTCGCGCTACGCGAAGCAGACAGTTAATCTATTTCACGCTATGCAAAGTAACAGGAACAAAAACCGAGACAATGATGTTCACAGGACGTGAAAGGCCAAAATCTTTGTCCTTCGCACGATGCCAAGGAAGCTAAAATCGATTATAAAAGGGGCAGCTACGGGTTAAGTTCAAATAATCCCAAATCACCTTTTTAATCACACATATAACCTAGAATTCCGTGCCCTAAGCTTCTCGGCTTTCCGACGGCTTGTTTTCTCGGAGTTTGTGCAAGAAACGAAGTTCCGAAGCTCGGCTAACGTCCAATCATCTTATTAAGCGAAGCCATACGACGAGTTGCTGATCTTTTCTTGTTCTCATTCTCGAGTGATAATTTAAGGTAGGGATTATTCTTAAGTTAGTTCATTACATAGTTATTTAAGACTTAGTCAAGAGTATAGTCGTTAACCATAAATGATTTCTAAATAATGTTTTCATAAAAGTAATGACGTTATTTTATATGAAGTGACGTTATCAAAACTATATATTTTGACGGGCATGTAGTAACTGTAAGGGAGTATATCATTAGTAGTAAGTTTCTTGCATAAGGAAAAATAATTCGTACAAATCCCAATAAACTGCGGGACTCGTTTACTTACTTGAGAAACTTACCAACCTGATAGAACCTATTAAGCCAAAGAATGCTATTCCAAACGTCATATGTACATATAAATATATTTTCATAAACGTCTATAACTCTATCAAGGTTAAATCAGACCTAAGGTCTGCAGATTAATCAAGAAACACTATTAATGTATTTATGCAAACCTATTTCAAATATAGGTTAACAGCATACAGACATAAAAGGTTTTCAAACGACACCGACTTGACAAATCATAGGTGAATACGTTAAATCCTTTATAGACGAAACAGTTTGTACTCTTGTAGTGAACAAGTTGTTTATTGCAAAGATTCCAATAAATGTTTGCATGAGATTACATGTCTCTAAAATCGTTATAATACAAAATAGAAATAAAAAGCAACTCAGACGGAATACACATGTGTCTGGATCCATACATAACTGACCAATAGGCATACAAAACCAAGTCAGTCATAACTGGTTCTCCAATTAGGGTCATATAGCTTGGGGAATGTTGTCTCCAAACGGAGGCTATGTTGTCTTAGCAGCGAATTAGGTGTTAGGTATTAATATGTTAGTACCTAAGCTTTAACTATTTATCTGATAAGTAGGGATATGCAAAGATTGGTAGTCTACCTATCCCTAAGTATAAATATGTGAAGATGTCTTATACAAACTACTTTGGGCAAAGACGCTGAGTAGCGAGATGTTCAAATCTTGCACCCGAACATGAGCCATCAGATATGGCCAGCAATAATCATTATTTTGACATTCAAAAGTCAACCGGCATATATTCCTGGCAGTCCAAAAATGCCACTAGAAATATCTAGTGATACTTCTGGGAGCATTCCGCAGTATTTTCCGTTTGAAATTCCGACCTACCATCCTTCCGAGGAAGTGGAAGTCCAGAGCAAGATCAAGCAAGAAATCAGTACATATTCATCCAGTTGGATGAATTGCCATTCTGACCAAGATAAGTGGTACTTTGGAGCACCATCGCCTAATTATCGGAATCCACACACAGCAGCAGGACAGAGTCATAGACCGAAAATAAGGGTTACCATGCCCCATGAAAGAATACCTTTCCTGATGCCAACTAGATTTCCAACTGAACTAGAAGAAGAAGAGGAATATGAGGAAGAAAATGAAGTTCCTTGCTTCCCATTGTATCAAGGTCCCATACCAATGATCTCTGATCAAGCAAATGAAATTCGGGAAGAAGCCCTGCTGGTAAAAGAATTCTACACAACGAATTTTACACAACCAACATTCCCGATGAGGAAATGCAAGCCTATGTAGCAAATCCGCATCTGTATCCGAAGGAAACAACCTATCGTTTTCCAATAGCATCCGCACTCATAGTATATCCGAACTAACCGAATGCATTGATGGATGAATTAAGAAATAAAGAATCGAGAAAAAGAAAATAGGCAATAAAATCATTAAGAAATGTGACAAGATGAAAAACTTGTTAAAAAGTGGACTAGGGACAAGGAAATAATGTTGCTAAGCATGTTTTTATTTTCATGCCTCTTTAATATATATAATGTGATATAAATAAAGGCAACACGTGTACTTTCTTTTGAATCCATTTTTTTATTCAATCACAGAATGCCTGGAGAAAAGAATCAAGAAAGTCAAGGGAGTCAAAACAGTAAGCAAGCAAAGACTCCTGAAAATAAGAAAGCTATACCCGAATAATATGTTGGTGGAATCCGCGTTATGATTAAAGAAGCGGTGACACCACTAATAAAAATGATGCCAGATAACACGTCTAATTCAAAAAGCATGGCCAAATCAGCTAAACATTCCAAACCTAGCCAAAGTATTTCTGTCTATTCAAAGAAAGAAATTGAAATAACGAAAGAAATAAAGGAAAAGAAAGATGACGGGTATGAAAGTTCAACCGCTGATCATGAACCAAGTAAAGTAAAAAGAATAAAAGTAAGGGTTGCACTTTTAAGGATTTTCAAGTTTATAAGCCGAAAGAATTCTATGGTGATAAAGGGGAAATAGTCACTCTTTGTTGGTTAGAAGAGATGGAATCTATTGTCATTATAAGTAAGTGTACAGAAGAAGAAAGTATCCAGTACACTTCCCAGACATTCAAAGGGGAAGCACTGGAATGGTGGAATATGTTAGTTGATGTGAAGGGAAGAAATAATCTATATAATCTTGAATGGAGAACTTTTAAGGAACTGATCAAGCAGAAATTTCGTCCGGTACACGAGATTGACCAAATCCAAACTAAACTGTAGAATCACAAAGTGATCGGAACCAATCTCAAAGAATACAACACAAAATTCCTTGAGTACTGCAGACATGTACCACACCTGGTTACCCCCGAGTATAACAAGGTTACCCGTTACATCTATGGGTTAAATAAGGAAAATCACAATCATGTACGCTTACATATGCCATCGACGACTGAATCTACTATAGAACTTGCTGGGTACCTAATGGAAAGTATGATCAAAAACCGTGATGAAGAAAGAAAAAATGTCATTGAAAAGAAACAAGAAGGAGATAGGAGAAAGAGGTTTGATAAAGGAAAGAAGGGCCGGTTGTGTTTACCCGACCGATCTGTAAAAATTGTGGAAAAAGACATGAAGGAAAATGTTTGAGGCCTGCAATCAAAACCGATGTTCGCAAGAATGACCCATTTGCAACTTGCAATTTCTGTAGAAGACCTGGTCACAAGGAGGAAGATTTTAGGAAGAAAACAATAGTTTGTTTTGACTGTGGTGAGAGAAGACATTTTAGTACTGAATGTACTATGACAGGACCGGATTCTTGTGTTTCAATAATAGAAATCGACAAAAACACACACACACACATGAAATCAATATTATGAAGACTCACTGATTATATCTGGCGGAATTAGTTATAATCAGGATGTTGGAATATCACATGATTGTAGTAAAACACTCACAATATACTCAAAAGATTTCTGGTATTATTAAAATCACTCAAAAATAGTGGAAGTGTTTTAGGGTTTGCATGGAATTTCTAGGGTTAAATATTCAATGACGGCCGTACTAGGTTTGCATAAATGAGGTTTTAGTCTTTCAATAATCGTTTATGCATGCGTACCTATGATGTAAACCTAGTATTCTTTATATAGGCATATAGACGTTCATTCTAAAAGTCCTAATGATTACATAATGCATTTAAAATAAATACATGTGTAAAATAGGTCTCCGAGTACGATATATCCTTTTCGAGCAGACCTTATAATACCGAGTATGCTCGAAACATGTCTTCGAACAAAACTTTACTTAGAATATTTTCCTTAGAAAATATTCTACGCTAGCTGACTTCAATCTTCATGACTTATCCCAACTTTGCTCGGACAAATCCCATAAGCAAATATATTCTTCTAGATCTCTTCAATCTTCACTAAGGTTTATTGAGAACAATTCCAGTATGCTCGAGTACTAAAACTTGCTCGAGATTGAACCATGCTCGAAGCTTTGCTTAGAACATATTGATATCATCCTTTGTTGTATCCATGCTTGGCCCACTGAAATGCTCGTAGACTTTGGTTTAAGATGGATAGATCAAGTGTTTGCTCGGATAGCAAACTGTGCTTGATGAAGAACATCCTTTCTCGACGAAGTGTAGCTTGTTCGAAGCTTTCAACACTTAGAAAAATTCCAGAAGATAATCTTACACGAGTAAGATATCATGCTAGAGCTAGCAAAAGTCATACTTAGCCATTTTCTGAGGAGTTTGAGAAGATTCCAATCGTCCTTGTCAATTTTCTGACCCAACAATCTCTCCCTATATTAGAACAAGCTCAGATGCACCAAAACATAACTACATCACTTACACTTTTGTCAAAATACACATCAATATTATATGAAAATTAAATTATATTACATAAATAGATTCTGCCTCTAGGGCATTACACATCAAATTATAATTATCAAATTACACAAAAGATAAAAATACACAAAAGATAAAAATTACAAGGATCAAATAAATACTCCCTTCATCACATATTCTGCAATTTCACATTTACTACTGCCTCCTAGCCTTATTAATTTTTCTGTTTCGAACAGAGGTAGCTCTCTATTGGAACATGTCCAGCTCCACATAATCATCAGACTCCAGCGGTATCTCCAGCTCCTTAATGTCAGTTAAGTCCTTTATGTGAATGAACTCCAGTTAAGAGTCATTTTCAATTATGCCCATGGCTTCTCCTTCCGAGTTTCTCAAAGTGACCGTCCCACTTTATTTGTTGAACCCAATGCTAGCAATCCTGCCGTGTCTTTGAATCTCGGTTTTTGGCACAAACATTTCTCTTTTCATATCTATGCTTTCCCTCAGAGTTCTTCTTTGTGTTATGGCAGCTGGATCTTCTCTTCTTGTACTTGAACTGAACTGCCCACTTATCCTGGTAGCTTCTCTCCTTTCCGGTTGTCCAAATTATATCTCAGATAGTCTTACTTCCTATAACATCATGTTTCTTCTTGCCTTTTCAGCCTCGGAGTAGTACCATTTTCTCTTCTTGTCTAGCAATGGAAAACCAGTTCTCTGCTGTTCATGGAGATGTTTAGACAACTCATTTCTTTTATTGCCCAGTAAATCTATCTTTGTGTTGATAATCGTACAATTTGAGTGTGATCATTTCTTCAAGTTGCTCATGTGTAAATTCCCTGAAATCATCCTTGAATATTATTACCTTTTCCTTTCCATCCTGCATTATGACTTTCAGTGTATTTAATCTTGCATCCAGATACAGATGTGTAGGCAGATTTAGATTTGTTCTTGGTCTTTCTTGCCTCTGCAGTTCAGCTCTGCTAAGTGGTATCTGCACTCTGGATGTTGTGATTCTGTGAAGAGATGATTTCTTTGAATGTTTCCTCTATGATTCATCAAACATCTTCTTTATCTTCTCTTTGGACTTCATCACCAACTGAAAATAATGTTCACCTCTTTTGCATAAGGTGCTTATCATGTCAACAGTTTCAGTATCCGTTGTTCCTTCATAATCCATCGGCTCAAGCTTCACTTCCACATGCTCTTTCACATTCTTCTTCAGTCTATTTTCTTCTTCTAGCCTTTTCAGTTCTTTATTGTATAATCTCAACTCCCTTTCATAAATCTCTATCATCTCTTCTTTTGTCAATCTACCAATCTCTTCTTCACTCATTCCTTTTGTGATCAACAATTTCTTCAACATTTCTACCCTTTCTTGATCTTCAAACCATTCATTCACTTCTTTCTTCTTCTGTTCCATCATCAGTCTTGATTTTTCTTCTTCAACTTTCTTGATTTTTCATCTTTTTCCTTATCATGTTGAACAGCCAGTCTTTTCCTCATAGTGTTGACTTTCTCCTCAATCTCTCCTTTTGATAATTCTTTGACTTGCTTGAAACTATACCCATGCTCTACCAGAAATTTGATATCATCATCATATTTTTTCAGTTCATCGACCTTCTTAGGTTTTTGACTTGCCTTCTTCACATGTTATCCCCTTTCTCTAGCAGTCACCATCTTCTACAGATTGTCAATATTTTCAAAGGTTTGTTTTTTTAGATAGGACACCACATAGTTGTTTGAAATTACGTAATTCCTCTTGTAAATCCTCCTCTTCCATCCCTCTGCCAGATTTATGATTTCTTCAGCAAACATGATCTGTATGTGTCTAGGGTCATACTACAGACTTTTCAGGAATTCAATTTTCTGCTCTAAGACCTTTCTTTTCTCTTCCTTGGCCTCTCTTCTTTCTTTGATCTTTTTCTCAGCCAGATAATCAAGATCTGCATCATTTAAGTCTTTCAAAGCTTCAAACTACTCTTGGATTTGTCTTCTTCATCTCATCTAAACTTGCTTGCATGTTTGCTTTATGTTTCTCAATAAGATTAATTTGAGGTGATCTCAACTCATCCTCTTCATCTTTAGTCCCCTTCTCCACAGATACTTCATTATCATCATTTATTCCATCAAGAGCTTCAATCAGAGGTTCACTTATCTCGACCTCTTCCACACCTTTTCTTTCAGACACCTTCTTTGTTAGAACTTTCCCCTTTTTGGTTTTTGAAGCAGTTGATTTTTGTCGTTAAGATCTTGGGGTTTCCTATTGATTGACATTAATTTCTTCAATTATTTGCTCTGTTTCAGGTTATGTGTAGGTTCTAGTGCCACCTATCTCAATGGTACGACATTTATTGGCTCATAAGCATCATCTTTAAATTGATTGGTCTCTTTATCTACAGTTTGTTGAGTGGCTTCATCAACTTCATTAAATTCAGTTATCTTTTCAACATTTATGCCACTGTCCTTCTTCATCTTTTCTTCATAATCTCTCTTCCTTTTTCTCACATATTTCACAATATGCTCAGGCCATTCTCTGGGATTCACCAACACATCATAGTATGTTCTTAGAACTACCATATCTGACACCAGACTTTCATACTCCCTCCTTGACATCTGTTCTGGCTCCTTTTCTTCTTGTTTATCTACTTCTCTTTTAGTAACCACAACTTGATGTTCAACCTCAGATCTTTCTTTAAATATACTTATTACAATTGCAAGACATTATCAGCATTTTTCCTTGCAACCTGTTCCTCATTTTCTTTATTCTTTAATTCAATCAAAGTTTGAATTACCTCTTGAGGTATCTCTTCCTGTTCAATCTCTTCATTTCATAATTTCAAGTACACTTTCTACTTCTGCTATATCAGCATCTTCAACATTTTCAACATGCAGAAATTCATCCCTAGATGTTGGTTTAGGGGCTCCGATGGGCTGTAAATCTTCATCTGTTAATGCCACACCTTTCCCTTTATCTTCCTTCTTTCAGCATCCTCATCACCTTCAAATTCAACTTCCATCTCCCCTGTCCTTCAACATTCTCTCCTGCCTTCTCAGGGCATTGGTCTTTACTACCTCCTCTTCACTTTATTCATAAGCTTCATTTATCAGGTTCAAGGCATTTATATTCTCCCCTATTTTGGTGCATCTGAGGTCTTCTCAACCTCCATCTGCTCCAAGTTTCGAATTCTTTCAAGTGCAGCCTCCAATGCTTCTTCAAGAGATGGATTTTTTTGTTTAAGATCCATGTTTTCAGCCTCTAAAACTACATTTTTTTTCAACAAAGCTTGATAATTATTTTAGGTTAGGAGATCGGTGACTCTTGTACTGGTAGCAATTCAGGTTTAGATTCAGGTTGAGTTGAAACAGATTCAGGTGAGTAGGGAGTAAATGTAGTTACAGTGATAGGTTCTTGGATGTGTTGCTGTTGTTATTGGATTGGCTTTTCTGGTGTTGACTGGATAGGTTCATTGATAGGTGAAATTGTTGGTGAGGAGCTGGATGGGACATTAGTAGGTTCTTGGTTTGGTGAGAAGGGTGGTGAAGGGATGTTTGAGGTTGTTTGAATAATATGATATAGTGAGACTGGTGGGATTATCATTTGTATGGTTTCTGTCACCAAATTGACCACATTGTCAACAAAAACATCATCATCCACTGGTTCATTTACAGGCTCATCAACTTGTTCTCCAACAGGCTCAACCACTTCATGCTCAGCTACAACAGGCTCAACTATTATCACATTCTCAACTTGAGCTTCAGCATCATTATCATTTCCACCAATAACTACATCATCATTCACTTGGTCATTCAACATAACATCTTCGTCAATCACCAACTTATCATTTCCACCTTCATTGTGCTCATCATCTTCACTGTCACTTGATTTATCAATATCACTCTCTTCACTCTCTTCAACTTCAGGTTCTGGAGAAGTAGGAACCTCCATGATTTCCATTTGATTATTCAATAGCCACGACAACACATCAAATTCAACCTGTGCATTGAATTGGCTTCTAGCATTCACATTTTTTATTATCTTGTAAGCATTTGAGTCTTGCAAAATCAAGGTTTCACCAGTTGTTGCTAGCCCATTTAAAGTACCATTTATGGTCATTTGTAAGAATCTTGGGTACATTAAAAATTTATCTCTGTCATTCTTCGGGGCATTGTTGACCAAACCATTAAAAATAATCCTTGAAATGTTAAATGCTTGTCGGTATAATATAGCAACAGTTGCAATGGCTATTCTCTACTTAATAATGTCCATGTGCCCCTTCTGATAAGCTCTGTATCACATGATGTATTAAAAATCGATAGAGCAGTGGAAACATTCACTTCTGAAATTGGCCTTCATGAATATTACCCTGGTATCCCAATGTTTCTTGAAAAATCCTCAACAGCCTCTGCTGGCAGTAAGACAATTGAACTTCATGATCATCGTTTAGTTGCAATGCTGCTCTTATCCTCCCGTTTATGTCATCAGTATATATGGCCGACCCCCAAAAATAGTTTATTTGGTTCCTGTATCTCACTGGACTCTCAGTCAAAGCAAACCACAAATTCAACTTGTTCACAAAGTTGATCATCAGACCTAACTCCTGATTTTCTTCGTTAATCTCCAAAAGAGCGCATATATTATGCTTGGGTTTGAATTTGTAGGCCATTATATCTGAAAAATAAATAACAAATGTTAGTAATTTGAAGATATAATGTATGGATTGTACGAGTTAATCAAGATATTTGTCTTCAGTAACATGTTCTTCGACAATTTGAGAACCTACACAAACAAGCAAACGATAAGTAATAAGAACGACTGAAACCCTAAACCCAGTAATTGGGTATCAGAAAACAGTTATCGATCGTTTACCAAGTCGGAATTAGTAAGATAAATGTTAATTGATGTGATTTTTTTTGAGCGAGCACAAGGGATTTGTAGGGCACGAGCAGAGAATAATTGAAGAAGGAGGGAAAAAGTGTTAGAATTTTCTAAGTCCCCTTTTTATACCTAACGCTCGAAGTCTGAAAGCCCTTTTTGTCATTTAGTACCAGCAGGATGCCATTATTATGAAAAACAATTATTTTCTCTGCTTGAGCAAACTGCCAAATACATTTGACCACAAGTATGCTCGGATAGCATTCCCCAAGTATGCTCGTCAAAATTAATTAAGTTTTGGTTAAGTGTTAATTTTAATTAGCATGCTCGTAAATCAAGTTTACTCGAAAGATAACTTTACTTAGCCAATTTTATCAAGCCATTAATCACTTCAGACATGTACTCGAGTTCAGCATGTGCTCGAGTCCTTAACTTAAACAAAATTCATATTACTAGAAACACATCAAACTTTCAAGTATGCTTGTATGAGAGATCATGCTCGAAAAAGTAACATCTCAGTACTTAACACACAACTTTGCATTTATAATAATCAGGTTACTCAAATAAAAAAAGTATGAATGTTATTAAATCAAACAAAGTGAATTCATGCTCGAAAAAACGTCATGCTCGAAAACACTTAGAAAACTCTCAAAAGCCACAAAATGCTTGAGTAGGATATCATTGTGCTCGTTTTCTTCAACGTCGTTGAAGTGTGCTCGAAATACTTAGAAAAATAATCAGACACTCAAACATGCTCGAACATACTCAAATGATGCAGTCATACTCCAAAGTACTTATAATAATTTTTCATTCACACACTCATGCTTCAAACACAAAATCATGATCGAGAGACTTAAAAACCTACTCAAACATGTAAACATGCTCGAATATACTTAGACTTATCAAAACATGCTCGTAAGGTAAAACATTCAAATGCCTAACTGTTTAGGCATATCCACTCAAAAACTTTTACTTAAATCATCAAACATTTATCATTTTGACTCTGGACTGACTCAAGCATAAGTTTAAGGTGAAAAAGAGATCAAATTTCAGTTTTTTTCATTACAAAAGAATTTCCTTTATGGAAAGATTTCAACTTGGGATCATATTGATCAAATCACTTCACAACACTTCATGGTCAGCATTATTATGACTTATGTTAGGTTGATAGCAGGTATTGTGAACTTAGCAGGATTACCATTGCTTTTGTGAGATGAAGGTTTAATTAATGTATAAATATTGAAAGGACCGCACTTTGGATTTAAGTTGTTCCATATCTCTTCTCATGGCTTATTTAGCTATCTCCGAGTCACCCCAACTTGACTCCAACCCCCTGATGCATGGTCAAAAACTTTTTGATATTTGAACAGTTTTTTTAAAAAATACAAACTTTAAGGTTGAATGCTGAACTTACAAGCCATCCGGAGTTGCATGCCTTACATTCAAGGTGTTTAAGACTTATTTGGAAGTCCCACCTCTGTAGTTCTCTGAAGCCCCTTCAAGTTTGGTTTATTTTATAATTTTAACAATATTTACACACACACATATATATATTTATTTATTTATTTTTATTTTGTTTTTATATATTTTGTGTGTGTATATATATATATATATATATATAGAGAGAGAGAGAGAGAGAAGCTAAATTAACTATTCGTATCATTGAAAATGTTTCATTTAGGGTTGACCAAACACCAACAAACTTGTGTATATCTGGATAATTACCCTTCTGCCCATCATCCGTAGAGATGTATATTGAAACACACTTGCATCTTCAAATAAGTTTCCACATCAGACTTAGCATGATCGTTATGTTTATATCACTTAAGCTACTACACACCATGGAAAGCTACCATACATATCAATGATTGTACTTAAAGCCTTTTTAGCCTATAATTCATGAGTTAATTGACTTAAACAATTTTCTATCATTTCCCAAATATGTTGGATAATATTTCCATTTAAAAACTTTTAAGCTTCTATAAAGCTTTGAACTGAATGATCTTATCATGTATCCATTCACATCACCAAAAACAGTTTGCTTTTGTCAAAATCTTTAATTTTGTTTGAAAACTTAATAAACACTTTCAGCTTTTAAACAAGATTTTCTTTTGAACAGATTTATTTTGACTCACAAACAACCAAACACTTTTAACTCTCACAAAATTTCATTCATCAAGAGTGAATGATAGGCACTTAAGCACATAGAACGGAATCAATTCAGATAATCATTTCAAAACATTTGATTTATTCACCTAGACTCAAACCAGATACAGTCATCTCACAAATAGGTATGCGTAATCACACAAGCAACATAACATCATCATCAGCACACATTTTCAGTAGAGCTATCAACTAGCAGGCAATCCTATAACATGGTCAATTTAGCACACAAGAGTTCACGCATTCAAAACATATCAAGCACTCAACAGTTTCAAAGTCATTTAAGCACAAAAACACAAATCATTAATCAGACTTCATCTGCATTTATCATTCCCAATGACTTTAATAGAAAGTTGAATCTGGTTTTTTCCAGAGGTTTGGTGAACAGATCAACCAAATTGTCAGTTGTTTCAACTCTTCTCATTTCTATTAAACCCTTTTCATTACAGTCTCTAATAAAATGATGTCTGATTTCAGTGTGTTTTGTTTTTGAGTGTTGAACACGATTCTTAATAATAAATAGAGCAGCTGTGTTATCAATAAGAATAGGAGTGTTTAGAAAGTTCAGACCATAATCCAGTAGTTGGTTTTGAACCCACAGAACATATGCACAGCAAGCAGATGAAACAATGTATTTAGCTTCAGCAGTTGAAATGGACATTGTAGTTTGCTTCTTGCACTGTCAAGACACCAGTCTGTTTCCCAAAAACTGACATCAACCAGATGTGGACTTCCTACTCATGTTGCACCCATCATAATCACTATCTATGTAAGCAATCAGATCAGAAGATCTGTTCTTTGGGTACCAAATTCCTAGGTCAGGCTTCCCTTTAAGGTATATGAATATCCTTTTCACTGCAAGCATGTGAGAAACCGTAGGATTTTCTTGAAACCTTGCACAGACACACACAACAAACATGATGTCAGGGTTTGATGCAATCAAATACATTAAGGACGTAATCTTTGCTCATATTCATGTTGGTCCATTGGCTCCCCCTTTTCATCAGCTACCATCTTCTCGTGAGTGTCCATTGGAGTGGACACTGTCTTCAGGTCATTGCACTTGAACTTGGTGAGTATATCTTGAACAAACTTGGATTGATTTATGAAAATACCTTTAGCCTTCTGTTGAACTTGTAATCCAAGGAAAAAGTTTATCTCACCCATGGAGCTCATGCTTTACTTAGACTTCATCACTGCCTTAAAATCATTACACATATGTTCATTGGTGGATCCAAAAAAATGCCATCCACATATACTTGCACCAGTAATAGATCTTTCCCTTTTCTCTTATAGAACAATGTCTTGTCTATAGCACCTCTACAAAATCCATCATCCAGTAAATGATTTGACAACTCATCATACCAAACTCTTGGAGCTTGATGCAATCCATACAAGGTTTGCTCAACTTGTACACCATATTTGGATAAACTGGATCTTAAAATCCTGGAGGTTGAGTAACATACACCTCCTCGTCAATCTTCCCATTAAAAAATGCAGACTTCACATCCAGTTGGTACACCCTTATATTCATTGAAGCAGCATATGCAAGAAAGATCCTTATGGATTCCAGTCTTGCCACAGGAGAAAATACCTATTCAAAGTCAATTCCCTCTTCTTGGAAACACTCCAGTGCTACCAATCTTGCCTTGTTCTTCACAACAATACCTCTTTCATCCTTCTTGTTCCTAAAAACCCACTTGGTGCCTATTTCATAGTTTCCTCTTTGCTTGTCCACTAAATCCCAAACATGTAAATATCTGAACTGAGCTAACTCTTCTTGCATTGCCTCCACCTAATTGTTGTCCTTCAATGCTTGATTGATGTTCTTGAGTTTAATATGAGATAGAAAGCAAGCATAGAGACAAATGTTTGCTGTCTCTAAGGCACTTCTTGTTACCCCTTCTTGCGGGTCACTAATGATGTTCTCAATGGGATGATCTCTTTGAGTAGAGGTTGTTTGAACAATCTGCTCTGCATTAATCTCCGAATCCAGATTTGAAATATTTACTTCAGGCTCTTCAACTTGATCATACTCAGCATTTGAAGTAGGTTCCATGTTGTTCTCTTGATTTGAAGTTGAAGCTCATTGCTCCCAATTTGTGGAGTATCAAACAGTGATTGAAACATAGTCTCATTAGCAGCTTCATCAGCTTGATCTATTTGAGTAGTTTTTTCTGATGCTTCATGTGTTCCCATAGGCACTTCTACTTCCATGTTAGTATGTTGATTAACATTTGCTTCTGCATTTTGTTCAGCTTCTTCGTTTTCAACTTCAGTCACCCTGTTCTTTTGAAATTCATATTCTCCATCTTTACTAGCAACTTTGGACCAAATTTTATCCAAATCAAGCTTTTGTTCTTTCACAACTTCTGGAACACTAGTCTTATAAGCTACTTAATCAAGATGTTCAGTATATATCTTGAAGGACTTAATCAGCTTTTCCAAATCAAATAACCAGCTTGGACCATCCACACTATTGAAGTGATTCTCATTGAACACAATGTCAGAAGACTCAATAACACACATGTGTTTTTTCACATACACTCTGTAAGCCTTTGACTGCGAGGAGTAACCAACAAAGAAGCCTTCCAAGGACTTGGCTTGGAATTTGTTAAAATAATCCTTTGTGTTCTAGAGAGAACATTTACAACCAAATGGCTTCAGGAACTTCACATATGGTTTCCTTTTAAACAAAATCTCATATGGGGTCTTGTTTTGAGCTTTGTTGAGTAGCACCCTGTACTGAACATAGCAGGCCGTATTGATAGCTTCTGCCCAGAAAGTAATATGAAAATAAGCATCAACAATCATAGTTTTAGCAGCTTCAATAAAAGTTCTGTTTCTTCTCTCAGCCACCCCATTTTGCTCAGGTGTTCTAAGAGCACCAAACTGTTGGAATATTCCCTTTGTCACACAAAACTTATCCATCACCCCATTTTTGAACTTTGTCCCATTGACACTCCTGATCACTTTCACTCTCTTATCCAGTTGATTCTCCGTCCTAGTCACATGCCCTTTAATAAGCTCTGCATTTTCATCTTTGGTTGCTAAGAAAAACACCCATGTGAATCTTGAATAGTCATCTGCGATCACAAGACAGATATTCTTCTTCCCAATGCTGGGCACACTCGCAGGACCAAAGAGATCAATGTGAAGTAATTCCAGCACTTCTTCAATAAAATTCACCAATTTAGTCTTGTGAGATGATTTGTGTTTTTTTTTCTTTTATGCATTAGGAACACTTGTCATCTAGCTTGAAATCCTTGGTTGGAAGACCAATCATGTGTTCTCCTTTTACCAGCTTGTTCATGCTCTTCAGATTAACATGATACATTTTCTTATGTCACAACCTTGTTTCATTTTCAGTTGCCTTTGACAGAAAGCATGATCCTCCTCTTGATACTACATTCTTCATTCTCAGTTCATATAAGTTTCCATTTGTGGGTGCCATCATCATGATTATGTCTAGAGGAATCACAAACTCAGGTTTCAGGATGAAGAAGTGTGCATCATCAAAACCAACTTTATACCCCTTGTCACAGACTTGGGATATATTCAGTAGATTGTACTGTAACCCCTCCACATGCAACAAATTCTCAATAGACATTTTTCCATTGGTAAGTGTGCCTCTTCCAACTATCTTTCCTCCATTGTCATCACTACCAAAAAGTAACAGGTCCTTCATACTTCTCTTCAGAATTGACAAGTGATCTCCTATTACAAGTCATGTTCCTAGAATGTCCTTCAGTGGAATGTCCTTGTACGCAAAGAAACGACCTGATTAGTTATGATTTGAAGTGCAAACTTCAACAGTTTGCATTTTGTTAACATTAGAATCATCAATATCAGTTGGAACTGGATCTTCATGAATAACTTCACATGAATCATCAGATTCATAACCATATTCAACTATATTTTCTCCTTCTCAGACTACACAATGTTCTAACACTGGTTCCTCTTTCTTTACACCGATTTTAGTAACTTCTGCCTTTGTCTTCCACTGGAACCCTCTTGGTTCAAACCCTTGTTTCAACAGGAACTTATCATCACCATTTAACTTGCTTAACCCTTCTTGCTGAACTTCTTTGATGCATTAAGATTTCTCACATATGCTTTGCCATTTTCATTTAATCTTTCATTTAACTTCAACATAGCTTTCAGTCTCTTTTCAGCCCTAACTCTATCATCTTCTGAATCTTCATCACTCTTTTCATTTCCTAGGTACTTCTCATGCTTCTTTTTGAAAAGACCTAAATCCTGTCCACATAACTTATCAGGAATTACATACTCTTCTTCATCTTTGTTCCAGCATGAGTCTGTATTATGACCATAGGTGTCACACTTCTTGCACCACACTTTGCCTAAACTTCCAAGCTCATTTGATATTCTCTGATTGCTGAATCTTTCACTTGGTTTGGGCACATCCAATCCTAATGATTTCTGAGCATAAGTGCATTTGTCAAAGTCTACCTGTATAGGTCAAAAAACATCTATCTTTGGCTATTCTTTTGCCTTCACAAACTTTACTTCTTTCAGCTTTATTTGTGGACTTGTAGTCCTTGCTTCTCTTTCAGGACTTATTCTTCTTCTTGGCACATAGTCAGGATCTCCAACATCAAATAACTCATGATTGGAGAAAACTAGGTAGATTGGCGGACATTTGTCAATACCAGTAGAGCCATTGCCTCTTGTTTTTTGAGCTTGTGAATTTCCACATACGTCTACACTTTGTGTTCCGCCCTCATCTTCTCATGGTGCCTTTTCATATTGGGAGACTGCTTTGGTAACTTTGGTACCTTTTCTTTTGAGCTCTTTTTTATGGACTATTTATCCCCTTTCTCAACTTCCACCCCTTTGCTGCTGCAACTGCAAGAGCTACACTGACTTAAAATATCTTCCTTTGTCTCCACACTTTTCTTTTCTGCATTCTTTTCTTCACCCTGATCAACTGATGAGACTTTCCCTTCTATAACAAACTCACCTTCTTTGTTGACGACCACATTCTCATAGAGGCTTACAAACTCCTATTTATCTTCAAAATTTGTTTTAAATTGCTTCAAGTATTCTTCTCTATTTTCCTTGTCAACTTTCAAAGGGTACTTGTCATAGAATGATGGTGGTACAATCTTGTACTTATCTTCTGGATTCATCTTCTTAATTTTGACCTAGAATGTTCCCAGTTGACACAAGATTCTTCAAGAAATCAATCTGTATCTGATATGGGCTAATTTATATATATAATACATGAATATTTTCTACATTTTTAACTACTTTTGAGCTAGTTTTTATTAAATGATACTTATAATATGTTCATATTTATACTTTACTAGACTTGGTGAGATCTAGGTAGAAATTTACATAAAGCTATTATAAATATGTGGGTTCAATTATATATATTGATTATTAATCGGTTTAAGAAAATAAAAACAAGTTTGGCATATGAGTTAAATAAGAAAGACATGCTGATTAAACTATTTTACTCACAACGTTGAACACTCAATTTAATAATAGTTTGAAGTTCATTTTAGTTATTCTAATGCTAAAGTCCACGTATGTTTCAATGTTAAAGTGTTAGGAGTGGAAAAATGCAAAGAAAAATAAAAGAGCAACAAGAGGCCCAACTTCATTTTAAACGGACTGTCAAATGTACGGTCAAACTAAGCCGGCCCAAATGGGGGCATACTACTGTCGGTTACCAATAAAGAAAAAAAAATAGAGTTTTTGGGATAGGAGGTAGGGTTTGGACCTACTGCCGCAAGGGAGGGGGTAGGGCCCCTGTTCACGAAGGCTCTTCGAAAAAGAAAGAAAGAAGCATGCTAGTAGAGAGGTTAAGAAGAATTAATAAAAGGTCAAATGTATTTTATTATATGATTAGCCGACTTCATTGTTTTGTATTTGTCTTGTTCCTGGTTATGATTGGCTAAAATTTTATACTGCATGGGTTTGGATGACTACTTTTTAGACTTGTTTTATTTTCGGTTTTGGATTGTTTATTAATCGGTTTTTGCTTTGGTAAAAGTTTTTATTGTCTTTGGTTATGATGCGTATGCGTATTTGGTATTAATTTATGATTTATTTATTGTTCCGTATGCGTCTTTTTGAACGTCTTTCATGTATGGATGCGTATTAGGTTGTTTACTGTGTGTTTACAACTAGTTTATGGTTTATTGTTAACGTTTACCATAGGAACGGTAATTGAGAGTTTAGAGATACCTTATATTCTGCCACTTGAGAGACCGGGAGGTAATTGAGTGTAGTCTGTTTTGGCCTTTTGCGGGTTTGGGTACTGATTGCACTGTAGTGAGTTACCCTAGACTTCTTTAGATTCTTACAGATCAGAATTATAACCGAATTTAATAAGAATACCCCTTACGCCTTAGGGTATTTTGTTATTAGTGAGACCGGGAGGTGATTTAATCTTTGGGTACCTTAGCATAGTTAGGTAAGGTGAGACCGGGAGGTGATCCGAACCATTAAACCGTTGAGATTTACATAATATTTAGGGTTCTTAAGTGTTGTTGGTGAGACCGGGAGGTGATCTAGCATACTTTAGTTATTCCTTAAGTTTCATATTTTTAGAATCTGGTTACCAATCATAAATCCAATTCCGAGAGTTTACGAATGTACTAGTAGAATTCCTTACCTAGGTAGTTGCTTCCCCCTATATAAGTTCCTGTCCGATTTGTTCGTATATAGTTCCGTGTCAGTTTTAAGTATTATTTAGTTTGTAGTTAATATTAAAAAACCATAAAAATCAATTAAATCAATTTACTTAAGTGTTAGTCAGAGTCTAGTTTAGGCGTCGCTAGTGTCCAGTGGGTTTGACATCCGGACTTCGTTAGTATTTACTACAAGTGATAGGTACACTTGCCTGTCTAGTTGTCTAGCATTAGAAGAGTCTAGGTTTATAAATTTAAAACTAGAGTGTCTAAGTTAGGTTAGGTTTTTATAGACCCGTTTCAGCACATCAAGTTTTTGGCGCCGTTGCCGGGGATACTTAGGTGATAGTGAAAATAGCTTTGATTGAACTTAATTGATTAATTGGTCTTATTTGTATTTGTGTGTCTTAGTTAGCTTTAAGTCAGTCCATGTTTTAGATTTAGCGTGTCTAGTCGTCTTTAGGGTAATTAATATTCAGTTTTATTTTATCGAGTCTAGTTAATATGTTTAATAGATCGAGTCAATTTAGGAGTATTTTATATAGAAGGTGTTGGAAAGAGATGATGTTGGAAAGAGCCGAAGAGATGAACGAGAAAGAATTCGAAAACTAGATGCAATGGAATCCAGGCTAGATAAGTTGATAGAAATAAACAGACTCCAAAAACTAGAGGAAATGGAAGCTAGGCTTGATAAGTTGATAGAAATAAACAGACTCCAAAAATTAGAGGCAATGGAAGCTAGGCTAGATGAGTTAAGTGCTAGATATCAAATTGAAAGTTTTTCTTACAATAAGCAGCAAGCCATCTATGAAGAAGAGGATGAGGTTGTGTATGAGGATATCACTTTGGAACCGGAGACGATAATGGACACCTCCGGTTCACCAAGAAGTTAAATATACCAATCAGTATCCCATTGATGACTTCTGCAGTAATGATGATGAGGGCGTGATAGAGGAGATGGAATTGAAGTCGGTGGATTACACGGATCTAAGTGAAGATGTTGTTGAGGAGACAGTTGACCATATGGAAGATGACGCAGAGGGGGAGCATGCACCATCTTGGGAGGATGATTTTGGTGAAGAGTTGGTGGGTTTACCAGTTTATGAAGAAGATGGAGAATTTGACCCTGTTGGCGATCTTATCTACTTAGAGACACTAATCATGGGAAAGCCAGCAATGGAGATCAAGCGTACACCAAACGGAAAAGAAGAGGAAGTGGCAAATGAAGAGGTTCAGAATATGTAGGTAGTTGATTCGCCACATCATATGAAGGTTAGCAGGTATGTGGAGGAACTACATAGTGGATCGCCACCGAAATCGGCAAGGCCGATGAAGAGGACACAAAAATGCTTGGATCAACACGTTTTGAGGGTTCAAAAATGGTTTATTAAGAATTATAGGACAGCACTGAAATGCAAGAATAACCATTTTCCTCATTATATGCCACGTATTAAGTTTGGTCCAAGTAAGTTTAAGTATTGGTGTTTCGACCCGTTTGATTGTTTTAAAATGCTTTTTAGTTTCATAAGCTTTTATTTGTTTAAAAATGTTGGACGGGTGAAACTAAACTGGTTAGACTGGGATTGGATAAAAGAAAAGCCTCCTGATTAGGATTTCAAGAGTGAGTCTGGCTGAAGACTCTTCTGTAAACTTAGCGCTTCCCGGGAGGCAACCCGGTAGTATGTTTTGTTTTTGTTTTTATTTTTATTTTTGGGGTTCCTTGCTTTCTTGTTCTGCTGGTTTCTTGGTTTGCTTTCAGGTTGTTGCTCTAGGGATGTTATCGGCTGATTGATGATACATGGTTTGATTCAAGTGTGGGGATGCCGTTGTCGCTAGCTTATGGATTGCCGCGTTCGTTCATGAGAGACGATACTATTGACATATGCTTTTGTTCACGCTCGAATTGGATGGCACGAAACACGACTCGCGAGACAATATCGTCATATTTACTAGGGGAGTCTGTTCCACTTTACTTATATTTGAATGTTTACTTTATATTTTTGTCTTTTTCCTGTCTCATTGAGGATAATATGAAATTTAAGTGTTGGGATGGGAAACTGACATATTTAGGTAGTAAAAAAAAGTTAAAAACATATATATAAATAAAGAAAAAAAAATCAAATAGGAAAAGAAAAATCCGAAAAAAAAATTGAAAATGTCCCGAATATTTAATGAAACTTTTTGCAAATAATGGAAAATGATAGAAAAATTTGAGATTGGTTTTTCAAAACTACTATTATATATGAGATTAAATAAAAGATAACGCATTAAGCTTGGGATGTGTTGGTAGTCCCAATTAGCTTTGAAAAGTTTCCCTTGATTATTATTAATATACCTAATAATCATAAACCTTGTGGGTTCTCATCTTGAGGGGGAATAGTGAAGCTGAAAATTCGATAGGGTATAAGGAGTATTACCATAATCTGACTACCTTGAGGTGGTGAGAATTAAATGTATTTAAACTAGCACACCACTCACTCTGTTTTATGAATGTAAATAACGAGTGGTGCCGCCCCCCCCCCCCCAAGTCCACTTTTATACGAGCTTAGAAAATAGTTATGTATTTTAGGGTAAAAGATTCCTAAGAGCACAAAGTATTGTTTGCACAAAACGTAAAAAAAAGATGGTGTAACTTTTAAAAAAAATGAGAAAGCTATGTACAATGCAAAATGCCAAAGAAGCATTCTCATAAAACAAATCTAAAAATTAGAAAAAGAGGCCAAAAGACACATATTAGACGGGGCCGAGAGCTTATGAGTTACCAAGGGGAGGGTAACTCTGAGGATACACTATTGGGGTTCGAGGTTTTTAGTCAATAAATATTTTTAGGAAATACTAAGGGTGGAGGCCTGGGACCGTCATAAACTGGGTTGCAGCTCGTGTGAAAAAATGTTGGGCCGAAATCCGCTAACATAGTTTTAGGTTTAGGTATTTCTCGTACGACCTCACTTGACCTTTCGTCCATCTAAATTCCATCTAAGTGGCATGAGTTGAAAACAAAGCCTGATAGTCATTTCCGTGGCCTGAGTTGTTTTGAACATATGGAGGATGTCCATTTACAGTTGATGCATTGTCATTATCTTCCAGCATATGCACATTTAATCTATGTAGGCTTTATCCAGAAGCATTTGCATACACTCTTGGTGTCTCATAAGCTACAGAGTTGAAGTCTGAGGGTTCTTCAACTGTAGGGTGTTGCTGTTGAGACCTTGTTTAGAGATTGCTCATAGGTGCAATCAATGCATTATACATTGGAAAGCTAGGTCTTTCTTCCTTGATCATGTTGTTTTCAATCATCTCATGTTCAGCAGCTTGTAGGAATGAGATGACATCATCAAGTTTAAAATTCGAAAAGTTCCCCATCTCTTTGATGAACTTGCTTGCCGTGTACCACTCCCTGACAATGAAGATAACAGTTTCTAGTTCAGATCAAAGTCAGTAATCTAAAGATCTGTAGTTCTTATTTCATTCACTATTGCAATAAATCTTTGCAACACCGACTTCAGTCTCTCTCCTTCCTTAAACTTGAAGCGGTCAAGCTGTTGCTTCAATATGTCTTTCTTTATATCTCTCAGCTCCACATTTCCTTCAAACATTTCAACAACAGCATCATACATGGCCTTAGCATTGGTATAATGATTCATACTAGTCAGTATCTCCCATGACAATCCTAACTTCAGCATATAGGGAGCCTTATCATCTCTCTTCTTCATTTATCTTTCCGGCACCAGATTGGCATTAGGAGCATTTGATGGTACGTAAGGACCATCTTTAATCGAAGCCCAGAGCTCCATGTCATTATAGTTTACAGTAGCCTCAAAAAGCACCTTCCATTTTATCTAATTCTCTTGCCCTAGCAATCTCGGGATCTAGTTGGTAGACACCTCTTGATCGTCCATAATCACTTGACTACCTTAGATCTTGATGCAAAAGCCTTTTACAATCACAAAGTTTCTAACTCAGTGGTATTCAAAGAGCGTGCAAAGCTTTGACACACCGTTAGGACCGGAATCTCGTGTTTCACTAATAGCAATCGACAAGAACACACACACACGAAATCAATATTATGAAGACCCACTGATTATATCCGACGGAATTAGTTATAATCAGGATGTTGGAGTATCACAATGATTGTAGTAACACACTCACAATATACTCAAAAGATTTTCAATATATATATATCACTCAAGAATAGTGGAAGTGTTTTAGCGTTTGCATGGAACGTCTAAGGTTGAATATTCAATGACGGCCTGATGTGTTGTAAAACACACTTATTTTCCGCGCCTTTTATCTATGTTACTATATTATATTTTATGTATTTTAACTTTTTTTATATAGCTTTTACATAGTTTTGATTATCTTGTAGGCAAAGGGTTTAAAGGAAGAAAAACCGAGCTTCTTGAGCAGTTTAAAGGCCTTTTACGCATACGTTTTCAAGTAAAACTCAAAGCTCGGCCCGTTTACATTATGGAAAGCCCAAGCATACTATTATATCATAATATAAAAAAAAGAAAAAAAACCCTATGCGGCCCCTCTTGGCCGATCGCAGAATTCAGCAAGGGAGAAAAGAGAAAAAAGGTTTTGTGGCTAGGGTTTTGAGTGTGGTGACGGCTAAGGAAGAAGACGGAGTCAATAACAAACCTCGGGACACACTTTTCATCAGTTTTCACAGCCAAGGAGCATCCCATATTCATCATATATCCTTTCTTTCATAACATTGTTCAACACTTTGATTTTCTTGTTCAATTGATTACATAGTTTTGCAATTGCTTGAGATATTGACTTGTTTATTATTTGTATTAATCATTGAATGATTGAATTGATGTTTGAGATGAGTTTATTGATGTGTTTATTGAGTATTCATGGCTGTCCAAATATGATTAGAAGCTAATCTTGTCGGTTCTACAAGGAGTGATGATTATTGTTAGGTTTTGATGAGTTTATTGGATTGTTTGATTTATAGATGTTAATTGTTATTCTAAAGTTTGATTTAGACATGAAATAGGTTTAGGCGAACCGAGGCCTACCCGGATGAGTATCGAGCTTGCTGATCGTTCTGTGAAATACCCTCGAGGGGTGGTCGAGAACATGCTGGTTCGTGTCGACAAGTTCATCTTCCCGGTGGACTTTGTCATTCTGGACATGAACGATGATGATAGTGTACCGCTTATCTTAGGCCGACCATTCCTTGCCACTGCACAGGCGTTGATCGACGTCTGCGAGGGTAAGTTGATCTTGAGAGTTGGGGATGAGAACGTCACCTTTGACGTTCAATAGTCACTTAAACACCCCAAGTCTGCTGATGATTCCTTGTACTTTCTTGATACCATCATGGAGCATGTTGGGGAGTTTTTTAGTGAGATCTGTGGAGGATCTGCCTCCGACACTCAGATTCTCGATAGGGACATTCTGGAGATTGAGATGGTTGCCATGACCGATCAGTCAACAGAAGATGACACCGAGTCACATTAACCTGAATCTGAAGTGTCTGCTGGGATCCTACGAGACGATCCGATGGACCGACCTTCTGTCGAGAGCCCCCCTCCTTCCTTAGAGCTCAAGGATTTGCCCGCCCATTTGGAGTATGCGTTTTTGGACGAGGAGAGGAAGCTTCAGGTTATTATTGCGTCTGCTTTGACGGAAGTCGAGAGAGAGAGATTGTTGAGGGTGCTTCGAGAGCACAGAGAGGCCATTGCCTGGAAGATTATCGACATTAAGGGTATCAACCTTCATTCTGCACTCATAAAATCCTCATGGAGGATAATCATAGAACTGTCGCTCAGCCGCAGCGGCGGTTTAATCCGAAGATGCAGGAGGTCGTGAAGGAGATTATCAAACTCCTTGATGCGGGGATCATCTTCCCTATTTCTGATAGTTCGTGGGTTAGTTCAGTCCAAGTGGTTCCTAAAAAGGGTGGCATGACTGTCGTCACCAATGAGAGGAACGAGCTCATCCCCACTAGGACTGTGACCGGTTGGAGAGTCTGCATTGATTACCACAGACTGAATGATGCCACGAGGAAAGACCACTTTCCTTTACCTTTCATTGATCAGATGCTGGAGCGTTTGGCAGGTCAGCAGTATTACTGGTTCTTGGATGGTTTCTCCGGGTACTTTCAGATTCCGATTGCTCCCGATGACTAGGAGAAAACCACGTTTACCTGCCCATACGGTACGTTTGCCTATCGACGTATGCCGTTCGGATTGTGTAACGCTCCAGCCACATTTCAGAGGTGCATGGTGGCTATATTTCATGACAAGATCGAGGACTCCATGGAGGTGTTCATGGACGATTTTTCTGTGTTTGGGAGCTCTTTTGATCATTGTCTCTCCAACCTTGAGAGGATGTGGGCCTGATGCGTTGATACCAACCTAGTCCTTAATTGGGAGAAGTGTCACTTCATGGTACGCGAGGGCATTGTTTTGGGGCATCTTATTTTGAGTGCGGGGATAGAGGTCGACCGAACAAAGGTCGAGTCCATTTCTAATCTTCCCCCACCCACTTCTGTAAGATCCATCCGGAGTTTCTTGGGTCACGCTGGGTTCTACCGTCGGTTCATTAAAGATTTTTCTAAAATCGCGAGACCCATGACCAAACTTCTGGAGAAGGATGCCCCATTTGTGTTTTCTAAGCAGTGTATCGAGGCGTTTGATCTTTTGAAAGACAAACTCATTAACGCCTCGATCATGATTGCTCCCGACTAGTCGCTTCCTTTTGAGTTGATGTGTGATGCGAGCGACATCGCAGTCGGAGCGGTTCCTAACAGCGGAAGGATAAGCACTTCCATCCGATTTACTATGCTAGACGGACCTTGAATGGTGCCCAGGAGAGTTACACCACCACCAAGAAAGAGATTTTAACTGTGGTGTTTGCGTTCGATAAATTCATGTCCTATCTGTTTCTGTCCAAGACGATTGTGTACACGGATCATTCTGCCATTCGTTATCTCATTAGCAAATAGGATGCTAAGCCGCGTCTTATCCGATGGATCCTGTTGCTTCAAGAATTTGATATTGAAATCTGTGATAAAAAGGGGGCCGAGAATATGGCCCCGATCATCTTTCGCGTCTTGAGGGAGCTGAGTTATGAGAGCCCGGGGTTAGGATTAATGACCACTTTCTGACAGAGAGTATCATGTTTGTTTCAGCTCAGGATGAGGGTTTTCCATGGTTCGTCGACTTCACGAACTATCTTGCGGATAGGTACTACCCGAAGATGTGTTACCAGCAAAAGGAGAAATTCTTTGCTGATATTAAGTTTTACCTTTGGTACGACCCGTATCTTTTTTGTATAGGTGCTGACCAGTTGATCAGGAGGTGCGTGGACGTTTAGGAGGGATGGCAGATTCTAAGCCATTGCCATGTTGGACCGATAGGAGGTCACCATGGTGCAAGTTTGACAGCGAAGAAAGTGTTTGATTGTGGTTTTTATTGGCCTTCGATTTTTAAGGATGCACACGCTTTTGTTAGGAGTTGTGATCGTTGCCAGCGTGTCGGCAACATCTCGTCGCAAAATGAAATGCCCCAAAATGCTATTCAGGTTTGTGAGGTTTTTGATGTGTGGGGCATTGATTTCATGGGACCATTTCCATCTTCGCATGGGAACAAATACATACTTGTGGCTGTTGATTATGTCTCGAAGTGGGTTGAGGCCAAGGACTTACCCACGAATGATGCCCGAGTTGTAGTCCGTTTTCTCAAGGGCCTCTTTGCTCGTTTTGGTGTCCCGAAGGCGTTGATTAGTGATAGAGGTACTCACTTATGCAATGCGCAGATGGAGAAGGCGTTGCGACGCTATGGGGTCACCCATTTTCTTGCAACCGCCTACCACCCACAGACTAGTGGGCTGGTAGAAGTGAGTAATCGGGGGATCAAACGGATTCTTGAGAAAACGGTTGGTTCGAATCGTCGGGATTGGTCCGACAAGTTGGATGATGCATTGTGGGCCTTCAGTACAGCGTACAAAACTCCGACCGGTTCCACACCGTTTCGGATGATCTATGGGAAGGCCCTCCCACCTGCTTGTCGAGTTGGAGCACCGTGCTTCATGGGCCCTACAGAGGGTCAATCTTGATATGTCCGCCGCAGAGAGCACTCGTTTCCACCAGTTGCACGAGTTAGAGGAGCTGAGAGATCACCCCTACGCGTAGTCGGTTAGGTATAAGGAGCGGACGAAGAAATGCACGATAGGAAGTTGAAGGGGAACAAGCAGTTCGAGTGTGGGGATTTGGTCTTATTGTATAATTCAACGTTGAGGTTATTCCCAGGAAAGTTGAGATCCTGATGGTTGGGACCGTTCACAGGCACTGAGGTTTTCCCATATAGCGCTGTCGAGATAGAGGATAAAGGCGGGAAATTTAAGGTGAACGGTTATAGACTGAAGCACTACATTGGCGAGCCGATGGCTGATTAGACTATCGAGGTATTCTACCTTGACTTGCTCACCGAGACGTAGACGTGCTGGATGCATCACTCAGGAGACTGCTCGAGTTGTAGAGTTTGTATTTCTGTTTTTTTTGTTTGTGCTATCTGTTTATCTGTTTTTGTCTATTTCAGGATGTTCCAAAATGAAACCGCTCGTACTCAATCTCCATTCGAGTAGGTCGATTTATGGGGTGTTCCTTTATATATAAAAAAAAATTATAAAAACCGAAAACACAAAAATACGTTTATTTCTTTATGTTTTTGTTTTCTGTTGTACGCCGCTACATGCAAGCGAGTTTGAGTTTTTGTAGGTTATATTATGCGCATGGTAGCCACGAGGGCATTTTGGAACAGGTTCTCTCGAGGTTGTGGCCGCGAATGAAATGCTATATGGTCGTTTAGTTGCTACTCAGCTATTGAAGATTCCGCACACATACCAAGGGAGTAACCCGTTCTTTGTTTTGTTCTTGTATATTTTATTTTTATTTTTATTTTATTTTATTTTCTTTCTTTTCCTTGTTCTCATCAAGAACGATTTCGTTCTAAGTGTGGGGATGGGGTTTATTTTACTTAGTTGTAGAAATTTTTTGAAAAAATATTTTTTTAAAAAAATTTAAAAATACAAATAATTTTTTTTTTTTTTAAAATAGTCATTTGAAATTTGTTTTCTCTACGTTAAACAGGAAATGATATTACTACCAAGTAGTGGTTATTTTATAACATCTTGGTGTTTTCAAAAATATATATATAATAAATAAGAACAGTGCCCATTAGACCCGCACGTAATGTATGGCAACCGAACAGTTTAGACTCAGTAATCGATGTGCTGGTAGGCTCATTTGAGAATGAAAGGGCGGTTTGGTTGTTGACCTAATTGAACCTTTTAAATGGCCTGACTTTGGTGGGAAACATATTTGAGTTTTGTTTGTTTAACTAAGTCCGTAACAGGACTGGAATGAAAAGCCGGGTTATACTCAAGCCTCGAGTCATATGATCACCTTTATATAAAAACCTAATTTTTGTATACGTACTTATATGTATAATCTTATGTATACGTATCTATTCCAGCAAATAGCAGAAGACACCCTTTGTTTCACGGTGGCACAGACCTGAGCCTTGATGCAGTCTGTATTATCGTCCAACATGGTGAATTTTTTCAAAAAAAAAAATGCAAAAAGCCATAAGGCAGAAAGAAAAAAAAAATTCAAAACCACCATGAAGGAAACTACTGTCGGTCGATCAAGGACCAAGCTAGAGTTTATAGGTTGTATATGAGTCGAAAATGTTTTGATCATGCGGCAATAGGTTTAAGTCAAATTGGGGTGATTCGGCCCGGTAAAACCATAATGGAACGTGGTGAAGTGGCGGCAGGGCTTTCAAGTGTGGGTCCCGCTTAGTCATACAAACTAATGAACTCGTCACGCCTTATTTGCCACGGTAAGTATTAGGGGCATGGGTTTAAGTGGATAGCAATACCGGCAATCGACCTGATCTACCTTATTTGGAGAAAGTTGGAAGAAATATTTGGGTAACGGGTCACTTGTTCTAATACTTAGAATATATATATATATATATATATAAATATAATAAAACCAAGAGTTGTCGGTTGAACTCGGTTATAATCCTGTGTAGTATCCTTTTACAGGGACGAATAAGTGTGGGCATATTTGATGTGTTGTAAAACACACTTATTTTCTGCGCCTTTTATCTACGTTACTATATTATATTTTATGTATTTTAACTTGTTTTATATAGGTTTTACATAGTTTTGATTATCTTGTAGGCAAAGGGTTTAAAGGAAGAAAAACCGAGCTTCTTGAGCAGTTTAAAGGCCTTTTACGCATACGTTTTCAAGTAAAACTCAAAGCCCGGCCCGTTTACATCATGGAAAGCCTAAGCCTACTATAATATCATAATATAAAAATGAAAGAAAAAAACCCTATGCGGCCCCTCTTGGCCAATCGCAGAATTCAGCAAGGGAGAAAAGAAAAAAAAAGTTTTGTGGCTAGGGTTTTGAGTGTGGTGACGGCTAAGGAAGAAGACGGAGTCAAGCCTCGGGACACACTTTTCATCAGTTTTCACAACCAAGGAGTAGCCCATATTCATCATATATCCTTTCTTTCGTAACATTGTTCAACACTTTGATTTTCTTGTTCAATTGATTACATAGTTTTGCAATTGCTTGAGATATTGACTTCTTTATTATTTGTATTAATCATTGAATGATTGAATTGATGTTTGAGATGAGTTTATTGATGTGTTTATTGAGAATTCATGGCTGTCCAAATATGATTAGAGGCTAATCTTGTCGGTTCTACCTAGGAATGATGATTATTGATAGGTTTTGATGAGTTTATTAGATTGTTTGATTTATAGATGTTAATTGTTATTGTAAAGTTTGATTTAGACATGAAATAGGTTGTGTTTAGTGGCTGGAAATTATATCAATTTATTGCTTAAACCCCTTGCGTTGGTTGATTAGTTTTGTATTGATTGATCGGTGCTTGTTTGATTCTAGACTTTGTGTTTAGGGTTTGTTTGCGGTAGGTACAACCATAGGGTTTTGTTGCGTGAATTTGTGGTTGTGTAGTATTCATTGCCATTAGGGTCGAGTGTTGGTGAGACCGAGAGGTAAGTTAGCATTAGAACGCGTTAACAATTGTTTCCCGGTTTGGTCGTTTAGCCGATTTTGTGTAGTTAAGGCTTGTTGAGTGAGACCGAGAGGTAATCCAGTGAGCCCAAGCGATCCTTTGTCGTGTCATCTTTAGGAACCGGTGTCTAGATTTCATCCAATCCATTTACTTGTTAGGCCTACAGTTTGATTCAGACCTAGGTAGACGTTTTTCTCCATTTGAAATTAACACAGTTAGTTTGTCGTTAAGTTTTCTATTTTTGATAACTTTTGTCAGTTAGTCCAGTTAAGTTATTAAAAATCAAAAATCAATTAATTATTGTTCATAGGTAGGTCTTGTCTAGGGTTAGTGATCATTAGCGTTCTTATGTGTCCTTGTGTTCGATACTCGGACTTCCTAGGTCTAACTACTTGCGATCGGTACACTCGCCGATTGTGTGTGGTTTTATGATTTTCGTTATATTTAAAGCTTAGTTGTGAGGGTTATCCGACGCACATCACAGCCGTATAGGTTTGCATAAATGAGGTCTTAGTCTCTCGTTAATCGTTTATTCACGCGTACCTATGATGTAAACCTAGTAGTCTTTATATAGGCCCATAGACGTTCCTTCTAAAAGCCCTAATGATTACATAATGCATTTAAAATAAATACACGTGTAAAATAGGTCTTCAATTATGATATATCCTTGTCGAGCAGACCTTGTAATACTGAGTATGCTCGATACATGTCTTCGAACAAATCTTTACTTGAAAATATTCAACTCCAGATGACTTCAATCTTCATGACTTATTCCAACTTTGCTCGGACAAATCCCAAGAGCAAACATATTCTTCTAGATCTCTTCAATCTTCACTAAGGTTTATTGAGAACAACTCCAGCATGCTCGGGTACCGAAAGTTTCTCGAGATTGAACCATGATCGAAGCTTTACTTAGAACATATTGAGATCACCCTTTATTGTATCCATGCTCGACCCACCAAAATGCTTGTAGACATTAGTTTAAGCTGGATAGATTAAGTGTTTGCTCGGATAGCAAACTGCGCTTGATGAAGAACATCCTTACTCGATGAAGTGTGGCTTGCTCGAAGCTTTCAACACTTAAAAGAATTCCAGAAGATAACTTACACGAGTAAGATATCATTCTCAAGCTAGCAAAAGTCGTGCTCAAAGGTCCAAGCTTGTTCAAGTTCCATACCTAAGCCATTTTTTGAGGAGGTTGAGAAGATTCCAATCTTCCTTGTCAAATTTCTGACCAAACAAACTAAGAAGAATAAACAACTGGTGGTGCTAGTGGAAGTGGTGCTAAGAATGATGGAAGAAAGGGGAACGCTCTTGCTTTGATGCTTAACACTCACAAAGCAAGAGAATTACTAGACGTGATTACTGGTACGTTTCCTATAAATAATGTTTATGCTAGAGTCTTGTTTGATTCAGGAGCTAATAAAAGTTTTATAGATTATAAGTTTTGAAGTCTATTAAACGAACCTCTAGATAAACTAGATAACCATTATGAAGTAGAAAATGCTAATGGAAATTTAATCAAAATATCCGAAGTCTTAAATAGTTGCCATATTTTCTTAGCTGGGTACGGTATACCAATACAATTATTATCGATGGAATTAGCAGGCTTCGATGTAATCTTAGGAATGGATTGGTTATCTGCCAACCAAGCCCATATCTTATGTGACAAAAAACCCATTGATATTTTAACTCCGAATAAGAAAGTTATCCGAATAGCTGGAGATAATGAAGCTGGTAAAATTGGAATTATTTCAAAGATCAAAGCAAGTAATTGTTTAGGTAAGGGATGCCTCGCATTCATGGCCTATGTAATTATGGAACCCGAACCTAAGAAAATGGAAGAAACTCTAATTGTCTCTGAATTTAAGGATGTATTTCCTGAAGAGTTACCTGGAATCCTACCGGAGAGAGAAGTTGAATTTAGAATACACTTAATTCCAGGGGCAGCGCCAATTTCTAAATCTCCTTACAGATTAGCGCTGACAAAAATGAAAGAATTGAAGAAACAATTGGATGAATTGTTGGAGAAAGGAGTCATACGACCGAGTTCTTTACCGTGGGGAGCTCCAATCTTATTTGTTAAAAAGAAAGATGGGGGCAATGAGAATGTGCATTGATTATCGTGAATTGAACAAAGTAACAATCAAGAATCGATACCCGCTTCCGAGAATCAATGATATGTTTGACCAACTTCAAGGAGCCAGTTATTTTTCAAAAATCGATCTTAGATCAGGATATCATCAGCTGAAGGTTCAAGAAGAAGATATTTAGAAAACAATATTCCAAACCAGATACGAACATTATGAGTTCACAGTTATGCCATTTGGACTCACTAATGCTCCAGCAGCATTTATGGACATGATGAACCGAATCTGTAAGCCTTATCTTGATAAGTTTGTTATTGTCTTCATTGATGACATTCTTATCTACTCCATAATGACAGAAGAACATCAAATTCATCTAAGAGTCATACTGAAATATTAAGAAAAGAAAGACTTTATGCCAAATTCTCGAAGTGTGTATTCTGGCTGTCAGAAGTACAATTTCTTTGACATATTGTAAATGAAAAAGGTATTCAAGTAGATCTAGCAAAGATCGAGGCTATTACAAAATGGGAAACACCCGAAACCCCAACCCAAGTTAGAACTTTTCTGGGATTGGTTGGTTATTATCGAAGGTTCATTCAAAGCTTTTCTAGAATAGCCGTTCCTTTAACCTCACTTACCAGAAAATCAGTCAAATTTGATTGGGGATCAAAACAAGAAGAAGCATTTGAAACTCTTAAACAGAAACTGACAAATGCACCTATCTTAGCCATACCCGAAGGTCTAGATAACTTTACTGTACACTGTGAAGCTTCACACACAGGTATGGGGTGCGTATTAATGCAAGGGAAGAAAGTTATTGCTTATGCTTCTAGACAATTAAAGGTTCATGAGAAAAATTACACTACACACGAACTTGAGTTAAGAGCTATAATTTTTGCGTTGAAGTTATGGCGATATTACTTGTATGGTGTTAAATTCACTGTCTATACTGATCATAAGAGCCTGAAGCGTATATTTGATCAAAGAGTTGAATATGAGGCAAAGACGATGGATAGAAACACTCAACGATTATGACTATGAGATCGTGTATCATAAAGGAAAAGCCAATGTAGTGGCAGAAGTTTTAAGTAGAAAAGAACATGATAAGCCAAAAAGAGTTTGAGCTCTAAGATTGGATCTTAAAATTGATCTACTAACCCAAATTAAAGAAGCTCAGAAGTTGGCACTAGAAGCGCGAAACATAAAGGCTGAAAAAGAAAATGGTACTATAGATCAATTGGTCAAGGGTGACGATGAAATACCCAGGTTAGGAAGGAGAATCTGGGTATCGATGGTAATAAATATACGAGAAAAGATTTTGGAAGAAACCAATAAGTCAAAATACACAAGGCATCTAGGAAGTGATAAAATGTATCATAATCTCAAACATGATTACTAATGGATCGGTATGAAGAAAGAAGTTGCCTTATATGTGGCCAAGTGTTTAACATGTTTGAAAGTTAAGGCAAAACATCAAAAACCGTTATGTTTATTACAACACCCGGAAATACCTATCTAAAAAAGGGATATGATAACCATGGATTTCATTATGAAATTACCAAAGACTTCTCGTCAAAATGATGCAATCTGGGTTATTGTAGATAGATTTACCAAGTCTGCCCATTTCATTCCAATTCAAGAATCATTCAACTTGGATAATTTAGCATAGTTGTACATAGAAAATGATGTATCTTTACATGGTTTGCCATTATCCATCATTTCAGATAGAGATAGTCGTTTTACCTCAAATTTTTGACAAACTTTTCTAAAAGCAATGGGTACGCGCTTAAATTTAAGTACGGTCTATCACCCGCAAACAGATGGACAAAGTGAAAGGACAATTCAAACTTTAGAAGATATGATTCGTGCCTGTTTTATAGATTTAGGAGGTGGTTGGGACACTCACCTATGCTTAATGGAATTTTTGTACAACATCAGCTATCATACAAGTATTCAAATGGAACCATATGAAGCATTGTACGGACGGAAATGTAGAATGCCCGTATGTTGGTCTGAAATCGGTGATAATCAATTATCAGGACCTGAAATTGTCCAAAGAATGACTGATCAAGTGATTCAGATTAGAGAATGATTGAAAGCAGCACGAGACAGACAAAAGAGTTATGCTGATATACGACGAAAACCATTAGAATTTCATGTAGAAGATAAAGTGTTGCTTAAAGTATCACCTTGGAAAGGTGTTGTGCGTTTTGGTAAAAAGAAAAAGCTAAGTCCATGTTTTGTCGGACCATTAAAAATTCTCGAAAGAATAGGTCCTGTATCATATCGCTTAGAGCTACCGGAAGAAATGAAAGGAATTCATGATGTATTTCACGTATCCAATCTACATAAATGTTTGGATGATGAAACGCTTGCAATGCTGCTAAAAATGTGCAAGTGAATGAAAAACATAAATTTGTAGAAGAACCAACACAAATTGGAGATAGTCAAATCAAGTTCCTTAAGAGTACAAGATTGAAATTGGTAAAATTGAGATGGAATTCCCGACGTGGTCCAGAATTTACTTGGGAACTAGAATCTGAAATGAAAAAAATATCCGCGTCTATTCCCGTAAATCTTGAGGACAGGTTTTTTTAAAGGTGGGGAAGATGTGACACCATGAAAATACCCCATCTAAGTTTGGGCTAAAAACGTCAATTCTGAATGATAAAGGGTCAAAAAAATTCTGATTTTTATAGTTCTTCACGCTACGCGAAGCAGACAGTTAATCTATTTCACGCTACGCGAAGTAGCAAGAACAGAAATCTAGACAATCATGTTTCGTGCTACACGAAACCATGTTAAGTAATCGGATACACATGTCCAACCATGTGTCAACACGTGACACGATTGTACATGCCACGTGTCGTGATTTGGTAGAATGCTGCTTCTCGCGACGCGAACGGCAAAAATCTTTGTCCTTCATGGGACGCGAAGGAAGCCAAAATTGACTATAAAAGGGGCGGCTACGGGTTGAGTTCAAATAATCTCAAATCACCTTTCCAATCACGTAGTTAACCTAGAATTCTGTGCCCTAATCGTCTCGGCTTCCGACGGCTTGTTTTCTTGGAGTTTGTGCAAGAAACGAATTTCTGAAGCTATGCTAACGTCCAATCATCTTATTAAGCGAAGCCATACAACAAGTTGCTGATCTTTTCTTGTTCTCATTCTCGAGTTACCATTTAAGTTAGGGATTATGCTTAAGTTACTTCATTATATAGTTATTTAAGACCTAGTCAAAAATATAGTCGTTAACTATAAATGATTTCTAAAATAATGTTTTCATAAAAGTAATGACGTTACTTTTATATGAAGTGATGTTATCAAAACTATATATTTTGACGGACATGTAGTTATTGTAAGGGGGATATCATTAGTAGTAAGTTTCTTGACTAAGGAAAAGTAATTCGTACAAATCCCAATCAACTGCGAGACCCGTTTACTTACCTGGATAAACTTACCAACGTGATAGAACCTATTAAGCCAAGCATGCTATTCCAAACGTCATATGTAAATACAAATATATTTTCATAAACCACTATAACTCTATCAAGTTAAATCAGACCGAAGTTCTGCTGATTAATCAAGAAACACCGTCAAAGTATTTATGCAAACATATTTCAAATATAGGTTAACAACATACAGACAGAAAAGGTTTCCAAATGACACCGAACTGATAATCACAGGTGAATGCGTTAAAACTTTTACAGATAGAACAGTTTTTTCTCTTGTAGTAAACAGGTTGTTTATTGAAAAGAGTCTGATAAATGTTTGCATGAGATTACATATGTCTAAAATTTTTATAATACAAAATAGAAAATAAAATGCTACTCAGACCGAATAAACATGTGTCTGTATCCATACATAACTGACCAATTGGCATACAAAACCAAGTCAGTCATAACTGGTTCTTCAATTCGGGTCAAATAGCTCGGGGAATGCTGTCTCCAAACAGGGGCTATGTAACTCGGGGAACTCTTGAACTATGTGTGTAGGGAAGTGGTACAAATCCCGAGAATGATCGGCATTCCTGCTGAGATTGTCAAATAGAAAACTATGTTTGTATTTAATGACTGTTATAAGTTATTTTAGAGTCATTGAACATTTCACCAGCTCATCGCTGATGTATTTTTCAGGTTTAGAGTCATGGAGATAGATGATCACGATACAAGATGGCTAAATTTTGAAAATAATCCTTGTAATAATATAAAACAATATTTTGTAACTGAATACTTAGGTGTTTAATTCCCGAGTAAGTTTTCAATGTAAATTAAATATTTTATAAAAGTCTTCCGCCAAAATAACCCCGCAACTTTGATATATTTACAAAACATGTACCAACTTATAGTCACACTCCTAGGCCCCGAGTCGGGGTGTGACAATAAATTTTGATGTAACAGGTTAGTAAAATGGATTGAGCTGGCTAATCACTTGATGACCTAGTGGAGAATGGGATCAGAGAGTCGCTCCCATAAACGAATGAAAGGGGCTCCTGGTCCTAATCGAAACAGATATTTCGACAACTCGAGGAATCGGCAAAAAGAGACGGGTCGAATACTGGAATCTGCCCAAAAGTCCAGACTTTTTCAAGGCAGGGCTTCAATCCGTATCTGTCCAACTCCTTGAACTGCTGGGTGAGATTCCAGTATTACTAGTGGGTCATACTGATTAAACCCATGACCGCATGGATTAAGGAAAGTAAAGATTAGAAAATATGAAATAAATTAAAGTTAGAATTAAATATGATTAAGGCGTATCATTCTTATTATTTTTGTTTACTAGTATGGGTATCTAGGTAGATATATAATCTTTGATTGCTATGATTTTCTTTTTTTTTTAATTTGAATTTTAATACAGATTTATACAAACAAAACAGAAATGATAATTTAAATTAAAAGAAAACAGAAAAATATGAAATAGTCACACATGTCTTAAGGGAGAAGGAATCATTCTATTCTCTTCCATCGTTATCTTTATTGCAACACCTAGATAGTGTTGTTAGATAATGAAATAACCCATTCAAGAATAATGAAAATTGAGAATGTAAGTTTGAACACTAAAAAGAAATCACTACAAAAAGGTCTAGATGGATTTTACTCCTCCCAATCCTCTTTTTTTATTCCGTTTTATTTTTCTTCTTGATTTCTTGATTTTGCCTTCCCACAATCAATCGATGGCTTTCCCTAACTCTACACAACGGTTTTCCTGATGAGACCAATTCGTGTTACGTAAACTTTTAGATGGTCTGAAGTTGTTTAATCGTAATAGTCCTAATATAAAGTTGTTTTATTTGAACTTTTAATTAAAATTAAAATGGGAAATATTTGCATAAAATAATTAAGTGAGGATTTCTGTAATATTTTAAAGTTGGAGTACTAGTCGTTGCTGATCTTATATTCATTAGTATATGTTACAAGGGAAAACTTAAAATGCTAAGGAGACGAAAATGATAAGTGTGAAATGATAAGTGTGAAAAATATTTGTGATCACACAAAAAATATTTACAAATATTAAAAAAAAATAATAAAAAATCATAATTGAAAATACAAATAATAATAAAAAAAAACTAAAATGTTTTCCCATCATTCTTGTTCCAAAAAAATAACAACGAAAAGACACAATGCCTAGAAAAAAGACATAATGACGAAAATAAACAAAAAACATAATAGATCGCAAAATATAACAAAATGCCGAACAAAATATAACACATTGTTGACTAATATAACACAATATTAAAAGACACAATTAATGACGAAAATAAACAAAAACACAATGATAAATAAAAAGACACAATAATATTTTTACCTCAAAATTGTGTTTTTTTAGAACGAGTAAGACGATGGAAACATTTTTGTGTTTTTACTTTTTTTATATTTTTTATTAAATTTTGTATTATGCTTTTTTTATTAAATTTTTAAGAGATTTTTTTTTGTAGTTATAAATCTTTTTAATTCTTTTTGTTTTATTTTTTTTTATAAAATAACCTGACCCCATGTTACAATAATAAGTTGGTATTTAAATTTTTTAAGTTTAATTTCTAGACCATGAAATTTTAAACAAGAGTCTACCTAACCCAGCTGCAAAAGTAATCTAGCGGTTGTTTGGGATTCCTTATTTTACCTCTTTATAACTTTTAATTAACTTAATAAGTTACAAAAGTGTAACTTATTAACTTTTGTCTCTCACATTAAAAGCAATCCCAAACACCTTATTTCTTTCAAAAAGTTAATAAGGTATAACTTGATGAAAATAAACAATCCCAAACACCCCCTTAGTCTAGCACACCCTACAAAATTTGGTTCGGCCCGGTCAATTACTTGCTGCCTGGCTGGCTCTTGTTTAAAATAATAGAAAGTCTAATTCAAAATTTCAATTCATCCATGAAATTTATTAACAAGCCAAGTCTAGTCCAAGCTCGTCTAGGCTTGAGTTTGATACGTTGAATCTAAGAGAGATCAAGCTTGTCACACCCCAACCTAAGGCGAAAATGCCGGGGCTTGATCCGATTGCTCACAGCATGAAGATACTATCATGAATACAAGTGACAATATCTAATTAATTATTTTATTCAAAGTATACACTCATTATTCAATTACAACAAACAATTTAAATACAATGAATATCAGCTCAAATAATGATTATCTTGATTATATCCTAAGGTCTTGTCTACGCGTCCAAACATTAATCTTCAATACAAGAAACCTGCATATGCGTAGAAAACATAGTTTGTCAACAACATATGTTAAGTGAGTTTATCACCAGTTTTGCAATAAAATAATGTTAATATAATAAATAAGAGAAATAAGCAAAACGTAATAAATGCGGTAATGAAATCAAACCATGAGCAAATAAGTTGTCGATTAAACCATTGCCAAGCGAATCGGGTGCCGGTAAATCAACCTTGAGCAAATAATAATAAGATCGTTGTTAAGCGATTCGGGCGTTGGTCAATGAGAACCCTCCATAAGGGGATATGTCAAACGAATGCGCACATAAACAAGTAAGCACATAACAAGAATATTTGATTAATCACACACAATTACACGTTTGCTAGTTTTGATATATATATATATATATATAGTATGATATACGCATATGTCCCAAAAACATTGTGAAAATTGAGTAAAATAGAGGAAGTGATAAACTCACCATAGATTAAAAACAAGTGATTAATAATTAAGATAAAAGAACTAAAGATTAAGGGAATCGTCCACTACGCGACGAACGAGATTATTGATTAGAACCTGAAACTTTGAGATATGATAATATAAGTAAAAACGAACTCGTTGCCGCTGGAATCAACCCAAACGGACATTTAGAACTCAAGTTATGTTATATTTAGAATTTAAGCGAGTTGGTACTGACCAGAATCCGAACAGCGGTCGGAGTTGGGTTTTAATCAGTAGCATTAAAATTTCATTACGAGAATAAAAGTCTTCTGGACCGAACGTTGAATCCTAACAGAAGTAGGAGAAAACGTTAAGTCAAACTTGTTAACTATTTTGCCTTTTAACGAGTTTTAAATGAATTGACTAGTCAACACCCTTCAATCACCGAAATTTATTGAAGGTTATTGACTAGGGAATATATATGAACGATTCCTATGTTTACAACTTACCCGTAAAGTGAAAAGATCAACAGATACGATGAGTCAAAGGTCCATACGTATGCAAAGTCAAACGGTCATGAACGTATCTTCAACCAATAAGCGAAAACCGAAGAGTTTGAGGAGGGACAGAGGAGGGTGACGGCTGAGAATATTGTTTTAGGGTTTAGGGATGATTTGTGGCAGAGAAATAATGATATGTTTATATAGGATACACTAAATCGTACTAAATATGGTAACTTACTCGTTTAAGAAACCGAATGGGCCTTTAATGATCAAATCAATATTATAAGTAGTAAATTTTGTTCTTGATCAAGAGTTAAGGAGTATGGACATGTATCTAAGCTATATTAGTTTTCTTGGGTCTTAAAACACTCGATTATGTCCTAAAATAAGCGATTTCGGCCAAAATGGAACTAAGAAACGATCACAAACGAAACAGGCTGTGCAGGTGGGTGAAGGCGCTGCGCGACAGGCTTGGGTACCCCCACCATGCGGCGCTCCGGCCTAGGATGGTTGGAGTTTGGATTTTGGAAACTTTGGTCCTTTTAGTTTGATAATTGGACAATTAATGAATCTTTTATGATTAAATTAAGAAATGAACTGCGTATGAAACCTAAAGGGTATAAAATGAATATTAGAAACTTAATTACTTATAAATATTTGATTTTGATTAATATTAAATATCTAAAAATGTTTTGTTCGTAAACGAATACGGGTTTGGAAAATCCAAAATGTTACAAAGCTCGACTCATTTAGTTTACTTGTATAAACTTTGAGCTTGGTTCAGTAGTAATTTTATACTAACTCCATTCATAAACCAACCCAAATCAATCTACCTAAACTATTAAAGTAATAGGCTTTTTGAAAAATGACATAATTTTATTGGTCCACCACTATAGGTTCCATATATAATAAGCCTTCTCAAATTTTCTTGGTAATTAAATAATTCAAAAGTAAATAATATTATTCTATTTCCACCATATTTAATTCATATAATCATATTAATGTTAATGATTGTGATATCTACCTATCACTAATTGTAAGTTATCAGATGGATTGTTTTGCTTTAAAACATCAATGTATTAAAATATCGGTTTGACATTTTCAACTGTTATTTATATCGTTTTAGAAAATGCAATAATTTTTCAACCTTCACTTAATATGGCTTAATTTCGGACCAATTTCCTTTACAAATGATATATTTTCACAAAATACAGCAATAACTTTATGCATAAAATGAAAAAATGTTGTTAATACTTTCCATATAAATCAAATTTTCGCATAATATACTTTTTTTTACCTCCTATATTGTAAGGCCCCGATCCCGGTAACCTTACATTCGGTGTTGGATTTACTCATAAACTCAGTTTGATACAGCGGAAGCATAATCAATTTGCAGCAGAAACTAAAACTTTTCACATAACAACATTATTCTCTAACTAATCTTCAATATGGAGCCTCGTACGCGCCTCGAGCTTGCCACGTCATCACAATACATGCTTGCATACTAAAAGTCAGCTATACGCTGAGTGAGTTCTAACGTTTCTTTATTTTCACACATACGATTTATAAGCAATTCACATCTTTCAAACATTTATATATATATATAGCATAACGTTTATAATTCTTTATTTACTTTCTCTATGTCTGTCTATCAATCATTTCACAACTATATCCTTATACGCCTACTCGTAACAGAGCCTCCTACTCTTACTCATAACCGAGCCTCCTATCTTTTCTCATAACCGAGCCTTCCTTGCTCGTAACCGAGCCTCCTATCTTTTCTCATAACCTAGGCTTCCTATCTTTGCTCATAACCGAGCCTTCCTTGCTCTTAACCGAGCCTCCTATCTTTGCTCATAACCAAGCCTCCTATCTTTGATCATAACCGAGCATCTCTTGCTCGTAACCTAGCCTCCTATCTTTGCTCATAACCGAGCCTTCCTTGCTCTTAACCGAGCCTTATAAAGTTAGAGGGATTTCCTATCCTAACTTATTATGCATGCATAAGGCCCCAAGGCTCTCCACATGAACATATACACATTCTTCTATACATAGCATTCATACTCATTGATATTCATATAACATTCTACACAAGCATTAGTAGGATATGTTCCTTAACTCTTTTTATTCTAGCTATCATTCAAACATTCATATATATATATATATATATATATATATATATATATATATATATTAATAAATAGATATATATAAACACGTTTTTACAAGATATACGTCATTAACTAAAGTCACATATATCTATTCCTTCACATAGGAGTATGCATACAACCCCAAAAAAGTTTAAAGGAAAAAGGGGGCTAGTACTCACCTGTAGACGATTCCTTTCTGAGTTAATCGTAATGTGTCCCTTCAACTGTGCTCGACTCACTATTAATAATGCACACGTATTAATCTCTATATTTGTTTGCTAATTATTTTCTCTAGTTAACGTAGTTAACTCTTAAGCTAACCGAACCGACATGTAACCTTCATAAACCGATCATATTAGTTTAATATACTTAACCTTATTTTATTAACGAACCGACTCCATTGGTTAGCATTCATAAGAATCTTTATTCTTATCATATATATATATATATATATATATATATATATATATATATATTATACCTTTTTTATTATTAATTCATATTCTTCACGTGCTTATAAGTTAACGTCCTTAAGAGGGTTCGGGTTCTTAACGAGTCATGTCTTGGGTTCGTGTCGGGTCTACACCTAATCTTCATTAAAGAGTTCACCTCTTTAACGGGTGGATTCATATTCACTTCCATTCCTTTGTTTGAGGCGGGTCACGGGGCGCTAGACGAGTCGGGTCTCGGGTTCAGGTTTGACCAAATCTACACATTTTCATAATACTTTTATTATATAATCTTATTATTATTATTATTATTATTAACCATATTATTAATATTATTTATTACTAACCTTATTATTATTATTATTGTTGGGTTTTACCAAGATTATCAAAGTGATAAAACCTTACTATTACCAAAACACAGCGGATATATGTTTTAAATCTTGTTAATATAAAGTGTATAAAACCAATTTTATACATGCAAAACCCAATCTCGGATCCATATACGAAATACATATTATCAAACACATGCACGTCACTATAAGTCCATGCATGTCAAGACTACCTTTCAAATACAAGGAAGTATGAAAGAGATGATGAAATGGTTGGCTAGAACTTCAAAGAGGAGTTCCTAAAGCTTGTATACCTCAAGCTCTTGTCAAACACCCTTGGTTTATCTAGGATTTTGTTCAAAATCTTCTTCCTTCCTTTGGCTCCTATTTTGGCTGAAAATGTAGAGAGAAAAGAGAGGAGAAAGATTCTTGTGATACTTGTGAAATTATGTCATGTGAAAGGGAGAGTCTTGTGGTCATTCAAAGCACCACCCAAAGGTCCAAGGAGAGTCCTTGCATGTTGCCACTATCTTTTGAAATAATAATAAACTAACCCTTCCTTTCTTTTATTATTATTATTATTTTCAAACCTTCCATATATAACTTATATATATATGTATATATTTTGTGTTATAAAAATAGTTACATTGTGTTATAAAGATAACACAATATGGGCAACATGCTAGGTAACATTATTCACATATTGTTACTTAACCATCTCAAATAACACTATGGAATGCTCTCTCTAAATGTATAAATCATCCATATGATTTATTCATTTCACAAGTACATTGTATTTAGAAACCCTTTCCAGATAACATAAGTGTCATTATTTATTTACTATGATCACATCATAAATAAACAAATATAATTGGTGTTTGTCTAGCTTGTTATTGGGTATGACCCGACTTGGATCATAACGTACTAGCCACATCAATAATAATATGTGTCTTGGGCAGACCGAGACCAACAATCTCCCACTTGCATAATATACATAGAAGATTGATGCAAGCAGTAAATAACGCCTAACTACGGTTTACTACCCCTAATATGCATGACAAAGTGCCATTCAAAAACATCATCCCCTTCAAGTCCCTTACTTGAAATGATTTAGGTGAAACTATCATTTATCCTTTTGCCACGTATGTCATGTCAAATCCAGAGACACAGAGTGATCATTCTCTGTTGATTTAACTTAGCAGGCCTTAGACATCTTACTCTCAACGAATAAGAGGGATAAATCCCCTCTTGACTACATACGTCTCTCACAATCACCTTGTACTATACCTGATCTTATACATATGTACTGTCATGTTTCAGAGCAGCGAAGAACTAAGTCAAAGTATAATAGTTGGTGAATATCAAGACCCAATATGTATCTCAGGTCGGAGGATTCTATGATATTCGCCTTTTACTCAAATTTACTTATGATCAATCACAAAGATTCCATGTAGTAACATTTGAGAGCGGGTCAGTCCAATATTTATAGCCCATAAATATCTATAAACCTTGGCAACAAACTTTTGCTCTATATTCATACCTTATGAATATCTACCAATCCAAGTTCATAATAGGCTTACCTTCATATTTGTTCCCACAAATATGAGCGACTACGGACATTTAGAATAAGTAACTTATTCACGGATTTAAACATGCTAAAATGGAACATAACTCAAAATGTCATAATGATAAACCATAATCATATGAATGAGTGAAAATAACAATTGTTCCGATATCCAAATACAAAATTAGATCATATCCAATCACTAGAATATCGAAGTCCTAAGGCACAAGTGTGACCTTCATGCTTTGGCCTTTCAAGGAGCTTCGCGAGTGGATCCGCAATGTTTTGATCGGTGTGAACTTTGCGAATACATATATTTCCTTTCTCAACTTCATCCCTTATGTAGTTGAACCTCCGCTCAATGTGCCTCGTCTTTTGATGAGCACGAGGTTCCTTGATTTGAGCAATCGCACCCTCGTTGTCACAAAAGATTTCTAGAGGGTCCTGAATGGTACGGACCACCCCTAGGTCGGCAATGAATTTCCTAATCCACGCAGCTTCTTGAGCTGCCAATGAGGCGGCGATGTATTCCGATTCTGTGGTAGACAAAGCTACCACATCTTGTTTCGAGCTCTTCCAAGGGACTGCCACACCATTCAGAATGAAAACATATCCCGATTGTGATCGAGAATCATCTCGATCGGTTTGGAAACTCGCATCTGTGTAACCTTTTACAACGATTTCCTCCTCACCCTAACCGTATATTAAAAACATGTCCTTAGTCCTTCTAAGTTATTTCAATATACTCTTTACCTCCATCCAATGGCTACTTCCCGGGTTATGTTGGAATCTACTTGTCATGCTTAAAGCGCATGACACATCCAGTCTAGTGCATACCATTGCATACATGATGGATCCAATAGCCGATGCGTATGGGATCCCATTCATTTTATCTTGCTCTTCCTTTGAGCTTGGACATTGAGATGCACTCAATATCGTTCCTCTTTGAATAGGTACCAAACCTCTCTTAGAGTTCTCCATCTTGAACCTTTTCAAGATTTTGTCAATGTATGCATTTTGGTTTAAACCTATCAACCGCCTTGATCTATCCCTATAGATCTTTATTCCCAAAATATAGGCGGCTTCACCAAGATCTTTGATGGAAAAACAACTTCCAAGCCATGCTTTTAGACCTTCCATGGTTGGAATGTCATTTCCGAATAGTAGTATGTCATCAACATACAATACTAAGAAAGTGATGATGCTCCCACTAGCTTTCTTATACACACAAGCTTCATCACCATTCTTGATGAACCCAAATTTCTTAACTTCTTCATCAAAACGGTGATTCCAACTTCTAGATGCTTGTTTCAATCCATAGATTGATTTCTTTAACTTGTATACTCTATTAGGATGTTGTGGATCGACAAAACCTTCGGGTTGAACCATTTAGACATCTTCCTCAAGATGCCAATTTAGAAAAGCGGTTTTGACATCAATTTGCCAAATCTCATAGTAATAATATGCGGCTATGGCAAACAATATCCTAATCAACTTTAGCATTGCTACGGGAGAAAAAGTTTCATCATAGTCAATCCCTTGAGTTTGAGTGAAACCATTTGCTACAAGTCTTGCTTAATAAGTATCCAAGTTTCGATGCATATCGGTTTTCTTCTTGAAAACCCACTTACTTCCAACCGGTTTGGAATTATGAGGTGGTACAACCAAATCCCATACTTGGTTGTCATGCATGGATTGCATCTCTACGTTCATGGCTTCAAGCCATTTGTCACAATCGGATTGTGACATTGCATCACGGTATGTGGTGGGTTCATCCGAATCTACCACATAGCATCCATCCATGAAAAATCCATATCTTTCGGGTGGATGACTAATTCTACCGGATTTGCGAACGTTTTGTGTATTTTGATCAACCATTTGTCATTCTCAACAACCTCTTATTGATTGCTAGTGTCAACCAAACGTGTATCGGCTTGTGGTTCTCGATCCTCCTCGAGTTCCACCGTTCTACTAGTACCTTCCATAAGGAACTTAGTTTCCAAGAACTCGGCCTTTCAAGCAATGAACACTTTTTGCTCGGTTGGGTTGTAGAAATAATATCCCATAGAATCTTTGGGATATCCTACAAAGATACACTTAGTGGATCGACTTTCAAGTTTGTTTTGGGTGTTGTTCTTGACATAAGTCTCACAACCCCATACCTTTAAATATGATAATGATAGAGCCCTTCCATTCCATATTTCAAAAGGTGTCTTGCCCACTTTCTTGGTTGGGGCCATATTTAGAATACGGGCCGCGGAGAGCAAAGAGAAACCCCAAAATGATAGAGGCAATGCGCTTCTAGCCATCATAGATCGAACCATATCTAATAGAGTTTGATTTCTCCTCTCTGACACACCATTATGTTGTGGTGTTCCCGGTGGAGTAAGTTGTGAGATGATCCCACAACTTCTAAGATGATCTTGGAAAGCATCACTTAGGTATTGACCTCCTCTATCCGAACGAAGTACTTTGATGGTTTTATCGAGTTGATTTTGTACTTCATTTTGGAAGATTTTGAACATTTCAAAAGCTTCATCTTTGTGTCTTAACAAGTACACATACCCATAACGACTATAGTCGTCAATAAAGGTAATGAAGTATCTTTCACCATTCCTTGTCATTGCCTTAAAAGGACCACACACATCCGAATGTATGATACCTAATAAGTCTTTTGCCCTATGGTTTGTTCCACTAAAGGGGTCCTCGGTCATCTTTCCTAACATACAAGACTTGCATTTATCAAATGAATCACCTTCACCAGATTCCAAAAGACCATTATTTTGAAGTGTATGTATGCGATCTTTGTTTATATGACCAAGGCGACAATGCCAAAGATACGTTTTACTCAAATCCATTTTGAGCCTTTTGGTGCTTGATTGGTATAACATGTTATCATAAGATGTGTTACTATGAACCAATTCATAAATGCCATTAGATGGCATTTCTTTAAAATAAAATACGTCACTCATGAAAACATAAATACAATCATCCGTAAAATTAAAATCATAACCATGTTGTCTTAGAAGGGAAACGGAGATAATATTCCTAGTCAAACTAGGAGCATACAAAACTTTATTTAAAATAACTTCCAAACCATTTGGAAGCTTCAAAATGTAGTCCCCTCGGGCTTCGACAACAACCTTTGCTCCGTTGCCCATGAAGAGACTAATATCTCCCTTCTTGAATCCTTCATTTCCTTTGAACCCCTGCAACAAATTGCAAATATGAGTTCCACATCCGGTATCCAATACCCATGTGTTAGAGGAAATAATATTAAGATCAACATGAATCATGAAAGTTGTACCCGAGGTTTTCCCCGCATCCCTCTTAGCTTTCAACTCTTTTAGATAGGTTGGATAATTCCTCATCCAATGCCCTATCTCCCCACATCCAAAGCACGGATCCTCCGCGCAAACCTTTGGCTTCTTTTCTTTCGGTTTGGGTGGTCCCGCTTTCGCCTTTCCCTTGAACTTAGCCATGACTTGTCCCTTACCTTTGGCAACCTTTGCCTTAGGTTCCGGGTGATGCCTCTTCCTATTGCCTCCCTCATTAATCGTGAGAATGGGTAAAACCTTTTTACCCATTCCCGTCTCGGCCGTCTTGAGCATTGCATGAAGCTCACCAATGCTCTTGTCCCACCCATTCATGTTTTAATTCATAACAAAAGTCTCAAATTTCTTGGTTAGACCATTTAGGATCAAATCCGTGGCTAACTCGTTTGAGACGCGACAATTAAGGCGCTCGAGACGATCAATGTGGCTTTTCAACTTAAGCACATAGGAGGAAACGGATTGGGTTTCATCCATACGACATGCATGAAGCGCTCGAACCGTTTCGAAGCGCTCCACCCTAGCTTATGTAAGGAACATTTCCTTAAGTTGGGTGATCATGTCGTATGCCCCATGAAGTTCAAAATCCTTTTGAATTTCGGGAATCATAGTTCCCAACATGAGGCAAGAAACTTGCACGGAATCCTCATTGTGCTTTACCCAATTGTTATAGTTATCGGCATCGTCAATGCTAGGTTCTTCGGGAATAGGCTCGTCTATCATGTAATATTTCTTTTCTTGCTTGAGAACGATTCTCAATTTTCAATACCAATCCATAAATTTGGTATAGTTTAGACGATCCTTATCAAGAATAGATCTTAGTGATAGGTTGTTAACGGGTGGAATAATAACATTAGGTGGATTGTTGATTGCGGCCATCTACAAATATAACAAAGCTCAATTTTAGTATTTTCGATATCAATAATTAATTTTAATCGTTAATACCCTTTATGTCTCCTAGACAATTAATGATTAAAATCTAGAACCCAACATTACATTCAAATAGTAGTTAAGTGACCTTTATCCTACTATTTAAATTAACAAGGTAGTCAACGTTTGACAATTGCAACCCTTTGCAACTTCTAGTTTTATGGGATCGGTTAAACATCTTATGTTTAGTTGGCATGTTTAATCCCATCAACACCATTGTATACCATGCTTCGGTGACCCTATTCACATGGTTTCCAATTTAAGTTGTCTTAATTATGCACACGTGTGAGATTACACATACAAGTGGTTAGGTGACCTTTATCCCACAAGTATGGTAAACCCACCTCAAACTCACAAGTTTCCTCCAACATGGTTAGGTGACCTTTATTCCATACCGAGTTCCCAAGTGATTCGAGTGTTGTACAAAAGGATGGTGTTCGACTTATTTTATAAAAGGGATTTTAGTTTTCTAAATTCTAGATTGGAAAACCTTTTATGTACCTTCCATTTGCATGCATTCAAATGTATGGTATTTAGTTGAAAAACTCATTTTCAAAATTCCTATTAATAAAACCCATTTTATTATGAAATCATTAGACTTTAATAAAACCAATTTTTATTACCTAACGATTTCTAAGGAACCAATTTTATGCTAGTTGTTGATTTTAAGTAGTTAGAAAACCATATTGCAATAACACAAACAAAAGAAAATCAACCATGCAAGCATAAAAGATACAACCACAAGTTCATAACCATAGCCTCCTAATATTGACTACACTTGTTGACCGAAGACAAGTGTTTCAAAAAGGTCTTTCCTAAGGGACCCGAAAGGACATAATCTTGTGTCGGTGAACTCCCACTTGATCCCACATCCAAATACTCCAAGTGTTCACCCCCGTGTTGTGGTCTCCACTTTATTTGGGCTTCCATCCTTGCATCTTCTTTTACAAATTATGTCCTAATACATTTTTCTAGTAAAAGAAATGCGTCTAATCTACTTGTTATTACAAACCAAATGAATGAATAAATTGATTACAAACCCAAATAAATATTACAACCATATCGAATGAACAAACAACCACTTGAATGAATAAACACATCAACACAATCATTCAACCAAACACAAGGGCATGGCTAGGTTATGAACATCTATTACACATCCAAATATGCAATAATTCAAGACCAAAAATTGGTTCCCCTTTCCCTCAAACTTTCGGCTCAAATAACAACCAAACCAAAAGTTTCGGGTTTTTGTCCAAACAACACAATCAATCATCCAAATGACTTAGTTTTTCAAGATTACCACATGCATGCAAAGTATAACCTTGAAAAACCATGGGGTAACCAAAACCCCTAAAATTTTCAGCCATATGGTAAAACCCCACCATAAACCCGAAAATTTTTGGGTCTAACGAAGCATGCCTACGTATAAGCGGCTCTTGATGCCAATGTTGGGTTTTAACAAGATTATCAAAGTGATAAAACCTTACTATTACCAAAACGCAGCGGATATATGTTTTAAATCTTGTTAATATAAAGTGTATAAAACCAATTTTATACATGAAAAACCCAATCTCGGATCCATATACGAAATACATACTATCAAAAACATGCACGTCATTATAAGTCTATACATGTCAAGACTACCTTTCAAATCCAAGGAAGTATGAAAGAGATGATGAAAAGGTTGGCTAGAACTTCAAAGAGGAGTTCCTCAAGATTGTATACCCCAAGCTCTTGTCAAACACCCTTGGTTTAGCTAGGATTTTGTTCAAAATCTTCTTCCTTCCCTTGACTCCTATTTTGGCTGAAAATGTAGAGAGAAAAGAGAAGAGAAAGATTTTTGTGATACTTGTAAAAATTATGTCACGTGAAAGGGAGAGTCTTGTGGTCTTTCAAAGCACCACCCAAAGGTCCAATGAGAGTCCTTGCATGCTGCCACTATCTTTTGAAATAATAATAAACTAACCCTTCCTTTCTTATTATTATTATTATTATTATTATTATTATTATTATTATTATTATTATTATTATTATTATTATTATTATTATTATTATTATTATTATTATTTCCAAACCTTCCATATATAACTTATATATATGTATATATTTTGTGTTATAAAAATAGTTACATTGGGTTATAAAGATAACACAATATGGGCAACATGCTAGGTAACATTATTCACATATTGTTACTTAACCATCTTAAATAATACTATGGAATGCTCTCTCTAAAAGTATAAATCATCCATATGATTTATTCATTTCACAAGCATATTGTATTTAGAAACCCTTTCCAAATAACATAAGTGTCAATATTTATTTAATATCATCACATCATAAATAAACAAATATAATTGGTGTTTGTCAAGCTTGTTATTGGGCATGACCCAACTTGGATCATAACGTACTAGCCACATCAATAATAATATGTGTCTTGGGCAGATCGAGACCAACAATTATTATATTATAAGTTATTATTATTATATATATCTCATACCCAACCCCCCTCCCCACCATACCCCGTTCCCTTCACTCTCCTATATTCTTCTTCTTCCCTTTCTAATCACCGCCGCCGCCACATGTAGTCCGGCCACTGGCGCCGACCACTCACACCACCAACCATACCTTGTTTCCCTCCCTTACACCAAACACTAACCATCGCCAGCCTTCCCTCCTTCTTTATTTCTATACCACGGCCACACCACCGCCGGCACCTCCACCTCTGGCCACCGCCATTTGCCCCTCTTTCCTTCACCTCCGGCCACGCAGATCTAAGAATTTCGCATGGCTTTTCGCATACGGGTTTCGCGTCGCTCGGCTTCGCTTTGCACGGCTTCGCTTCGCACGGAAGTTCCGTTGCACGGCTTCAATTCGAACGGAACTTCGCGTTGCATGGCTATGCTTCGCATAGAACTCTGGTTCGCGCGAGATAGGTTTTGGATCTGGGTTTTGGTTTGGGTCTGATTAGGTTTGGTCACACCTCGGGTTTCGCACTCTGCTCCTTGTTCACCGGAAATGAGTTTCGTTCTCGACAGAGCTTAGATTCAGCTTCGGGTTGGGTTTTCACATGTTTGTTGATAAATATATCTATCCTTTGTTCTGATGTATTAATCCGTTCACATTTGTATGCATATTATGTATATATTACTATGTTATGCTTGCTTAACCAAGATCCGGTTTTGGTTCGATTGATGCTTGTTTAACACGGTTCGTTTATGTCGGTTTGCCTTATTAGATTTAAAAAATTAGAAACGAGATAAGAAATAAAGAGGAAACTTTAATGTTAACATACCTTGATGGTTTGAGTAATTGGATCTTGAATGGATTGTGTGTACAGGAGGTTTTGCGTGTATGTGTGTGTGGGTGCTGATTGGGGAATGATGAAGATAAGGATTAAATTAGGGTTTAGGGGTTTAAATAGGCAAAGCCCAAAGGCTTTTAGGCCCAAATCAGTCTTAAGTCCAATTTATCTATCTTAACCTTATCCATTCTATACATATTATCTACTTAACTTAAATATGCAACACGACATCCGTTTAAACGACCTTATATTATCTAACTTAAATAATCTCTAAAACGAGGATGTTACAAATCTCTCCTCCTTAAAAAGGTTTCGTCCCCGAAACCTGCTTAATCCTTGGAAAAACGAATGCTCAATGTATTCACTTCCTTTTTTGAACCATCTTAGCTTCCTAGCTTACTGGTTTAGCCTTCTTACTCTCGACCTTGCAGTCACCGAGTGGTGTTCATGAGTGTTAGTTGTTCAAGGTAGCTTGCCCATGAAGTCCTTGGTGATATGTTTGTTGTCCTAACTTAACAAGTCTCGTCTCGTCTCTTTACAAGGCATTGTATAATACCATTCTAACACTACCGTTTACTTCAAATTCTAAGGTCACACCTCACGTGACTGCCGTTCACAAGGATTCATTCATATCATAATTCAATCCATAAATATCACATTCGAACATGAGTATAATTTTTTTTTTAAACTTAAACAGTAAGCACGAAATCTTTAAAGTCCTAGATAACATAATACTTAAACAAAATAACTCATTCTTCTCAAATGCTCCTTACTTCAGCTTCCTTCCTTGACAGGGAACTCTAAGTCTGCGCCTTCCTTCCCGCTTCTCTCCCTCCTTCTTTGGGCTACTTGCATTCATACGCCTTGTGACCAGTGTTCCCACTGTTGAAACACCTGTTGTCCCTCTTACATTCCCAAAAGAAGTGCCCCATCTTTCCGCATCTGTAACATGCGTTTGACCCCACTCTACACTCTCCCGAGTGTTTCTTTCCAAAGTTGTTACAAGCAGCAATCTCATTCGTCTTTGTCTTTTTCTTGGGTGGCTCATCACTTTCAATATCCGTCTTCTTCGAGACTGGTTTCTTTCCTTTCTTTTCTTCAACCTCCACCTCATCCACAGCCAGATCGTTGTAACCATCTCTGCCAGTTCGACTGCGGAATCAAAAGTGGCAGGTCTATTTACCTTGACCAGTGTGCGGACGTTCGATGGCAGTCCTCTGACATAGCACTTGATTCTCTTTGCTTCGGTATTCACCATCTCGGGCACAAGCCTTGACAAAAGGTTAAACTCAGTAATGTACTCGCGGTGTGTCATCTTTCCTGCTTTCAAGTTCAGAAAGCTCATCTCAGCCCTTCAACCTTAGTATCAGCACAAAACTTCCTCATTACCATCTCTCTTAGATCATCCCACCTCATGGCCTTGATTTCAGCAGTAGTCTTCCACTGTTCAACAGTTTCCCACCAGAACATAGCTTCATCACCAAATGATTGGGTAGTGAAGCCTACAGCTTGGTCAGAACGACACTCGCTAATGCGGATAACCTTATCCGTTGCGGTTATCCACTAAAGGGTAGCGATTGCGTCACCAGTGCCAGTTAGCTTAGGTGGGTCGCAACTCTTGAAGGTTCTATACTTGCAACCACCACGGCCTCTCTTTCCCTCATTCATCTTCACAAAATGGTCCTCGCCCGATGCCTCATTCTCAGCCTCAGTGTCCTTCATACTACTCTCCCCAGTCTTCTCAACAGTCTCAGCACGGATTTCAGTAGACTTGTCTGATTCGAGATTCTTCACTTCAGCAGCAACAACTTGAGTAATCACATCTTGAATAGCAGGATCGAGTTGATACTCCTCTTCACGCACGGTCAGGCTTCTATCTTCACTAAACTTAATAATCGGTTCTTCAAAGTGTACTTGGTTAACACGTGGCCTACCAAGGCGTCCCTTGCATACTCCTTGTCCAGTAGTCTTAGTACCGGCCATTTGAATTCTAAAGGAAAAACACTAACATCGTCACGTGAGGAACTATTTAGTACAAGGATACTAAGGCTGCAGGTAATAATAGTGGCCAATTGAGATTAGCTGCTCACTTTACTTTCCATGTCCTATACACTTCCCTTCGTGAGTCTACTTGTGCTTGGTTCTACTTAAAGCAGTTAGAAAATCAAACATTTCCAATAAAAGCAAGTAATCCTACCTCTAAGAATTCATATAACTTTCTTACTTACCCTGATGTTATATGTAAGGAAATTTACGTGTTTAGCTTGCTTGAGTGGCATACGGATATCCATATCGTCTTTCTTCTTTGGTCTCATTCTCTGTTTGCTCTGATAGGGATGCCTAAATCTCTCAAACTTTTGCTCTGATACCAACTTGTAAGGCCCCGATCCCGGTAACCTTACATTCGGTGTTGGATTTACTCATAAACTCAGTTTGATACAGCGGAAGCATAATCAATTTGCAGCGGAAACTAAAACTTTTTACATAACAACATTAATTTCTAACTAATCTTCAATATGGAAAGCCTCGTACGCGCCTCGAGCTTGCCACGTCATCACAATACCTGCATGCATACTAAAAGTCAGCTATACGCTGAGTGAGTTCTAACATTTCTTTATTTTCACACATACGATTTATAAGCAATTCACATCTTTCATACATTTATATATATATAGCATAACGTTTATAATTCTTTATTTACTTTCTCTATGTCTGTCTGTCAATCATTTCACAACTATATCCTTATACGCCTACTCGTAACATAGCCTCCTACTCTTACTCATAAGCGAGCCTCCTATCTTTCCTCATAACAGAGCCTTCCTTGCTCGTAACCGAGCCTCCTATCTTTGCTCATAACCTAGCCTTCCTTGCTCGTAACCGAGCCTCCTATCTTTGCTCATAACCGAGCCTTCCTATCTTTGCTCGTAACCGAGCCTTCCTTGCTCGTAACCAAGCCTCCTATCTTTGCTCATAACCAAGCCTCCTGTCTTTACTCATAACCGAGCCTTTCTTGCTCGTAACCGAGCCTCCTATCTTTGCTCATAACCGAGCCTTCCTATGTTTGCTCATAGCCGAGACTTCTTTGCTCTTAACCGAGCCTTATAAACTTAGAGGGATTTCCTATCCTAACTTATTATGAATGCATGAGGCCCGAAGGCTCTCCGCATGAAAATATGCACATTCTTCTATACATAGCATTCATACTCATTGATATTCATATAACATTCTACACAAGCATTAGTAGGATATGTTCCTTAACTCTTTTTATTCTAGCTATCATTCAAACATTTATATATATATATATATATTATACTCTTTTCATTATTAATTCATATTCTTCACGTGCTTATAAGTTAACGTCCTTTAGAGGGTTCGGGTTCTTAACGAGTCATGTCTCGGGTTCGTGTCGGGTCAACACCTAATCTTCATTAAAGAGTTCACCTCTTTAACGAGTGGATTCATATTCACTTCCATTCCTTTGTTTGAGGCGGGTCACGGGGCGCTAGACTAGTCAGGTCTCGGGTTCGGGTTTGACCAAATCTTCACATTTTCATAATACTTTTATTATATAATCTTATTATTATTTTTAACCACATTATTAATATTATTTATTACTAACCTTATTATTATTATTATATTATAAGATATTATTATTATATATATCTCACACCTAAACCCCCTCCCCCCATACCTCGTTCCTTTCACTCTCCTCTATTCTTCTTCTTCCCTTTCTGATCACCACCGCCGCCACATGTAGTCCGGCCACTGGCGCCGATCACTCACACCAACCATACCTCGTCTCCCTCCCTTACACAAAACACTAACCATCGCCAGCCTTTCCTCCTTCTTTCTTTCTCTACCACGGCCACACCACCGCCGGCACCTTCACCTCCGCCCACCGCCACTTGCCCCTCTTTGCTTCACCTCCGGCCACACAGATCCAAGAATTTCGCATAGCTTTTTGCATACGGGTTTCGAGTCGCACGGCTTCACTTCGCATGAAACTTCGCATCGCATGGCTTCGCTTCGCACGGAACTTCGCGCCGCATGGCTTTGCTTGGCATAGGATTCTGGTTCGCGCGAGATAGGTATTGGATCTGGGTTTTGGTTTGGATATGATTAGGTTTGGTCACACCTCGGGTTTCGCACTCTGCTCCTTGTTCACCGGAAAAGAGTTTCGTTTTCGTCAGAGCTTAGATTCAGCTTCGGGTTGGGTTTTCACATGTTTGTTGATAAATATATATATCCTTTGTTCTGATGTATTAATCTGTTCACATTTGTATGCATATTACGTATATATTACTATGTTATGCTTGCTTTGAAACATGTCCTATATTGCAAGATATATCAAGAAAGGTGGACTTTTCAACATTGGCGGGCCGGAAGCTTTAGGGCCCCCTTTTGGGCCCATTTGGCCAAATTTTATCGATTTACGTGCCCGAACGTGAAATACCGAGTCCAAATTTATTTCGGGTATGATTTTTGGCGCGAAAAATATATCGGGTACGACAACAGAGCGAAAACGAGTGTTTTTCTGCTATTTTTGTGTAAATTTGTAAAAAAAAAAATTTGTTCATAAAAATCGAAAATTTTTCCACGGATCGATTAAAACATCCCTAACAAGTGTTTGGTAAATCTTTTTCAGCTTAACGGATGATACAATGCTTGATTCGGAACAAACTTTCGTGTTTAAATCTATAGCGGGTAGTTAAACGAGCATGTTTTCGTTTAACTAGTTTATTATCATACTAAGGCCTTAATATCAATATGTTGGATTATAATAGACATATATCACTTATAGATGCCCCCCCCCCCCTCGGGATATCCGGGTCATAACCAGACCAGTTCAATTATTCGTTTGTTCGTTACGCAATAAGCGGTTGAACGCTTATTCGAGTTTTAAAGTACTAATGTGTATCCGATTTTGTCACGAATGTCACATTCTCCCCCAGTTAAGAAATTTTGTCCCGGAAATTCAATATGCCGATTACGCCCCTTTAGGGAAAAGTTTATAAGTATTAGTTTCGGAATTCGTTGTTCTGTTTCCGACACGTTTGAGTCGTAACTGTTTGATTTTCCCCGTTCAACATTTTCATGGGTTCCTTTATAGATTTTAGTTGTATACAAGTTTCAGGTGGTACTAATTTCGTCCTGTAAGTAAGGCACTCATTCTGATTTGATATATATTAAATATCGGGAATGAGATAATTTTGTTTAATACGTTACGGGTTAACCTTCGAGGCAATTTTTTTTGTACAGTTCCACGTATTTTCAAGTTAACTCGTCGGTTTCATTAACTCAACTAACACCCTTCATGAATCGTCATATTCTCACATATTTCGGTATAGTCCTCTGGTTAGTCTCAAGTGGCTTTAAGTTTGTTATTGATATTACGAGCTTTATTTATGGTTCCCAAAATCGATTCAGATTTTGTATTTTGGGGGTCACCAATTTTCAATTGAATGAGGTGGCTAGTTATATTCTTGCTCGTATAATGTTTTATCTAATCGCTTGTATAATATTACGATGACTGTTAATGTACAAGGATTAAAATTACCGTCTCACTTTCCTCTAATGTTTGAATAGTTTATTTGGTTTGATTGTTTGTTAGAGGACTACAGACCGTGTTCAGATCGATTAGGGATCTAAGGTTTCATGCACAATTTACCAAGGATAAGATTTTGTTAAGGCGAGTTTTTCAGTTGGGTATTTGTTACAAATCAAAAGAAGGTATTTGGAGTGGATTAGTCAGGGAACTATCATTCAGCTTGCATTACTTTCTCGGGATGTTTTAGGAACATTTGTTAAGAGGTCCATTGTAACTCGTTTCCCCCCGCCATTGGGGTATTTCAAGCTATTGTAACATTCCGGAAGGTTTTCGGTATTCCGCCTTAACTTAATATAGGGTACATCTTTACAACAAATGTGACCATAATCTTTCTCATACCAGTTCATCCACGCAATTGCCTTCCATCATTACACTTTGCTCTAGTACTTGGTCTTAACATAACATCTGAACAGACTTTTCTTCGTTCATCAGCCGGTTATTGAGGCTATAAAAGCTTGAAGTTTAAGTTTCGGTTCTTGTAGTAAGGAATTTCTTCGGTTTTCACAATTATGATTGTTAACAATTCCACCCAATCACCATATGTAACCTCCGTTTGAACTCAATTAACTAATCCATACTGACTATTACATAACGACTCCTCACTTTCACCGGGAGTACCTCGACACGGAATAGCTAGTTGTTTAGGTTGAGAGGGAAGTTTTGAACAATATGTTTAACGATTATAGTTTTACCTTTAGTGGGTTCTATAATATAAGAATTTATTATTTTACTATCTGGTATATTTTCCAAGGTAAAGATTTGTAGAAACGATACCTCTATCAGTGTCCACATTAAATAAAACTAAAGTATACTAGACTCAGAATGTACCCGTTACTGTTCTTACTTTATCTGATTTAATCACAATGCGCGACCTTTAGTCGGGATAGACGTCGATGCTAGTTCTTCATTTTGTCTTCTCATTTCAACTCGATTCAAACCAGGATAGTCTTTCTTGACGTGCCCCATACTGCCACACTCATAGCAAGCATAACGACTTATTGTGGGTTGGTTTTGGTGAGTTGGTTGTTGTCGGATCAGTTAGGGTCGATGTAGTTGTGATTACTAAAGTTGGGTTGGTTGGTTTATAATATTTATAATAGTTCTACGGTTACAGGAATAGTGTACAACTTTCCCACTTTTATGACATACCTTTGTTCGACATTCTCTTATGTGATAATAATTACATTTCCTACACTTTGACGAAAGTTCATTGTATATTGGTCCCTCTGAACTAAAGCTGATCGAAGTATCAGTTTAAGTTGTAGGGTACGCATGCTTAATTGGTTGTATCTCTTGTACCCCCTGTATCACGATTGGTTCACTTTGTACTAGATGCTTCCCTGGGCATACTCAACAAACTATTTCTGACCAAATCAAAAGCTACCACACTGGCTTGTGTCACGGCATTCTCAAAGGTTTAGTTGTTACTTGAATTAGCTAAAATCTCTATTTCTAGGCTCCTAACCCTGGCATTAGTTAAACCAGATCGTTAGAACGGTTTGTGTATTCCAGTTGATCCACATTTTCCTTTTTCGATTTCTCGGGTTCGCGTTCTAATTTTTAGGTTTCATTCCTCGGACGAAAATGTTTCAATATACGGTTTTAAGTCTTGCCCAAGTCATGTGATTGATTACTTTTTGTTCCAAATTCGTACCATCATTTTCTACCACGTAAGGGCGTGGTCAAGAATTGTACAAGTGGAATACTCAACGGTGTAATTTGATGGGCACTACTGGTTCTAATAACAAGTTCTATTGCTTCAATTCATTTTACTAACCCATTTACTCTTTTTAATACCACTAGAATTTATAGGTTTGCACAACGTAATTAGTTTAAACGAGTATTCCCGTTGTGAAGGATCACTGTTGTTACGACTAGTATTCGTGTTCGGTAAGAGATTTTTATTTCCATTGGCATTTAGTGGGGGAAATTATAATTATCGATAGTAGCATTAGTGCTCAGTGGGGGATTATTATTCGTGACAATATTAGTATTTGTTTGGAGAACAACATTTGTAATTGTATTCGTATTGGGCGGCGAAATAGTATTCGCGGCCGCATTAGTGTTTGGCATTTTGTTTGTATTCATAGTTGTATTAACACCGGCAGTGAATTGTGCTGCTATAGTCGAAAGTACTATTTGTAGTTGTCGGGCGATCATCTCGGCTACATCTACCTCATACAATGTGTTTACTTTCTTCGGGGCCATTCTATAACAATAACCAGTTATCCCACAATTAACAAAATTCACTTACGCAACTGATCACAAAAGGAATCATATTAACAAGTAATCAGGTATTTCAAGTAACACGTATATATCACACGGGTTTGTTCTCGAGTCAGAATACTAAGGATAGTATGTAAAATTTTCCTAGCAAAGGCCAACGTTTGCATATATATTGAAAGTTGTCATCTCATGACAAGAAATTTTAACCCAATAGGGGTCAATGTTTGTATTAACAATGCCCAAATCGTCCTCCATATTAGCATAGTGCACCACCATATGCTTGTATGGAGTATCAGAAGCTATACACGACAAGACTGTACTATCCTTATCTATCAAAGCACGCGTTATAACAATTATAAACAGTTCACAACTTGTACGACAATTGTTCTGGTACGATCCCATTATTGGGAAGTTGTTTTTGTTCGGTCTCTCCTGTAGGTAGATATTTGCTCGATACGAGTTTAATCAGTACATTATAATGGGAATGCACGTGTGTATTCCACCTGACTTCTGAATGTTTGTTAACTATAATCATAAAATATATTCTTTCGCCAGGTCATTCAGTATTCGTAGGCATGTCGGGCTTAATAAAAGTAGTAGTTTACTGGTTGGAGGTAAGTAGGTTCCATTCAAGTCGGGGCACGCCATCATTTCATGATTATGGGGTTTTCATTTTATAATAATCGATTGAAATAGAGAAATATAGGAGAGGTTGAAGGTTCTCGAACATAGATGGTTTGAAGAGTTTTCTAGTTAAGGAGGTTCATCAGAATTTGTTGTACTGGTGATATGTAAAGGAAATTAATACATTAATACAGTATTAATAATATTTCTTTTTGAAATATCATTAATACATTATACGTACAGGTATTCATGGTTTGTTTATAGAATTAGGGACTCAATAAAGTAGTTATTATATTTATAATTCAATAAGTTGGATTCATCACTAAGTATTTTCCCCAGGGATGGTGTTTGTGTTTGAACAACAAAATTGGAAGGATGACCAGAAAATAGTTTAGATTAATGTCAAAGGAACGAGTATATGAAATAAAGGTTAGACCCAGGCTGAGAGGTATTATATGTATATATATATTTTCTTGAAATCATTATCTGTAGGACACGCCTCTCACGGTTCTTTCCCGGGCCTTGCATATTAAGCCCCTTAATGGTTCCGTCATATCACCAGATTTAGTTTGAACTCGGTTAAGCATTCTCGTATTCTCGTTTACAGGCAACACCAGTTCCTTATTTGTCATAAGGCTACCCGATCTTGATATCCTTTGGTGTAACAGTTAGTCATAAAATAGCATTTTCTGATAGTTTTAATCAGCGTAGAGGATATTATTAATTAGGGCAAAAATAAAATATTTTATTTGTTATGTAGAGATATAATATCAATTTTCGTTAAATATAATATTAATTTTGATAAAATATAATTTTAATTAGTATAGAGATTAGTATTGATTATAACCAAATACAATGTTCGTTTTGATAAGATTCCATAATATCGGTAGTATCGTACGTACACGTATCCCTATACCTCGTTTCAGATAAGCACGTATACACCTTACATATATACTCAACATAACCTTTATACACGTATGTTGCCATTTTTACCTATCAGTATGTTCTGCGACTTTTCCCCGAATTCCTCGTACAAGTAAGTCTGTTATTACGCTCCAAACCATAATAAATCACTTGCCCTACGAGTTCATCGTGGCATCCATCATTATCTATCGTTACTCATTATTAAGTTTCTCAGATATAATCGAGCCTACGGTTATATTATTGGTATCCTAAGGGATAACCCTAATCCTATATAACCAATGTCTCTGATTCCAACTTCTGTCACACTCCGTTAAGCGGTTTGCGGAAGCGTAAAACGGTAATGTGACAGATACAACTGGTATCGAATTCATTGTTCATAAAGAAACATTACTAACTAATTTACAATAGATTATATTTTTCTAATTTCTTTTACAACTAGGTATTACAATCAAAACTAGTATGTCTACTGCTTCAACTTTTAACTTGAATGCTTATACCAGATTACATAGCATCGATCACAACTCAAACAGATAGCACATAAGCACTTTACTCCAAGTTTCTGAATACCTGAAAAGCACGTCAAAATAGGTCAACTACAAATAGCTAGCGAGTTTCATAAGTTTTGACGAAATCAGTCCTGCGTACTACATAGTCATAGCTTGTAGGTACGTGCGTATGTAAGAAAATGTAATTACGTTTATATATATATCTATATCTTTGTATTCACACACACACACACATATATATAAATATATATATATGTGTGTGTGTGTGTGCGCGCGCGTGTGTGTGTATAAGCTTATAATGAAATTTGAAATTACGATAAAATCGTGACTATTCGTTCGTAATACGTGCCTTCGTTTTCAGCGTAACATCAACCATTGCGGCCCCCCTCCGCCCACAACGATTCCCCGACAATTCAACCACTCTGCCCCCCTTCCGCCCATAATAGTTCTCTGTAAACTTAAACGTTACACAGTATATGCACAAATAATTAGTATTTTCTACACACAGTATTTCCTACATCTATTCACATAATGTGTATACACAGATATATTTATACATATATTTTTATACATACACAAATGTACTATTTATCATGTATCACCAATCACCGTGGCCCCCTTTCCGCCCACAACATATATAATCACAATATTTTCTTGACACTCATGTCATAATCAAGTTCGTTCATTTAATAAGTTGCAGCAGAACTTGGCTCATAGACCATACTCAACTTTAGGTTATAAGTTGCAGCAGAACTTGGCTTATAGGCCATACTCAACTTTATTTTATAAGTTGCAGCAGAACTTGACTCATAGGCCATACTCAAATTTAGTTTATAAGTTGCAGCAGAACTTGGCTCATAGGTCATACTCATCTTTAGTTATAAGTTGCAGCAGAACTTGGCTCATAGGCCATTCTCAACTTTAGTTTATAAGTTGCAGCAGAACTTGGCTCATAGGTCATACTCAACTTTAGTTTATAAGTTGCAGCAGAACTTGGCTCATAGGCCATACTCAACTTTGGTTTATTACTATTGTGGCTCCCCTTCCGCCCACTTTAGTCCCATGATCATCACAGACCACGTTATCCCCATGGCCATTACAGACCACGTTATCCCCATGGTTATCATAGACAACGCTATTTCCCCAACCTGTTATGTTTAGCATTATATAGCGTATTTGTATAAACAAGTTGTCACGTATGATTTCATTACGTTCTGGCATTCGTAGTATTTTCATTTAATATATCAATCATGATAATAATCACCTTTCATCAGCATGAAGTTTATCATTATGTTTGTAGGGACTTTTCATATATGAAGGCTAAGGTATTTTACGTTATGAACCGTTTTCAGATAGATAATGCATATAAACAAGCTTTTCACCCCAAGAGTTCGTAAAACAGTTTAAAGGGTGGGTTCATGAAACTCACGGTTTTGTAAGCACTCAGTGCGAGGTCAGCTCGGGGTCCGTTTCCCTTGCTATCACTTAGTCCCTATAGTTAATATTATAACAATATGAATATTTTAATATTATTATAATCTTTATATTAAGATGGGTTGTATAGCTAGTCTGGGTGTGGCTGTAACACCCAGAAAGTGTCAATAGGTTTAGATTGTGATGTTGTTCAATGTCTAATGTTTAAAATCGAACTTGGTTCAGTTTTCTCGTTTTACCAGCTGGGCCAAGTTGCTCGTTTATGCGTTTGTAAAATAGTTATGGAGAAGTAAACTTGGGTAAACGTGTTGGTTAATAAAATGATTAAGTTATAAAGAAAGATCACGTATTAGGGGTCTGGATTCCCTACAGGGCTCATTTCCGTTTATTCAGTTTGATTTGGAGAAAAACGCGCCCAATCTATCCTAATTTTCCGTATATCTCACAAAAAGTTCGTTTTTACATAATTAATCTGAAAATATGCTTTTTGATCACTCTTGATGTTCTTATATTCTAACAAGTTCGTTAATCATGAACTTGCTGGTTTTCGTCAGAATTAATTTTGTTTAATCTTCAAATTAGCACAATTAATTATTCGTTAATCATTAGATCATGAAAATTTAGACATTTATCAATTAAAATATGTATATTTTTATAAAAATATTTCTGGAATTATTTACTGATTTATTAATTTATAAAAAATCATTTTATATGCTATATTTAGCCCGAAAATTATCCGTTTGTACCAAATGATTTCCGAAAATCCACCAAAATTCCTGAGTGACCAAAACACTTCCCAAAATAACCTGTATCAATTCCAGAAACTAAGAATCTTGTTAAGTAAGCGCAAATGGACAAAACATATTTAGGCTTTTCCAAATGATCCCAAATTTCATTTGTGATTATAATATACCAAGTCTGAGTTCCCTACAAAATTGCATAATTTTTCAAGCAATTTAACTATTTTTCCCAAATAAACGCCCCAAATCGGTAATAAATTCGCCAAATATTCTCGGATGGTCAAAAAATTACCAAATTTGGGTAGGGACTAAATGATATGGTCCTTGATGTCCCTGAAAAATTTCATGACCTAAAAATATGCACATCACAACCTTAACCTAAACAGCCCGTAATAGAGCATTTCGACATTACCTTTGCGGTTTTCGCCCTTTTCGTTCTCTTAATCCAATTTCCGGGTTCTTGTGCTTCTATGTAAGCTAATTAGCAGGTCCTATATCACAAACCAAGCATGTATTATCAAGATACCATCCATGAAAGTTAGGGTTTCGGTTAGGGTTCTAAACCGAACTTTTGAACCGTAAAAACGTTGTTTAAACCCTCTAATCCGTGTTTATGGCCAAGAAACTTATCAAACCAGGTTACTAACCATGTGTAAGATTAAAATATGTTTTGGACAATTTTTAGGGTTTTTGCATGGTTAGAAGTGATTTTTGATAATCAAACTATGTTTATATGTAATTAAACATGTTTAAACAAGTTTAAAATTGATCAAAATGATTGTTTGCCTGGGGTTTTTGGCTGGAAAAGTTCAAGAACAGAAGGAGCAGCTACAAGGTCAGAAGTTTGTGCAAATATATCTTTAAAACATGTATTATATTGCAATATAGCAAGAAAGGTGGACTTTTCAACATTGGTGGGCCGGAAGCTTTAGGGCCCCCTTTTGGGCCCATTTGGCCCACTTTTCTCGATTTACGTGCCTGAACAATGGTGTTTTTCGGCTATTTTTGTGTAAATTTGTAAAAACATACTATTTGTTCGTAAAAATCAAAAAATTTCCACGGATTGCTTAAAACATCCCTAACAAGTGTTTGGTAAATCTTTTTCAGCTTAACGGATGATACAATGCTTGATTCGGAACTAACTTTCGTGTTTAAATCCATAGCGGGTAGTTAAACGAGCATGTTTTCGTTTAACTAGTTTATTATCATACTAAGGCCTTAATATCAATATGTTGGCTTATAATAGACATATATCACTTATAGATGCCCCTCGAGATATCCGGGTCATAACCAGACCAGTTCAATTATTCGTTTGTTCGTTACGCAATAAGCGGTTAAACGCTTATTCGAGTTTTAAGTACTAATATGTATCCAGTTTTGTCACGAATGTCACAAAGGATATCTGCATCTCCCGCATTACGAGCAGCTGCCCACAGACCTTCACGAATAATTGCTCCTACCATGGCAGTATATTCCTTAGCAGTTGGTTCGTACAGTGGCTCAGCAGTTATCTGAAATTTGCTGAGCTTCTTGAGATCCTTTTCTCCAAACTTCAGTAAATCCTTAGGATCAAAAAGACGATATTGGCTCTTGTTTAATCTTATAATAACAGTAGCTGTCACACCATCATATGTCCAAAACTTCATCTTCACAGACACACCAAACGCCATTAAAGAACAACCTGCAACTTCATAAATCTCTTAACGCCATTGATTACATCTAATCGCTCAATGCAAAGCGTCTAAACAAGCCTTATCACCCATTTCAACAGATTCGAGATTTCCCAAATGTCTTCGTACCTTTAACTAAGAAAATTGATTCAGTTAGGGTTAATTACCTTTGATGTTTGACGGAAGCGATGTATGAAAGATGATTAAGCAAGTTGAATTTCGATATTTGAAAGCGAGAGATTTAAGAGATTTGCCGATTTTAAAATTATCTGAAACAAAAACCGCCTCTTAATTTTCTAATACATAATCGTCTAGTCCGGGTGTCCAGATGGGCCAAATGAGAACACTTTGGGCGAATCTAACCAGGCCGAGAGCCAAGACACCCGTTGGGCTAAAAGGTTAGCCCACTATTGTTGAAAAGTAAATCCCGATTGAAAATTTGATTTCTTAAAGATATTAGTTTCGACATGAGTAAATATGAGGTAAATAAAATAAAATTAAAAATAGAATAAAACTAAACTTTAAAACAAATTTAATTTACCTATCCAGCCTTCAGAGATTTTAACATATATTGGGAACAAATTTCAGCTGTTTAAAAACAAGCAACCCTTTTTAAGAAAAGATCCGAACATGAAATCATATTGATTAAGATACTTTCACAATGATCTATTTTCAGCGTTATTTTAACATAGTGAAAATGTTGTTGGCAGGTATTTGGAACATATTATGACTTTCATTGCGCCAGTGATATGATTAGGTTCAATTAGGCATAAAGCTAATATGGACATCACTTATGGACCCATGATGCCCCTTATCTCTTCTCAAAGCGTATTTGGCTTTCCCCAGATCACCCCAATTTGACTCCAACCCCCTAGTGCTTGATCAAAGAAATTTTCTATACAAAATAAATTTTAGGCTTTAAGATTGAGCGTTGGATTTACATGCAATCCGGACATACAAGCCTTACATTTAATGTGTTTAGGACTTACTTGTATGCCCCACCCCTGTAGTTCCCTGGTGCCCCATTAAGCCTTAATAAAAATGATATAAAATAATTAAATTATTTAAATTTATATATATATATATATATATATATATATACTTTTGGCGATCAAGTCACTAACGGGCTCGTGTATGACTGGGTAATTACTTTTCTGCCTATCATTCAGAGAGATGTACCTAGAGACATGCACACATCTTCGAAATGACTCTCCACAAAAAGTTTAGCAGATTTAGTTTATATCACTTTAAACTTTTACTTATCATAGAAAGCTACCATACACATCAATGACTTATCAAAAGCCTTTATTAGCTTAATAACTTCACACGTTAGGCACGCAGAATCAATTTATCTATCATTTTTCAAAGGTTGGATAAATTTTCATTTGAAAATTTTTTAAGCTTCTAATAATCTTTAGCTGAATATTAATATCACTTCCCAGATGATAATCTCGAAGACAATCTTAAATTCAATCACCCCAGTTACCTTTAGTTTTTCAGGTGAATGGCTATCATATGTGTCTACAGGTAGACGATAGGACCAAACACATAATAAAATGTGTCCCTCAAACTTTTGGTGGCCAACATAATTTTCAATGAGAGAACTTAAACCGATAGTTAAACAATTTTTTTTTTAATTAAGCACACACACACACACTTTTTTGTATTTTTTCTTTTTCTCCTCCTAAATTTGTACAAAAATTTAAGCACACACACTCTTTTTGTATTTTTTTCTTTTTCTCTCCCTAAATTTGTATAGAAATTATGACAAGCAAAAATATTTATGTAAACAATTTAAACCTCAAAAATACTCAGTCTTCAAAACGTAACATCTTAAGAAACCCTACAAGCATATTGAATCTGGCTGTTCCGACTGGTTTCGTAAATAGGTCCGCCACATTATTATCAGTGTGGACCTATTCAAGATGAATTAGCTTCCGGTCGTAATAGTCACGGATGAAATGAATTTTGATATCGATGTGCTTGGTTTTAGAGTGCCGAAATGGGTTTTTAACAATGGCAATATCAGCATCAAAATCATAAAAAAATTTTGGAGTATCAAGAATTCCAAACCATAATCCAGCAGTTGATGTTACAACCAGATAACCTGTGAACAACATTCTCTTACACCTTTCTGTGCAATCTTTCCCTTCTCTCCTCCCCTAAAGGAAACATACTCTCCATTAAAAAATTTGAGTATCGTGTAACTAAGAGATGTCTCCTGTCGTGTGCCTGGAATAACCACTATCAACAAACCATGGTCTGATAATATTCTTCCATAGCTGGTTCTGCACATTATGCGAGATTAGTTAGTTTTGGGTACCCAGTCCATAGTAGTTCTAGGTAAGCCTGACTTGGATAACCGTGTTACGGGTTGCCATGACATATCCTCATTATTATCAAAAGTCGAACTTGAAGACGTTGAGGACTTTGCTACCTGAGACTTGGGAAACCATTTGTATTTCGGTTTGCGAACAAAACACTAGGTCGGCTTTGTCCTTTTAAACGTTTTCGGTTCAGAGACCCACTTCGGTCTTGGAACCAAAATCGAGTTTCCAGTCCGCCTTGGTGTTATAGTGGGCTTGGTCTTATGAAAGCTTGACCTGTCAGCCTTGACTCTTCTCCAATTGCCTTCAGAGCACCTTGTGTCATGATGCCTTGAATTATTTGAATGAAAGTTTTTGTAGGCATCATGAGACATGGTCCTCTGATGGCGTTTATAATATGGAACGTATGGGAGACGAGAGCAATTTCTAGCAATGTGACCGGGAATGCCACAGTTGAAACAAGTTTGTTTCTTTACGTAAAAAACATTGTGGCCGATTCCCGGTCTTGCATTGTTGTGCGAGCTTGCCTTTACAAATTTGGACTTTTCATTAGAGACCTCACATATAATATTACATGAACCTCTTTCTTTCACAAATTTAAGTGACGAATGTTTATTTTGTTTTTTAAGTTCATCAATTTTATTAGAGGACAGATCACTGTCTTTTGAAGTTCCAGAAAAAGTAACCGAACGATTGTCTTTGCTCTTAAAAACAAAGCCCACACACACATCAACAGTATTATTGTTTAAAACATACAAAATAGGCAAATTTAAAGAGACAGAGGAGTCAATAGGTGATTCATCATCTTTCTCAGTCCAGTCTTCAATTGTTACTTCATCTGCACATGAGCTAGACATGTTAGATTCGTTCACCCCTGAGGTTGATTCAGATGCCGAGTCTATATTAACCATACCCTTGCCAGTATCAGTTAACTTACCATACTGCATGTGTTTTTCCTTTTCTACCTCATCCTTAGTAATAGGAAGACTAGTATAATTATTATTGTATGGAGGGGGAACCATGTATATCCAATACCCACACCCTTATTTTCTTTCCATTTCAATTGATTTTCTATCATTGATTCAACAACAGAACTAGAGACATTAAATTTTTTAAAATTAAATCCACCTTTTTCGAACTTATTTGTTAGTTTTGCAATCTCCAACTTCAATGCTTCTAACTCGGCAGTTAGGTAAGCTATTTTCTTTCTGGCATTGATATGGTGACAACACTTTATGCTAAAATCAGATTGCAGTTTTGAAAATTCGTGTTTTTGTGCCTCTAACTTATCTTTTAAAGCCTGTTCAAGTTTCTTAAGAGTTGAGTTTTCATATTTTACACCCTCCATTTCCCTCATCAAGTTACTGTTATGCAATTCATACAATCCTACTTTATCAATGCATGATTTATTAAAGCATGCTGAAGATCCATCACCTGCTCCTCAACTTCATTCTCCTCTTCATTAGCATCCATGTCAACGAAATTGGCAACTTCATTACTCAAACTCAATGCTGCCATCTGATCCTCCCAGGAGAAGTTCTGAACCACCAAACCCCGCTCACCCGTACTCGAACTAGTCATATTCTCTTCTCTTCCACCATTCACCTGGACCATTGCTCTTTCTCTCTTTCCTTCTTTAGCCGGGTTTGTGCACTCACGAGCAAAATGACCAGGCTCATGACAGTTGTAACACCTTAGAGAATTCTTATTGAAACCCACTTTCTGATTAGCAGGCACATTCCAATTGTTCCTGCCTGTCCTTTGGTGAATTTCATGGCCCTGAAAACAGCCATAGCTATTTCCCATGAGTTATCCATTTCCTCCACATCGTCAAGATGTATCTGATTCAGCTCAGCAGCTACCAGGGGTTGCACCAAGTCTCCAGCAAGAAAGGCATTATAGCAGTTCGTAAAACCTGCCATTAGGGCTATGTTCTCCTGAGTCTCCTTTGAGATAATGGGAATTTGAGTGTGAGACTGGCTGGAGGTGGCCATAGAGGCTTGTGATATCGGTGTAGTAGTTTTTTGCAGAAAGAACATAGGAGTAGGCTGGTGTAGAGCTAGGAATAGATTGACTTTGTGACGATCTAAACATGGAGAAGGTCTATTGAGGCTGTTGTGGTTGAGGTGGCTGACTCTTGAATAATGAATGAGAAGTTTTCTTGAGGGACCAGTGCATTATTAGCCGGAGTGCCATAACCTGCAGTGTTGTAAGTACTAGCATGATTGATGGCACGTTTCTTGTCATCCATGTCACAAGCCTTGATGATTGCCATAACCTCCGACAGAGTCAATCTGGACAGATCCTTGGTCTTCTTGATGACAGCCACATTCAAGTCCCAGCTCTGAGGTAGTGAGTTAACCAGCTTGTTGTTGATTTCGGCAGATGTGAGATTGATATTTGCAGACCTAATCTCCGTGATCAACGAGTGAACCGGTGAAGCTGTTTCTCCAAAGATTCTCCTAACACATGATTGAACATGTTGAATTGTTGTCTTAGGAGATCTTGCCTACCTCTCCTCATGTCCTCATTTCCCTCAAACACTTCAATGAGAGCCTCCCAGAGTCCTTTGGCGGAGTTCAACTCTCTAAATCCCAAGGCAATTTCGGGGGAAAGTGCCATGGTCAAGGTAGCTAAAGCCTTCTCATCTTCCTCAACAATTTCAAAATCAGTATTAGTATACAACTCAATTGGCTTTGTCTCAACCTCTTCGGGGCCCTCTCTTTGATAGGTAATAGCTTGAGGACCTCTAACTATGCTCCTCCACATCTTTGCATCCTTTGCTTTCACGTACTTCTCAAATCTGAACTTCCACTTAGCAAACCCTTCTGATGTCAGTAGAAGAGGCACATGAGTGGTAGTCCCCATGATGGAGTCAAGTTCTTGATGGAGCGTTGCATTTGAGGACACACTGACACCTGATTGATCTATAATATCCTTAACAGAAAACTCGATGGAGAGACCAAAAACAGCGACTTTCGTCCGAGAACATGGGATGTTGACCGAGAACTGTCAACAATATCCGAGGACACACAAACTTTCCCGAGAATGATGAAATCACCCCGAGAACGACAAATTCACCCCGAGAACTTGTAAATCTTCCCGAAAACCTTGAATGCTGACAGAGAACCTTGAAATCTTCCCGAAAACTACGAAGTCAACCCGAGAACTTAGAAAAGTTCAAGATATGGCAAATCTTGAATATTTAACAAAATCCTGAGAATAGTGGGATTCAAAATAAATATGAGATATACCAAAATCTATTTCGAACTAAGCTTTCACCACCCGAAGAACACGAAAAACAGTCTTCTTCAAGATCCAGAAACCTTCAACACAATACACCTTCTTAGATCAGCGACAGAATCCTTGATATCACCAATAACCGAGCCTAGAATAGGTCTATAGGCTTTGATACCAATTGTAAGTCCTGTGACGGATCTTTCAATGTGTTATCAAGAAACTCAGTGATTAGGTGGAAACTAATCACTAAGACGATTCTATAGAAACAACCAATAACACCAGTAAAAAATGAAGAAGCTTCAAAACACACGTATATTATTCGTCGGGTTCTTAAGCCCTTAACAACTTACACGGTTAAAAGATAATGAATGAACAACCCTAAACCGATAACATATGTTCTATATATATTCTACCAACAAGGCCCAATACTACCCAAAAGCCCACCGAGATCAACAGATCTCGGTTTACAATTGAAGCCTAACCCAACAAAGCATAAACCACAAACTATAACTCAACAGGGTTCATATTCACTTCCATTCCTTTGTTTGATGCGGGTCATGGGGCGCTAGACGAGTTGGGTCTCGGGTTCGGGTTTGACCAAAACTTCACATTTTCATAATACTTTTATTATATAATCTTATTATTATTATTAACCATATTATTTATTACTAACCTTATTATTATTATATTATAAGATATTATTATTATATATATCTCACACCCAACCCCCCACCCATACCCCATCCCCTTCACTCTCCTCTCTTCTTCTTCCCTTTCTGATCACCACCGTCGCCACATGTAGTCCGGCCACCGGCGCCGACCACTCACACCACCAACCTTACCCCGTCTTCCTCCCTTACACCAAACCCTAACCATCGCCAGCCTTCCCTCCTTCTTTCTTTCTCTACCACGGCTACACCACCGCCGGCACCTCCACCTCCGGCCACCGCCACTTTCCCCCTCTTTCCTTCACCTCCGGCCACGTACATCCAAGAATTTCGCACGGCTTTTTCGCATGGCTTTTTGCATACGGGTTTCACGGCGCACGGCTTCGCTTTGCATGGAACTTCGCGTCGCATGGAACTTCATGTCGCACGGCTATGCTTCGCATAGGATTCTGGTTCGCGCGAGATAGGTTTTGGATATGGGTTTTGGTTTAGATCTAATTAGGTTTGGTCGCACCTCGGGTTTCGCGCTCTGCTCCTTGTTCGCGGGAAACGAGTTTCATTCTCGTCGGAGCTTAGCTTCAGCTTCGGGTTGGGTTTTCACATGTTTATTGATAAATATATATATCCTTTGTTCTGATGTATTAATCCGTTCATATCTGTATACATATTACGTATATATTACTATGTTATGCTTGCTTAACCAAGATCCCGTTTTTGGTTCGATCGATGCTTGTTTAACACGGTTCGTTTTATGTCGGTTAGCCTTATTGGATTTAAAAAAATAGAAACGAGATAAGAAATAAAGAGGAAACTTTAATGTTAACATACCTTGATGGTTTGGGTAATTGGATCTTGAATGGATTGTGTGTACAGGAGGTTTTGTGTGTATATGTGTGTGGGTGATGATTGGGGAATGATGGTGAAATGATGAGGATAAGGATTAAATTAGGGTTTAGGGGTTTAAATAGGCAAAGCCCAAAGGATTTTAGGCCCAAATCACTCTTAAGTCCAATTTATCTCTCTTAACCTTATCCATTCTATACATATTATTTACTTAACTTAAATACGCAACACGTCATCCGTTTAAACGACCTTATATTATCTAATTTAAATAATCTCTAAAACGAGGATGTTACATATATGTGTTTGCAGCAATACACCACTCCTTTTCCATCCATCTCAAAAGCTATTGCGAGCGTGATCTTATGTCTCTTGTATTCATCTATATTAATAAAAATATAAGAATATGTGAATATACTATTAGTATGAATATACATGTTAGCATATGGCTTAGACATTGTGAATTTAATTAAACTTTTTCAATTTTACTTACTATGGGCTTACATACAATGCATATATTTATGTTTTTGTGTATGTTTAGATGTTTATGACAAGTTTGTTGTTTATGACAAGTTTGTTGATAGTGGGAAAAAAGTCTGGTTTCTTTGGGTTGTTGGCAACACAGACTGTTAGTGATGTATGACATGTAAGATATTAGTAGATGTAACGTGTATATAATATTGTGACTTGAAGAGTTGATCATAAGGTAAACACCATATTCCCTTTGATAAAATATTGATTTTCCTTCAGTTAACTCAATAATATTAGTGTCTTTATACAGCTTATGGTTGTTCCAATAATTGACTTCATCTCTGTGAATCTAATATTGCATTTAGGTAAACATCGAATTCAATCAACAATCATCATTGATTTCTCAATAATTATTATGATATTTTACATTTTTGGTTTTTAAGACAGAGTGGGCAAAATATAATTGCATTTAAGATTGTATGACTTAATCAACTGTATGAAGTTGATTTGTGTTTCTTAAAATTTGATCCTTTTCACCTTAAAAATATATGCATTAGAATTTCTCCAAATACCAAGTTTGATTAAAATCTATTAGATTCCAATTTATGTCATTTATATTCTCATTTTTGAAATTAAAGTAAAACAAATTGACTCTTAAAAAGTGAAGCTTTAATTCGAAGTTCAGCATAGAGACATTTGCAAGACAATCCATGGAAACCTTGATTAGTTTCTGTCACACCCCGCTAAGACGGAAACGCGGGAGCGCGACATTCATGGATAATCACAGCTATTGATTAACGTAGTGGTCCTACATGTGACGCGATGCTTGTATATGCCCACACATTTCTTCCTGATTTTAATATACTTAAAAGTCAACATAATGTTGGCGAGTTCACAGGTTTTAAGTGCATGATTAAACCCGTTGATTTGAAAATGTTTTGTTTTCAATGTTTAAAATGCATAAGACAAGTAATGATTTTAAAAATATATGCTTTAATGATTAAAACGTTTATCAAATCCTTATGTTTTCATGATAAAAAAAACGTACTTTGAAACGTGTTCATGTTTTCATAAATAAAATGTAGTTTATAACTTATTTGTATCTTCATGATTAAATGTGCATTAAAAACTTACTTATGAAGTTGAAAACTTTGTTTGTTACGAATGCGTTTTCCCAATGAAAACACTGTAAAAAAAGTTGCGTTTATGAATTTAAAAGCCCTTTTAGATATATAAGTGAATTTATGCAATGCAATACGATATATACGATAACCTAAACAAGATCGATAATCCTCTATAGACTAGCTAAGAATACAAATTAATATATGAGAACGAGCCTATAATCAAGCGTAAATCATGTTGTTTTATTGCCCGACACCATCTCACGGTAAATATATTAGATTATATGCACCCATTAACATGCCGGTAAGAGAGACTAACCATCCCGATAGTACTACCCACATATTCCTCGGCTAAACCCTAGTTAATGATTATAGAATGTATTGATCCGAAGGTCTTAAGGGCCGTGTAACTCATGCTCACATAAAGATTCTATGTCTTGCTTACTAATTATCGTACTAAATAACTTTATGTAAAGTGTCAAATAAGTTTGTGCAATGTTATGAAATAAGTTTATGTAAAGTTATAAAATATGTTTATGCAAAATTACTAAATAAGTTTATGAACATAATCAAATAAGTTTATGAAAAGTTACTAAGTAAGCTAATGCAAAGTTACTAACTAAGTTCATGCAAAGTTATCAAATAAGTTTAGTATGTTTCTCCTCCTAGTTTGTAAAAGAGTAAAAGAAAAAAGGGGCCGTGAAACTCACCTTGGCGTCAGTGAGTTATGTGTAAGAACACTTGTTTGTATCCGTTCTACGCACGTCCTAAGGCAAGTACAAACTAACATAGGGGTGGTTCGACATATTAAATAAGTATATCGGTTTATGCTACGTGTTCACCCAACAACCTAGACTTACGTGTGAACCGACTTGTTGGTGATACGTTTATGTTTAATGTTGTTTGTTTAATAAATAAGTAAATATATAACTCTAACTATATATTTGTCTTCGTAATTTAGATAATAGCGAATAAATATATATGACATTATATATTTATTTTTGGATAAGTACCAAGTGAAAAATATATTTAACAATATATATTTTTTTATAAGTCATTAAGAATTTACTTATCAACATTTGTATCTATTTTTAATAACATACACATATTTTAATAAAAGCTTAAGTAAAAGGCTTTATATATACTATACACTTTGTGAAACGTCATAAGAAAATCAAGTAGTTATGTATTTAATATGTTGGTGATATATAAATAAACAAATATTTTTATAACATCATACTGTAAATACACATATTTATAACCAAATATATATATATTGACCTTAAACACGATTAATAAATGAATATATATATTCTTGTATATTTATATTAAATTTCCAATTTTTAGTATTATCTTGTAGAAAACCTACTATGAAATTCATATATGTAGGAACTCCATATCTAGTAATATTTAACAAAATCATCTTAAATGAAAACTCTAAATACTAAATTTTACTAGTTATTTCTTGTTATTTTTATATTTGGATGAGCACTTATAGCATAAACATTTTAATAATAGTATATAAATAAAAGATTTAGAGTAGATCTATGTTCACTATAAGTGGGAAATGTCTAGGAAGAAGCTACAAAGAAGAGATCTTGAACTTGAGCACTCCAACCCCTAGAACTTGAACATGAAAGTAATCAATATTCCTTGCCTTCAAATGAAGAGATTACACCCAGTAAATAGAATAGTTGCCTAACAACCTATGCACTATTTTAGGAGACTAAATCAAAGTAAATCAAGATATAATTGACAATATATGATACTGGAATATATGTTACTAATATTCCCCCTCAGCTTGAGTGTGTAAAAGATGAAACGTTCAAGCTGTTTCGAAACAATCTAAATCATTGTCTTGGAAGGCCCTTAATGAAAATATTCCCATATTGGAGCTCGGACGGCACATGAAGAACTCGAACGTGACCAATTTGAACCTTTTCTCATATGAAGTGTATATCCATTTCAACATGTTTGGTGAGCTGATGTTGAAGAGGATTCCCGGAAAGATAGACAGCTAAAACGTTGTCATAATAGACGATTGTGGATCTAGTGACCGGTGTGCCATGTTCGAGAAGTAAGTTGCAGATCCAAGTAGCTTCAGCGACTGCGTTTGCTACCCCCCGGTATTCGGCTTCAGCGCTCGCTCTGGATATGGTCGGTTGACGTTTGGAAGACCATGAGATAAGATTATCCCAAGGTAAATATAATAGCCTAGGGTGGATCGACGTGCATACAAGCAACCATCCCAATCGGCATCCGAGTAGGACACGAGAGAAAAGTTTGGTGAAGCCGAAATCCGTATTCCATAGTCAATTGTCCCATGAATATATCGCAAAACCTGTTTCATGAACAACAAGTGTGAGTCCCGGGGAGCATGCATAAATAAACAAATCTACTGAACTGTGTAGGAGATATCGGGCCATGTGAACGTCAAATAGTGGAGAGCCCCTGCCATGCTTCGATAAAAGGAACCATCAGCCAATAATTCCCCCTAGGTCTCACTAAGTTTGCAGTTTGTATCAACTGGAGTGTTGCACGGTTTACACGCCGTCAGTGAAGCCCGATAAAGAACATGTTACATTCGTGACAAAACCGGATACACCTTAGTAGTTACAAACCGAATAAGTAATTAAACGCTTATTACGTAACAAACGAACGATTAAACGAACGGGTCTGGATATGACCAAGATATCCCGGGGGGCATCTATAAGTGATATACGTTTAATATAAGCTAGCATATTAGTATTATGGCCTTAGTTCGATAGCAAACAAGTTAAACAAAAACTGTTCGTTTAATTACCCTCTATGGGTTTAAACGCGAAAGAGAGTTACAAAGCAAACATTGTATCATCCGTAAGCCGAAAAATATTTACAAAACACTTAGTGGGAATGTTTTAAGCGATCCGTGAAAATATATTAAATTTTTACAAATAAATAGTATGTTTTTATAAATTTACACGAAAATAGCTGAAAAACACTCGTTTTCGCACTGTTTGTTCTACCCGATATATTTTTCGCGCAAAAAACTGAACCCGAAATAAATTTGGAATTGGATTTTCACGTCCGGGCATGCGAAACAAAGCATGGGGCCAAATAAGACCCAAGGGGGGCTTTTTTTTTCTTCCATACGTAAAGGGGTTTCCTCCCCCATAAGTCGTTGTTTTTATTTAGGGAAAATAGTTAAACTGCTTGAAAAATTATGAAATTTTGTGGGGAAATCAGATTGGGTATATTATGATCACATTTGAAATTTGGGGTCATTTGGAAAAACTTAAGTATGTTTTATGCATTTGCGTTTATTTGAATTTTCATAGTAGCTTTTGGCTCGAAAATGATATTTGGCAAGATTGTTAGGGTTTGGGATTTTTCTAGGTTTTTTCAGGACATATTTTGGTCACTCATAAATTTTGGTGGATTTTTTCGGAGACCATTTGGTATAAATGGACGATTTTCGGGTTAAATATAGCAGATAAAATGATTTTTTACAAATTAATAAACCAGTAAATAATTCCAAAAATATTTTTATAAAAATCTTTATTTTAATTGCTAAGTGACTAAAATTTTCATAATTTAATGATAAACGGATCATTAGTTGTGCTAATTTGAATGTTAAACAAATTCGATTTTTGATAAAAACTGATGAGTTTGTGAGTAACGAACCTGTTAAAATATCATAACATCAAGAGTGATCAAAAAGCATATTTTCGGATTAGTTATGTAAGCACAAACTTTTTGTGAGAAATCCAGAAAATTCGTATAGATAGTGCGTGTTTTTCTCCAAATCAAACTTAATAAACGGAAACGAGCCCTGTAGCATTTACCTAAACTTACATCCCCATAACTGTGATCTTTCTTTATAACTTAATATGTGATCTTTCTTTATAACTTAATCATTTTATCGACCAACACATTTACTCAAACTTACATCCCCATAACTGTTTTCTGAATGCATAAACGAACAACTTGGCCCAGCTGGGAAAATGGTGAAATAGAGCCAAGTTCGGTTTTAAGCCTATTGACTCTTTCTAGGCGTACCAGCTATACCCAGACTAGATATGCAGCCCAGTTTAGTATAATGATTATAATAATATTAAATTATTAATTTTATTATAATATTCATTATAGGAACTAGTGATACGAGTCAAATGAACTACGAGCCGACGCTATACTGAATCCTGATTAAACAGTGAGTTTCATGGCCCCACTTTTAAACTGTTTTTAAGAAATTTTTGGGGTGAAAATCATGTTGATACATATTTATATACTTTGAATTGTTTGATGATGGGAATTATCTAAGTGCTAACACATGAAAGTCCCGACGAACACAGTGATTAACTTAGAGCCGGTGGCTTGTGAATAGTACTATTGGTTTGACAAACCCAAACGGAATCGGACTGGTTACCGTGTCATATAGCGCTGTTTGCACATGACCATACTTATACAAACAGGCTTGTAGTGTTAGACATGCTACCAGGGCATGTTGTGGGTGGAAGGGGAGCTATAGTGGTTGATTGGGAGTGGGAAATAGATGCACGCAGCATAGACAGTCAAGGCTTCACTGTAGCTTAGAATAATTACATTATAAACATACAAACAAACGTGATTGTGAATGCACATACATACATACTTGCGTATTTACAAACTGTGATTGTTGTACGCACAACTGATTTCTTGAAACTCACCAACTATTTGTAGTTGACCCGTTTTAACATGTTTTTTCAGGTATTGGATTGGATTAGAAAGTCAATGTGCTACGTGTTTGACTTGCGATCAATGCTGGGTGAATTTATGCAAGTGTGCTAGTAGGAAGTAAAGCCTCTTAACGAGCTGGATTTAGTTTGTAGCATTAAGTTTTAAATGAAGTTAGATCAATGTAAAATATCACAAAGTAGTTTGTATTGTTCTTTATAAACAATGTGGTTGATATCAGAGATGTCTGTTACATTTCCGTTTTACGCTTCCGCAAATCGCTTAACGGGTTGTGACAGGATGTCTCGTGCATACTGTGCTTGAGACAAAACAAAAGGTCACCACGGTCTCGACTGACAGTTATTCCCAAGAAATGGTGTAAAGGACCGAGATCCGTCATGGCAAGCTCTGTGGATAGGCGTGAAACAATGTTGCTTATAAAATTCGGGTTAGAGCCGTTAAGAATGATGTCATCAACATATAGGAGTAAGTAAGCTGTTTGACCCCCATGTTGATACATAAATAAAGATGTATCAGCTAGACTCCCCCGAAATCCCAATAATAGAAAAAAATGAGGAGAACCGCTGGGACCAAGCCTGAGGTGCCTTTTTTAAACCATAAAGAGATTTATGAAGGCGGCAAACACGGTGCGGGTTAGCTGGGTCAACAAAACCCGGTGGTTCTTGCGTGTATATGGTTTCCTATAGAGAGTCATGAAGAAATGCATTTTTGACATCAACTTGTCTAATGTCCCACCTACGAGCGGTGGCAAGAGCAAGAACCATGCGGATGGTAGCCGGTTTAACAACCAGACTAAAGGTTTCGGTACAGTCAATACTAACGGTTTAGAATATTCCGTTACATACCTGTTGGGCTTTATATGTCAAGTGAACCATCCTGATTGAACTTGTCTTTAAATAACCACATAGACCGAATAACCGGCCGATTTGCTGGTCGCGGAACCAGTTCTCATGTACTATTTTCTTTTAATGCACTAAATTCGTTGTTCATCGCAGGTAACCAACTGGGATCCGACATGGCTTCTATATAAGAGTTGGGGACCGGTTAGATGTTCGTTGTGGCGGCTAGGTTGTATCAGGGGTTAGGATGATGGAGACCGGATTTTGCTCGAGCTCGCACGGGGTGAGTATTTTGTGAAGTGGGAGGCTGGTTTGAGGTTTGAGGTGGGATTGAGGTTGTGGCTGTAGGTGTTTGGGCTAGAGGGACAGTCTGGGTTAGGTTTGTTAGTGGGTGTGGGCTGGTATTTGGGGTAGGAGGGGTAGTAGCAGGGGTGTTTGAAGGGGCTGGGTTAGGAGGTGGTGGGTCGGCAAGGTGAGGCTTGGGATTCATTTGGAGTGGAGTGGTTGTTGTAGTGGGTTGGAAGGTATGATGTGTGGGAAAGGAGTCCTTAAGGAAGGAATAAGTGGTGGGTGAGGTGTTTATGAGGTTAGTGAATGGGAATGAGGTTTCGTTGAATGTGACATGTCGGGAGACCGGTGACGGGGTCGTAGCACCGAACCTACGAAAGTCGGCTGGGTATCCAAGGAAGATGCACTGGACCAATGTTGGGGAAAGTTTATGAGGTTTAGTGGCGGAGAGATTTGGGTAGCACTCGCACCCGAATACACGTAGGTGGTAACAAGTCAGGTGGCGAAGGTAGAGAGCAAAAGCGGGAGGTTGAAAATGGAGAAGTCTAGAGGGTAAAATATTGTGAAGGTATGTGGCCGTGTGTAACGCTTCGACCCAAAAAGCGGAAGGTAGGTGAGCATGAAAGAGAATCGCACGAATGATGTCATTTAGGCGACATATCAAGCACTCGGATTTGCCATTTTGTTGCGAGGTTTGAGGGCAAGAGAAGCGAAACACGAGACCATTTGACTGGGCAAATTGTTTAAAGGCATGGTTATCAAATCCCCCCCCCCCAACCCACCCCCAAGGTCACATTGGAATGTTTTGATCAATGTATTAAATTTTGTTTGGACAAGTTTATGAAAATTTGCAAAAAGTAGGAAAAGTGTCGGATTTATATTTAAGCGGATAAACCCAAACATATTGTGTGTAATTGTCGATCAAAACCATATAATATTTATAACCAGAATTACTTAAGACTGGTGAAGTCCATAAGTCACAATGTATAATGTTAAAAGGACTAAAAGTAATGGAAATTGAATCATAAAAAGGTAACCGTTTACTATTCAAAACATGACAAGAGGAGCAAAAAAATGACTTTATAGTCTTATTATAATTAATAATAAGGAAACGACTAAGATAATCTAGCACGTTCGCACCGGGATGTCCAAGCCGATCATGCCAGGGGGTGGTACTTGAGGAAGACAACAAAGCAAAGGCCGGGGGGCTGACAGATAGAGGTTTCCGGTGCTATTGTGTTGGGAAAGGTGGCGTCCATCCTTGAGGTCCTTCAAAGTAAAACCAAAAAGGTCAAATTCAACAGAAACTCGATTGTCAATAGTAAAGTTACGAACATATAAAAGGTCTTTAATAACTTGGGGTGAGTGAATGATTTGGTTTAGCTGGTAGGTTTTATTCGGTAAGGTGTAAAATCCGTTGCCGGAGCCATTGATTTATAGGTATTTGCCATTACCAACAAGGATAGGATTAGAAGAAAAAGACAAAGGAGAAGAAATTTTACCTTAATCAGATGTAAGATGAGAGAAGGCGCCATTGTCCATATACAAGTACGGGTCTTGAGAGTTCAATTGCATGTTGCTTAGAGGTGCACCAATGTCACTTGGACTAAGGCCATAAAATACTGGCGCGGGGGGCATGTTGCGGTGAACCGACAAAGTGGGCTTGGGACGGGTGTTGTTGGTAGTGGGCTGTGTTTTGGCTAAACTGGGTAGGAGTGGCTGGTGGGTAAGGTGCAGACAGGTAAGGACTGGGTGGGGCAGTACCGTGGGTGGTGTTATGGTACTGGATGGGTTGGTTATAGGGATACGTGGATTGGAGATTGGGCTGTTGGTTAGGGTATGGTGGAGTGGGCCGATAGTTAGGCTGAAAAGGATTTTGGTGTGGAGGATGCACAGAAGTGCCTCGACCATTGCTGTTGTTGTTTCTGCCCCCGTGCCCCCGGTTGCCTTGACCTCCTCGACCCATTCAATAGTTGAAGTTCGGGTCATAATTGTTGTCGCGATAATTTCTCCCTGGGTAGGTTTTTCCGGAAACCGAATTGGATTGTGACTGGTCCGGTTTGCTTTAACCGTGGGTAGTATATAAAACCGAGTCACCATGAGTACTAGCAGAGAGCTCGTTTCTGGCCGATAGTCTATGCATCTCCAAGTCATTGATGGTGCGGGCTTCATTCCACGACGGTGTTCCCGAATTAATTATCGTACCAAATGGTGTAGAGTTCTTTGGGAAGATCGTTAACCAGTTGAATAATGAGAGAGGATTCGTCAACCTGTTTTCCGACGTTCGCAGCTGATGTCTTTAAGCTTCTGATAGTAAGTATCCATTGACGCACAATCTTTGAGAGTAGTGTGAGTGAACTCATGGAGAAGAGCCGCCGCACGAGCCTTCTTGTTGCTTAAGAAGACATCTTTGATCTGGGTCCAGGCTTCTCATGCCGGCATATCGGTTTCAAGAACACGATCAAGGATGTCATTAGATATGGTACTGAAAATCCATTGAAGGATGAGTACATCTAGCTCCGACCATTCGGTATATGTGGGGTCGGTGATGACGGGAGGTGGTGTGCCATCGATATGGTGAAGAACTTTGTAGGCTTTAAGGTGGAGTTTAAAAAGTTTCACCCATTATGAATAGGTTGTGGTTTTGCCATCTAGTGTACGGATTTTTGAATTTATATTGGTGACGCTGTAGGCTGGGTGAATGGATGGTTTGTTTTGGGTGTCTGTTTTGGTACCGGAGGATGACGAGTCATCTCCATCTTCTCCGGCCATGACGGCGGTGGTGGGGAAATTTTTGGTGGTTCAACCTAAAGCTCTGATTACCATGAAAGTAATCAATATTTCTTACCTTCAAATGAAGAGATTACACCCAATAAATAGAATAGTTGCCAAACTACCTAGGCACTATTTTAGGAATCAAGATATAATTGACAATATATGATACTGAAATATATGTTACTAACAGAACCACCTTTCTTATATTTGATTATGCTAGGAGCTTGTTTAGAAAATGATTATGATTTGTAAAATAATTATGTGGGTGTGACTATTTGATGGAACCAACAACGAAAACAGGTTGATGGGTGGTTTGGTTGAGAGTAAGCAAAAGAGAAAGAGAGGGTGTATAAGCTAGTTATGCCTTGTGATGGATATTTATAATTGTTGTGAGTTGCTTAAGTCACTGATACGGGTTAAAATATATGTAAATATAAAAATAATTCTTATACTTTGGATACTTTTGAGTCAAGTTTTTATTGAATATTATTAATATTTGATTTATATGTGTGTTTAATGGTTTCGAGAGATAATAAGCTAAAATAGAGCATTTTTACTAAACTTGAGACCGGTGAAAGAAGGGTCAAGCGTATGTTATATATTATATGTAGTATCTTAAAAAAAAGAAAAAGAAAAAAAAAAGAAAAGAGAAAGAAAGAAACGTATACATAATAATAATAATAATAATAATAATAATAATAATAATAATGAAATTCTTGTAATGTTGGTGGCATAATCCATAGGAACTTTTGTTTGACGATTTAGAGAAATTAAGTGTTTTATCTATCTTGAGACTGAGAGGTAATAGATAGTCAGGGGTCGTCCTTGGGATTAGGTGTCTAGGCTAGAACGCTCTAATATGAGGTTTCCTAGAAATCCCTAGTTTCATTGTAATTCCGTATCTTATTGATTGTTCTTAGGCTACCCCTTGTACTTTAGAGTGTATTGAGATAGTAAGACAGGGAGGTAATCTATCTTTTAGGGTACTTTTGTGTTGTTGGAGAGACTGAGAGGTAATCCAACCAACCGGTAAGTTTATGCGCCCCTTAAGGTTTCATTTTAGGTCACACCCGGAGAATGATCATGGATCCATAGGCTACCTAAGGGTGTCGTATTTTAAGATCCCGGTTCCATCATAGTTTCCATAGCCGATAGAGATTCAAGATTCACAAGTAAGATTCTAAACCTAGGTAGTGCTTCTCCTATCTTTGAGTTAATCTCGATAATCGCGTTAAAGTCAGTTAGTGTTAGTTTTAGTTTAAGTATTCTTTAGTTTATAGTTAATAAATAAAAAAACACAAAAATCAATTAAATCTATTTATTTAAGTTTTTATTCAGAGTCTAATTTAGGTGTCGCTAATGTCATTTGGGTTCGATATCCGGACTTCATTAGGCTTTAGTATAGTCGATAGGTGCACTGCCTGTCTAGTGGTCTAGCATTAGGATAGTCTAGGTTTATAAATTTAAAACTAGAGTGTCTAGGTTAGATTAAGTTTTTATAGACCGCTTTCAGCACATTAGTCACTCCCTTTGAGGTTTATTATATAATACTACTGAACAAGAATTATAAATTGTATCTAACTAGGAAAAAAGATACTAGTATGTGCATGAGTTGGTTTGTTTTAAAATAAGGGTAATGTGGTTGGATTTGGGGCGTGTTCCATGAGTTGGATTGTATGGAAGGGAAAGTCTTTTCTCTATTGACTTTTTTTTAATACATTTCTGATGCTACACTTAATTAGAGACACTCTTTTGGTTTTGAAGGGTGTGCATCATATATACTTTACTAACTATAACCACTAATTGGTGTAAGTATGGTGTTGTGTGTCATGTAGGTAAGAGACGAAACAAAATGGAATAACTAAATACAAAGTATCTTTACACTTCGAACACAGTTCAGAGTTTATATATATTGCGTTTTTTTTCTATAAAAATAGGATATTTTTTTTTCTATTCAAAATAAAGTGTCACCAATCGTCGTGTTGGATGTCCATATGCCTCAAAAGGTAATCCCTATAATCACCTCACGTGTATGACATATGCATACACAATTTATTATACTTTTGATGATTTAATGAATATGCATCAAATCTAGGGCATTTATGTAATGTAATTATTTCTAATTATTGTTTAAAAATTGTACGAATATTGCGGTTTTCACAGTTTCTATTATGTCAACTTAGGCTAAAATATTGGTTAATTGCGAATCACAAAATTTCAGTGTCATCCACTTTATGCACATAAGTTTGACCAAAATATATTTACTAATATTAGTTCATATTTAATATCGGTTGGGAAAGATAAATTAACATTTATTTATTTATTGAATTCTTGAACATATAGGTGTCTATTTGTTGTTGAATATGTGCAAATATGTTTCCATCAACCCGTATGTACACAGATGCATATTTGAGTTATATGTTTAACCAACAGGCTATGAGAGTAATTTTTCGTAATACCATGCCCATGGCTTAAATTTATTATTTAAAATTTCGGTATTGAAATTGGCCTAAACAAGCTCCAGACTTGAGCTTCAAATATCGAGCTTGACCAGGTTAGGGAATTTAGACGACTCTAACCTAGCTCATTATTTATATATGTTTGGTTCATTTTACATTTATACGATATTATAATTTATAAAATTTTGATAAAAACTGTTTTTGCATTTGATTTTAACAATAATTATATTATAAATGAAACTTTAATTATATAATATTTTCTTTATCAAAAATTGGACTTTCTACGTACATGAATATGTAAATCCGTTTAAATTTAAGGTTTTTCAAATCATTTTCAAAATAATATGTTTTTTCATACATTAGTCAACTTCATTTTCATATTATTTTTGTTTAGGATTTATCATCATGTTCATGTTCTTAAATGTCAAAATGAAACCATCACCTCATGATGCAAAACCTAAAATTAGTCGTTAATATTTCGAGTTTTGTATTCTCTATGGTTAAATAAACAATGTGATGTTTACTAAAACAATTGAAAAATTGGTAACTTTGTAGAATAGTAGCCAAGTTTAAAATTGTTCCCGTTAGGTTACTTAGGTTTAAAAAGTGTTCCGATCATGTCACTCAGCATTTATATTTTATTAAATTAAAGGTTTTAACATGTTTGTAGCATGTTTTGTTTTGTTATCAGTGAGTAAATCTTTTTATATTTTTTCTTTTATTATTATTGATGTGGAGTGGTAACGTGAATTTTATTTTTTATTTTTGATTTTTAATATAATTCACTTTTTATTTAATTTATAAAATATAAGTGCATATATTGCAATTCCCAACCATCATATCTTTTCCTCAATTGCTTTCTTGATGCACAAAAAATCCAATGATGCTCGATTTATAGGTTTAGTGAACCAATTTGAAAAAATATTGTATAAGTGACATAATTAGAACACTTTTGAAACTTTGTTACTATTCTATGACATATTCCCTTTTGTTATAAATATATATATGTTTTTTAAATTGGACGCTTTACGTTTCCATAGTTCTTAACACAGAATCTTTCAAACACTTTTTTTAAACAATTTATATGTTTTACTTATTTATCAAAATCAAATACTTATTTTGTATTAATTATATTTAATTCGGTTTGACCTTTCCTTAAAATAGCTATTCAAGTTGTTTGTATTTCATTTTTGTTTTAAGACAAATGGTATCAATTCATTTTTATCTTTTCTCTCCAAATAATTACTTTGAAAATTTTGGCGTGTAAAGAATGTTTGTTTGGTTCGTTTATTCTTGCCGAGTATAGACTGTTTTTTTTAATTCAATTCAGTATTGTATTTTAATATATGATGCTCAGGTGAATTTTAGTAACGATTTGGTAAATTATACATGTAACCAAATCTAAATAATTACTTTTCAAATTTTTACATGTAAAGAATGTTTGTTTGCTTTGTTTATTCTTACTCAATTTATTGAGTGATTGTAACAAAAACATAAAAATGATGGCTGCTCAGTTCTTTTAATTCTGTTAAGACATTGGTTCAATGTTTACTTTTGTTTAGCCTGCTCCATGTTTGATATGTTAATGATTTTAAGAACACTTGAACTGATCATGTTTATGTGTGGGGTGCATCGCATGATTCATGACATAACTTTTCATCTATGGTCAATTGTTTTCATTTCGAGATATTTACGTAAAATAATCCGTTACATTTCTTCAAATATACATGTATATGTAAGTTTCATTGAATATATTTATATTTCCACCCGTGTAGTACTCGGGTCAATAGCCTAGTCTTTATTATAAAACTAATTTCTCTCTCTTACGCCTACCCAAATCAATCCTACCAAACTTTCTATGCTCATTAGCAACCCAATCCTCACTAATTTTTATTATATAAATGTAATTTATAATTGTTGTTTTTTTATTAAAAGTGACTTTAAATATAAAAAAATACTTTCTTTATCTAAAAATAACCAATATATATTTGATTTAAATTATTTAAAAAAATAAAAGAAATCTGTAATGATTTATATTTATTTTATATATAAAAATATTTATTTTTACACTCTGTTTTTAATAAAATTTATACTAGTATGTTTACAACAAAAAAAAAATTAAGCAAGGCTGTGCTTTTAGAATTTTTTTTAAAACCTAAATATCAAAGGTTATTCGAAAAAATAAATATTATAGTTAAAACTAAATAGTATGAAAGAAAAAGGAAAAAAGAAATTAAAAAGAAGACTATAGATATCTTGACATGTGACTGTGAACTAGTTTGCAAATTGGCGGTGCTATAGCCTTAAGTTTGTCTTGCGTCACTCATCTGTCTCTCCTATGTAGCCAAACTATGGATCTTGATAGAGGTAGTGACAAGGGGATAGTGTTGTATGATAAGATCATTGAAAATTTAACAAACTGGAACTGATGTAAAAGATAAAATTAAAGTGATAAGATCGTGACATCAAATTTGACATAGAAAGGCAAGGATGTGTAGACATCCAGCTCTTCATAGCAACTAATATTGTTTGTTTTGTCCACAAGAAGCTCACAGATTCTTTTTAGCTATACTAGTGGAGACTTCCCACGTGGCCACGAGTTCACCCCTCTTGGTTGCTCCCAAGTCCCACCCAAACACAGTTAATAGCTCCTTTTAACAACAGCCAAGACGACTAAAACACGTTATGTTTGACATTTCTTATTAGCCAAACATCTTTCACAACCGATATGAGATTTGCTTAGAGTGCTATTGATACTAACAGTTTTCTTTGTTTGTTTATTTTAAGTCTTTTGTTTGCTGTTTAAGTTTTGGTTGTTAATGAACATTATAGCCTTTCTATTTTGTTTGGGGTGTCTTATGGAACTTTTGTTTATTGTGAATTGATTATAAACCTAAATGTCGTCAAGGTCTGGTCATCCAGAAATTCGCCTTTCCATCACATCTCTTAGCTTTCTTATTCCCTGCCCTATCAAGGGTATCAAAGCCGTTCTGATATCCGGACGGAATTACTCTCGTTATCATGACGGACACTTGCAACTAGGAAGTTGATAACACCCTCAAGAATAATGACAAGGAAATCACAGAGATCCAAGCATCATTATCAGCGCTAGCAAAACAACAAGAAGAAATATTGAAGGCGGTTCAATATAAATCAGGTCAGAGTAGCGGCGACGGGTTTAGCTCAGGTTTGTCATTTTCTCCCGACGATACTGAATCAAGGGGTAATCGGTCCTTGCGGTTGGAAAGGTCGAATTCCCCAAGTTTTCGGGTGAAGACGTGGACGGTTGGGTCTAATGTTATGAACACTTTTTTCGCATTTGATGAGACTCCCGAAGAGGTTAAACTTAGGTGTGTTGTTGTTCACTTGGAAGGGGATGCTCTCCAATGGGATAGGGCTTTCATGTGCATACCATATCTGAAGTTCCATGGGAAGATTAAATGAGATATGTTTCAACCCGTTTTTCTAATGCAATATTTGAGGATCCCTTGGAAGATATAGCTTCCTTCAATCAAACAGGTTCACTTCAAGAACACAACACTTCTTTTGGTTCATTATTGAATAAAGTAACACTTAGTGAAACACAAGCTGTGAGTCTGTATCTGAAGTCTCTTTAGCTAGACACTAGGGGGGTGGTTAAGATGTTTAAACTGCGCACCTTGCACGAGTGACGTGGTTTAAATTATGCATATTAATAAAACAAGTATTTCCTACACTTTTAATAGTTTTTGAATGTGTATCAATAAAATATTGGTCTCATTTGGCTCATATTTGGATTTTATAAGGTTTCATGAGACCACGACCTAAAATAAAGTCTTTTTACTAAAATTGAGACCAACGAATAAATAGCCGAATTAATATTATTATTTATTCATCCTCTTATGTGACATTTGAGCCAAAACAAGGTACACCTCAGTACGTATTTACCAATTAACCAAATAAACGCCTTTTGCGTAACAAACGAACGATTAACCGAACGGGTCAGGTTATGACCCAGATATCTCGGGGGGCCATCTATAAGTGATATACGTTTAATACAAGCTAAAATATTAGTAATATGGCCTTAGTTCGATAGCAAACAAGTTAAACGAAAACATGCTCGTTTAACTACCCGCTATAGATTTAAACGCGAAAGATAGTTACAAACCAAGCATTGTATCATCCGATAAGCCGAAAAAGACTTACCAAACACTTATTTGAAATGTTTTAAGCGGTCCGTGAAAATATTTTTGATTTTTACAAACATATAGTATGTTTTTATAATTTTACACAAAACTAGCCGAAAAACACTCGTTTTTGCACTGTTTAACGCACCCGATAAGTTTTTCGCGCCAAAAACCGAACCCGAACTAAATTTGGACTGGGCTTTTCGTATTTGGGCTTGAGAAATCAGATACTTGGGCCAAAATGGGCACAAAGTGGGCCCATGGACTTCCGGTCGCAGCCGCCACCCCCACCCCCCTTTTTTTCCTTTCACATATAAACTAGATTTTGAGATATTTTTACACATATTTTCAAACACAACTTCTGGAACTCTTCTTCTACAGCCAAAACCAGCAAGAAAACTAGGTAAAAACCTTATGATTAATCGATTTTTGATTCGTTTAAACTCGTTTAACAACATATAAACATGTCTTGATTGTTAAAAATCATAGTTAACCATGTAAAACTCTCAAAAATCATTCAAAAACATACTTTGATGTTAAACCTAGTTTCAAATCAGAATCATGATCTTTTTTGGCCATAAACACTGATTAAAGGTTTGAAACGACGTTTTTACGGTTTAAAAGTTCGTTTTTGTGCACTAGCCAAAACCCTAAGTTAAAGGGATGTTCTATTGATGAAACCTGCTTGGTTTGTGATATAGGACCTGTACCTAGTCTACATAGGAGCACAAGAGCTCGAAAAGTTATTAGAAAGTCGGAAACGAGCCAAACCCGCTAAGGTAATGCCGAAACACACACTTATGGGCTGTTTAGGTTATGGTTGTGATGTGCATATTTTTAGGACTTGAAATTTTGCAGGAACATCAGGGACCATGTCAATGAGTCCCTTTTTAAATTTGGTAAATTTTTGACCATCCGAGAATATTTGGCGAATTTATTACCGAATTGGGACGTTTATTTGGGAAAAATAGCTAAAGTACTTCAAAAATTATGAAATTTTTCTGGGAACTCATATTTGATGTATTTTGAACACATATGAACTTTGGGATCATTTGGAGAAGTCTAAAGGTGTGTTGTGTATATGCGTTCGTGTGAATTTTTATAGCCGAATTTGGGTCGAAAAGAATATCACACGAGCTTTTTACATTCTGGAATTGATACAGGTTGATTTGGGACATGATTTGAGCATTCAGGAATATTTTTGGAATTTTTGGAAATTGTTTGGGGTAAACGGACGATTTTCAGGCGAAATATAGCTGATAAAATGAATTTTTATAAATTAATAAATCAGTAACTAATTCCAAAAATAATTTTATAAAAATATACATATTTTAATTGATAAGTGGCTAAATTTTCATAATTTAATGATTAACGGTTAATTAATTATGCTAATTTGAATATTAAACAAATTCAGTTTTTATAAAAACCGGCAAGTTCGCGATTAACGAACCTGCAGGAATATCAAAACACCAAGAGTGATCACAATTCATATATTTGGACTAATTAAGTAAAAACGAACTTTTTTATGAGAAACCTGGACAATCCGGGTGAATTGTGCGCATTTTTTTTCTTAAATCAAACTGAATAAACAGAAACGGGCCCGTGGCTAATCCGGGACCCCAGTATGTGAACTTTCTTTATAACTTAATCATTTTGTTAACCAATACATTTACCCAAGCTTATTTTCCCATAATTGTTTTCTGAACGCGTAAACGAACAACTTGGCCCAGCTGGGAAAACGGGAATCTGAGCCAAGTTCGGTTTTAAGTATTAGAAATTGAACAACATCATAACCTAAGCCTATTGCCACTTTCTGGGGGTTCCAGCTACACCCAGATTAGTTATACAGCCCAGTTTAGTATTGATATTATAATAATATTAAAATATTAATATTATTATAATATTGATTATAGGAACTACTGATAGCGGACCGAACAAACCACAAGCTGTTACAGTACTGATTATCTACTAAACCGTGAGTTTCATGACCCCACTTCTAAATTGTTTTATGAACTTTTGGGGTGAAAAGCATATTTGATTACATATACATACCTAAAACATGTATTGATGTGAATTATCTAAGTGCTAACACCCGAAAGTCCCCACTAACACAGTGATTAACTTCGAGCCGGTGGCTTGTTAATAGTACTATTGGTTTGACAAACCCAAACGGAGCCGGCATGCGTTGCTGAGACTTTACCCCGTTTGCACATGACCATAAATATACAAACACGCTATGTAGTGTTAGACATAGCTACTTGGGGCATATTGTGGGTGGAAAGGGGCCACAGTGGTTGATTGGGCGTGGGAAATGGATGCACGCAGCACAAACAGTCAATGTTTCACTGTAGCTTAGCATAATTACATCATTTACATACATACATACTTATTTCATGATTACAAGTGTTAACTTGTGAATACTCATTACTGTTTTCTTGAAACTCGTGAAACTCACCAACTCTAGTAGTTGACCCGTTTTAAACTGCGTTTCAGGTGTACTTAAATCGAAATGATTTGGTGGTCTGTTACTTGCCCAAAGGTGTGTGGTTGATGCTATGTGAATAGAAGCAAAGATATTAGTAGTAAGATCGTATAGTTAACGAACTAATTTGGTTTGTATCACCTAGACTGTAAAACAATGGTAGAACAATGAAATGTAATATATTGTAAATTAGTTTGTAATGTTTTTTTATAATCAATGTGGTGATACCAGAGGTGTCTGTTACATTCCCGTTTTATGCTTCCGCATTGTGCTTGTCGGGGTGTGACATCTTAATTCAAAAGTCTACAAATCAACAATATTAATATATATCATGTGATAGTTTTGATGATGATAAAGTTGTTTGTCGGAGGTCACGAAAATTTAATAACAAAGGGCCATCAAAGTATTACTTGAACCATTTTTTGTTAGTGGAATCCATTATTCATGAAGCCCACAAGAAAGTCAAAGACCCTAGTGCCTTTTTAAGTTAAGCGAATGATATTGAAGAGAAGTGGGCCGGCCGAGTCTTGGGTTTTGTTAAATGAAAACCTAGATACATATGACATATAAAGAGACGTAGGAGGTTTTTTGGGTGGCAGACGAGTTCCGATCGGAAGCAGGACCCACGGTTAGAAAGAAAGGCTGCCATCTGAAGAATTGCTTCACAAGTCTAGCATATATCATTATTGTTTGGTGGAATATCTTCTGACACAAGAGTTGGAGGCAGCCGCGGATTTTGGGAGAAACACAAAATAATTTATTTTAAGCGGTGGCGTTAATTGGAGTTGCATGTTTGGTTGGTTCTTCTATCTTGACACCAATTTAATTGTTATACTTTCTATGATGACTTATATATATAATAATTTGCATATTGTTTCTGAGATTATGAGTGGCTAACTTTATTTACAACACCTAGGTTGAGATGAATATTGATTTTGTTTGACGGCTTATTTGGTTTTGACTTGTTACACGACATGATTATTACTGAAAAGCACTATATAATTTGATCTTGGATATGTTAAACTATTGTTGTTATATAATTATTGCTTTTGATTCCGCGTATGACTTTGATTGATTGATTGTGTGTCGTTCGGTTAGGGTTCTACGTTTAGTTCATAGACTTGGTGTTTTTGATTTATTTGTGGTTAGCGCGACCACAGGAATCTTTTATGCAATTAATTATTAAAATTCAATAGGTTCACCTTTCTTGAGACTGAGAGGTAATAGGAAGTCGATTTGTCTCGTTTATTTATTCGGCTAGGTTAGAATTGCGCGAGAGCGAGTTTTGGTATTGTTCGTTTTAGATTTGCGTGCGAATAGGTGTCCTAGATCAAGTTAAATATTGTTACCCCTTTATCCCTAGAGTTGCTAGTACCAATTTTTTTGCGGGTTTTGTGTCGGTGAGTCCTGCGTTATTAGGGTACCTTAGTAATTTTTATCCTAGTAAGTTAATCCAATCTTCTTAGATTCGTGAGGGTTAGTTGGTGAGACCGAGAGGTGATCTAGCGAACTTTAGTGAGCCTTAGTTGATTTATTTATTTTTACGATCCCGGGTTCCGTTAGCCATTGAACTGTTAATAGGATTCTTGCTTAGGTAGTTGTTTCTCCATATTCCTTAAAACCTCGTTAGTGCCGTTAAGTTAAGTAAGTTAGTTAAATTAGTTTAAATTAATTTAAAAAAAAGAAAAACCAAAATTAAAATTAATTAAATATTACTCTTTGGTAGGTCTTATCTAGGGTTAGTAATCAGTAGCGTTTATACGTGTCCTCGTGTTCGATACTCGGACTTCCTAAGTCTATACTACTTGCGACCGGTACACTTGCCGGTTGTGTGTGGTTAGGATTTTCGTTTTAAATTTAAAGCTTAGTTGTGAGGGTCATTCATTTTTATAGACATATCATCCGACGCACACCAAGTTTTTGGCGCCGTTTCCGGGGACACGGTTTTTAGGCCTTTTGAGAGCGACTCGAGTTAGGATTTACCTTGTTTGCTACTTGTAATTATTTTTTTTTGCTTTGCTTATTTGTTAGAATTGTTTGGCTACCTTTATTGATTTTTATAGTTGTATGCGACAGACTCGATCTCGTGGACCACTCGACATCGAAGTATTTCCTAAGCCAGAGAGAGAGTTTCGTGAGAGACGTCGCACCGTTTCACCATCGTCCACTTCTTCATCCGTTGGTAGACTATTCTCTTCTCGTAGGTTTTCTGACTTCGACGATAGGGATAGGATTATGGCCGAACCAAGAAGGACAGTTGCAGATCGAGCCCGTCCGGCTAATGCTGGCGCGAGATCCAGCATCGCAACACCCGCTATTGGAGTTAATACAAACTGGCAGATTCCGTCGAACATTCTGAATACCATTTGTCATTCTGCTCAGTTTCACGGGCTATTTCACGAAAACACGCATTCTCATCTTACTCGCATCGTACGTATCTGTGACACTTTCCATCTTGCCGGCGTATCCGAAGACTCCGTTTAACTCCACATCTTTCCATTTTCACTCGCCGATCAGGCAAGTCTGTGGCTCGAGTCCCTCCCACAGGGCTCTATAGCTACTTGGGCTGCCGTGCAGACCCAATTTCTTGAGAAGTACGATCCTCCGGCTAAGGCCGCTCGTTTGCGTAATCAGATTCATTCTTTTCAGATGGAGGACACTGAGAGTTTCTACGAGGCATGGGGAGCGATTTAAAAATCTGTTAGCGTTATGCCCGAACCACGGCTTGCAAGATTAGGCGGTTGTCGAGAAGTTTTATAATGGAGTGACGTACGTGATGCAGAATATGCTTGACATGGCGGTGGGAGGAAATCTGTTGACGACGAAGGATCCGGATGAGTGCATAGCTTTGTTTAATGGGTTAGCTATAAGTGGATACCAGCGACCACCCGCCAAGGGTAGTAAGACCGTCGATTCCATATCATGCGGCTTGCATTCGGTGGACACGAACACCGCACTCGCGGCACAGGTAGAGGCGTTGGCGAAGATTGTGTAGGACTTGCAGAAGAAGAGCAAGTTGTGCGAGATATGCAGAGGAGGACATGATTTCGTTCAGTGCCCAGTCAGTTCTCAGGAGGAAGCAGTAGACTATGTTGGCAATCTAAACCGAAATCAAAATTCTTTCAATTCTTATAATTCGGGATGGAGGGGCAATCAGAATTCCAACTGGAGAAGCGGGAATCAGTCCAGTTTCCAGCAGCATCAGAGCCTATTCTAGTTTGCAGGTGAATGAGCGAGCAATGGGGAGAAGAAGCCCACTTTAGAGGAGATGATGACGCAGCAGACGCAGATGTTGTCACAGCTTATGACACGAGAGGATTCCCATCATAAAGAAACCCAGGAGAAGTTTCGGGAGCACGAGTCATTCATGAGGAATCATGGAGCGACGATTCAGAGTCTTGAGCTGCAGATGGGAGAGATAGACAGCCGTTTGAACGAGAGGCTGTAGGGTACGCTACCGAGTAATACCGAGCAAAACCCGAAAGGATTCACGAAAGCTGTGACGACGAGCAGCTGTGCAGGGGCACGAGATGAGACATTGATTCATGAGAGGTCTAGAGGAGGTGTTGTTGAGGAGCCTGCAGTTGTTGATAGAGAGGAGCAGGTGGATGAAGAGATTCAGATGGAGTCTCCGCCGACCCAGGCGCATCAGAGGAGCAGCCCTGGGAGTACAGCACAGGCCGAGAGACATCAGTTACTGAGCGAGGCACCGAGAGTCTACAAACCTAGAGTGCCATACCCCGGGAGACTCAGCAGGGATAGAGATGAGGAGCAGAACTCCAAATTTGTTGATCTTTTGAAGCATTTTCACCTTAATATTCCACTCCTTGAGGCACTTACCCAGATGCCGAAACATGCGAAGTTCCTTAAGGATATTCTCTTGAATAAGGAGAAGTTAGCTGAGGTCGCTTCCATCCATTTGAATGCTAGTTCTTCTGCTGTCTTACAGAGGAAGCTGCTAGAGAAGATGTCTGACCCGGGGAGTTTCACGATTCCCTGCATCTTGAGTGATGATACGGTGATTCATGCGCTGGCTGATCTTGGTGCCAGTATTAATCTTATGCCGTATTCCGTGTACAGCAAGTTGGGTTTAGGCGAACTGAGGCCTACCAAGATGAGTATCCAACTTGCTGGTCATTCTGTGAAATATCCTCGAGGGGTGGTCGAGAACATGTTGGTTTTTGTCAACAAGTTCATCTTCCCGGTGGACTTTGTCATTCTGGACATGAACGATGATGATAGTGTACCACTTATTTTAGGCCGACCATTCCTTGCCACTGCACAGGCGTTGATCGACGTCTGCGAGGGTAAGTTGATCTTGAGAGTTGGGGATGAGAACATCACTTTTGACTTTCGGCAGTCACTTAAACACCCCATGTCTGCTGATGACTCCTTGTACTTCATCAATACCATCATGGAACATGTTGGGGAGTTTTTCAGTGAGATCTATGGAGGATCTGCCTCCGACACTCAAATTCTCGATAGGGACATTCCGGAGGTTGAGATGGTTGCCATGACCAATAAGTCAAGGGATGATGACACCGAGTCACATACCCCTGAGTCTGAAGTGTCCGCTAGGATCGTACTAAATGATCCGATGGACCGACCTTCCCTCGAGAGCCCCCCTCCTTCCTTAGAGCTTAAGGAGTTGCCCTCCCAATGGGAGTATGCGTTTTTGGGTGAGGAGAGGAAGTTGCCGGTTATTATTGCATCTGTGTTGACGGAGGGCGAGAGAGAGAAGTTGTTGAGGGTACTGAGAGAGCACAATGAGGCCATTGCATGGAAGATTATCGATATTATGGGTATCAACCATTTGTTCTGCACTAATAAAATCCTCATGGAGGATGATTTCAGGACTGTCATTCAGCTGCAGCGGCGGCTTAATCCGAAGATGCAGGAGGTGGTGAAGAAGGAGATCATCAAACTCCTTGATGCGGGTATCATTTTCCCCATTTCTGATAGTTCATGGGTCAGTCCAGTTCAAGTGGTTCCTTAATAGGGTGGCATGACTGTCGTCACCATGGAGAGGAATGAGCTCATTCCCACTAGGACTGTGACCGGCTGGAGAGTCTGAATTGATTACCACAGACTGAATGATACCACTAGGAAAGACCAATTTCCTTTACCTTTCATTGATCAGATGTTGAAGCGTTTGGCATGTCAGCAGTATTACTACTTCTTGGATGGTTTCTCCGGGTACTTTCAGATTCCGATTGCTCTCGATGACCAGGAGAAAACCACGTTTACCTGCCCGTACGGAACGTTTGCCTATAGACGTATGCCGTTCGGACTGTGTAACGCTCCAGCCACATTTCAGAGGTGCATGGTGGCTATTTTTCATGACATGATCGAGGACTCCATGGAGGTGTTCAAGGACGATTTTTCTATGTTTGGGAGCTCTTTTGATCATTGTGTCTCCAACCTTGAGAGGATGATGGCCTGATGCATTGACACCAACCTAGTTCTTAACTGGGAGAAGTGTCACTTCATGGTACGTGAGGGCATCGTTCTGGGGCATCGTATTTTGAGCGTGGGGATAGAGATCGGCCGAGCAAAGGTCGAGACCATTTCTAATCTTCCCCTACCCACTTCTGTAAGATCCATCCGGAGTTTCTTGGGTCACGTCGGGTTCTACCATCGGTTCATTAAAGATTTTTCCAAAATCGCGAGACCCATGACCAAACTTCTGGAGAAAGATGCCCCGTTTGTGTTTTCTGAGTAGTGTATCGAGGCGTTTGATCTTTTAAAAGACAAACTGGCTAACGCCCCAATCATGATTGCTCCTGACTGGTCGTTTCCTTTTGAGTTGATGTGTGATGCGAGCGACTTTGCAGTCGGAGCGGTTCTTGGACAGCGAAAGGAAAAACACTTATATCCGATTTACTATGCTAGTCGGACAGTGAATGGTGCACAGGAGAGTTACACCACCACCGAGAAAGAGCTTTTAGATGTGGTGTTTGCATTTAATAAATTCAGGTCCTATCTAGTTCTGTCCAAGACGATTGTGTACACGGATCATTCTGCTATTCGTTATCTCTTCAGCAAACAGGATGCTAAGCCGCGTCTTATCCGATGGATCTTGTTGCTTCAAGAATTTGATATTGAAATCCGTGATAAAAAGAGGGCCAAGAATGTGGCGGCCAATCATCTTTCACGTCTTGAAGGAGCTGAGTTAGGAGAGCCAGGGGTCAGGATTAATGACTACTTTCCGACAGAGAGTCTCATGTTTCTTTAAGCTCAGGATGAGGGTTTTCCATGGTTCGCCGACTTCGCGAACTATCTTGCGGACGGGTACTACCTAAAAGATGCCTTACCAGCAAAAGAAGAAATTCTTTGCTGATGTTAAGTTTTACCTTTGGGACGACCCGTATCTCTTTCGTATAGGTGCTGACCAGTTGATCAGGAGGTGTGTTGATGTTAAGGAGGGATGGCAGATTCTGAACCATTTCCATGTTGGACCGATAGGAGGTCAGCACGATGCAAGTTTGACATCGAAAAAGGTCTTTGATTGTGGTTTTTATTGGCCTTCGATTTTTAAGGATGTGCACGCGTTCGTTAGGAATTGTGATCGTTGCCAGCGTGTCGGCAACATTTCGTCGCGAAATGAAATGCCCCAAAATGCTATTCAGGTTTGTGAGGTTTTCGATGTGTGGGCCATTGATTTCATGGGACCGTTTCCATCTTCGCGTGGGAGGAAGTACATACTCGTGGCTGTGGATTATGTTTCGAAATGGGTTGAGGCCAAGGCCTTACCCACGAATGATGGCTGAGGTGTAGTCCGTTTTCTCAAGAGCCGTTTTGCTTGTTATGGTGTCCCGAAGGCGTTGATTAGCAATAGACGTACTCACTTTCGCAATGTGCAGATGAAGAAGACGTTGCGATGCTATGGGGTCACCCATCGGCTTGCGACCGCCTACCACCCACAGACTAGTGGGCAGGTGGAAGTGAGTAATCGAGGGATCAAACGTATTCTTGAGAAAACGGTTGGTTCGAATCGTCGGGATTGGTACGACAAGTTGGATAACGCGTTGTGGGCCTTCCGTACAGCCTACAAAACTTCGACCGGCTCCACACCGTTTCGGATGATTTATGGGAAGGCCTGCCACCTGCCTGTTGAGTTGGAGCACCGTGCTTCGTGGGCCCTACAGAGGGTCAATCTTGATATGTCTTCCGCGGAAAGCACTCACTTCCACCAGTTGCATGAGTTAGAGGAGCTGAGGGACCACGCTTGCGCGCAGTCGTTTAGGTATAAGGAGCGGACGAAGGAACTGCACGATAAAAAGTTGAAGGGGAACAAGCCGTTCTAGTGTGGGGATTTGGTCTTGTTGTATAATTCCCGGTTGAGGTTATTCCCGAGAAAGTTGAGATCCCGATGGTGGGGACCGTTCACGGTCATTGAGGTTTTCCCGTATGGCACTATTAAAATAAAGGATAATGGCGGAAATTTAAGGTGAACGGTCATAGACTGAAGCACTACATTGGCGAGCCGATGGCTGATCATACTGTCGAGGTACTCTACCTTGACTCACTCACTGAGACGTAGACGTGCTGGAAGCATTACTCGGGAGACTGCCCGAGTTGTAGAGTTTGTATTTCTGTTATTTGTGTGTGCTATTTGTTTTATATGTTTTGGTCTATTTTAGGATGTTCCAAAATGAAACAGCTCGTACTCAATCTCCTTTCGAGTCGGTCGATTTAAGGGGTGTTCTTTTATTAACATGAAAAAAATAAAAATAAAAAATAATAATAAATAAATAAAATAAAAAAAAATAAAAAATTCATAAAAACCAAAAAACACAAAAATACGTTTATTTTTTTATGTTTTTGTTTTCTGTTTTGTACGCCGCTACATGCGAGCGAGTTTGAGTTTTTGCAGGTTATATTATGCGCATGGTAGCTACGATGACATTTTGGAACAGGTTCTCCCGAGGTTGTGGCCGTGAATGAAATGCTATACGGTCGCTTGGTTGCTACTCAGCTCTTGAAGTTTCTTCACACAAACCAGGGAAGTAACCCGTTCTTTGTTTTATTCTTATATATTATATTTTTATTTTTGTTTTATTTTTATTTTATTTTCTTTCTTTTCCTTGTTCTCATCGAGGACGATTTCGTTCTAAGTGTGGGGATGGGATTTATTTTACTTAGTTGTAGAAAAATTTTGAAAAAACAAAAATAGAAAAAAAAATAATAAATTGTCTCTTGAAACTTGTTTTCTCTACGTTAAACAGGAAATGATATTATTACCGAGTCGTGTTTGTTTTATAACTTCTTGGTGTTTTCAAAATATATATATAATAAATAAGAACAGTGCCCATTAGACCGGCACGTAATGTATTGTAACCGAACGGTTTAGACTCAGTAATCGATGTGTCGGTAGGCTCAGCCTTTGAGAATGAATGGGCGGTTTGGTTGTTGACCTAATTGAACCTTTAAACTTGCCTGACTTTAGTGGGAAACATCTTAGAGTTTTGTTTGTTTAACTAAGCCCGTAACAGGACTGGAATGAAAAGCCGGGTCATACTCAAGCCTTGAGTCACATGATCACCTGTATAAAAAACCTATTTTTGTATACGTACTTATATCTATAATCTTATGTATACATATCTATTCTAGCGAAGCTCCGTACTTTGTTGCGCGGTGACGCAGACCTGAATGTTGATGCTAGCGAAGACAGTTTTTCTCGGCCCTTTGTTGCGCGGTGGCGCAGACCTGACCCTTGATGGCATTTCTGTAATATCGTCCAACATGGTGGATTTCCCTAAAAAAAATGCAAAAAGCCAAAAGGCAGAAAAAAAAATATTTCAAATCAAAACAATCATGAAGGAAACTACGGTCGGTCGATCAAGGACCAAGCTAGAGTTTATAGGTTGTATATGAGTCGAAAATGTTTTGATCATGTGGCAATAGGTTTAAGTCAAGTTGGGGTGACTCGGCCTGGTAAAACTATAATGGAATGTGGTGAAGTGGCAGCAGGGTTTTTAAGTGTGGGTCCCGCTTAGTCATAAAAACTAATGAAATCGTCACGCCTTATTTACCTCGGTAAGTATTAGGGGCATGGGTTTAAGTGGACCGCAATACCGGAAATCGATCTGATCTAGCTTATTAGGTGAAAGTTGAAAAGTGAAGAGAAATATTCGGGTAAAGGGTCACGTGTTCTAATGATAATAAGAGTGGTTTTATAGCCTTAAGTTTGTCTTGGGTCACTAATCTATCTCTCCTATGTAGCTAAACTATGGATCTTGATAGAGGTAGCGACAAGGGGATAGTGTTGTACGATAAGATCGTTGAAAATTTAACAAACTGGAACTGACGTAAAAGATAAAATTAAAGTGATAAGATCGTGACATCAAATTTGACATAGAAAGGTAAGGATGTGTAGACATCCAGCTCTTCATAGCAACCAATATTGTTTGTTTTGTCCACAAGAATATCACAGATTCTTTTTAGCTATACGAGTGGAGACTTCCCACATGGCCACGAGTTCACCCCTCTTGGGTTGCTCCCAAGTCCCACCCAAACACAGTTAATAGCTCCTTTCAACAACAGCTAACACGTCTAAAACACGTTAGGTTGGACATTTCTTATGAGCTAAACATCTTTCACAACCGTTATGAGATTTGCTTAGAGTGTTATTGATATTAACAGTCTGCTTTGTTTGTTTATTTTAAGTCTTTTGTTTGCTTTGTTAAAGTTTTGGTTGTTAATGAACATTATAGCCTTTCTATTTTGTTTGGGGTGCCTTATGGAAGTTTTTTTTTATTGTGATTTGATTATAAACCTAAATGCCGTCAAGCTATGGTCATCCAGAAATTCACGCTTAGCTTTCTTATTCCCTACCCTATCAAGGGTATCAGAGCCATTCTGATATCCGGACGGAATTACTCTCGTTATCATGACGAACACTTGCAACCAGGAAGTTGATAACACCCTCAAGAATAATGACAACGCAATCACAGAGATCCAAGCATCATTATCAGTGCTAGCGAAACAACAAGAAGAAATATTGAAGGCGGTTCAAGATAAATCAGGTGAGAGTAGCGGCGACGGGTTTAGCTCAGGTTCGTCGTTTTCTCCCAACGATACTGAATCTATGGGTAATCGGTCCTTACGGTTGGGAAAGGTCGAATTCCCCAAGTTTTCGGGTGAGGACGTGGACGGTTGGGTCTACTTTTATGAACACTTTTTTCGTAATGGACGAGACTCCCGTAGAGGTTAAACTTAGGTGTGTTGTTGTTTACTTGGAAAGGGATGCTCTCCAATGGGATAGGGCTTTCATGCGCATACGTGAAGCTACCGTATCTGAAGTTCCATGGGAAGATTAAATGAGATATGTTTCAACCCGTTTTTCTAATGTAATATTTGAGGATCCCTTAGAAGAAATAGCTTCCCTCAATCAAACGGGTTCAATTCAAGAACACAACACTGCTTTTGGTTCATTATTGAATAAAGTAACACTTAGTGAAACACAAGCTGTGAGTCTCTATCTGAAGTCTCTTTTGCTAGACACTAGGGGGCGGTTAAGATGCTTAAACTGCGCACCTTGCACGAGTGATGTGGTTTAAATTATGCATATTAATAAAGCAAGTATTTCCTACACTTTTAATAGTTTTTGAATGTGTATCAATAAAATATTGGTCTCATTTGGCTCATATTTGGATTTTATAAGGTTTCATGAGACCACGAGCTAAAATAGAGTCTTTTTACTAAACTTGAGACCAACGAATATGTAGCCGAATCAATATTATTATTAACTAGTCTTTTCTACCAGGCGCGTTTCCCGCGGGGCAGCTGGCAAAACCCTAGCGTTGAAACATAAACGTTGGTAAAATCCGAGCGTTACGATAATGAATCGACACGAATTCAGTCAGTATCGCATGCGTTCGTTATGATATAGACACGATCGGTAAACTTGTCCATTGGTAAACTCTAGCGTTGTCGGTTATGGGGGCTTTAAATAAGGTCGCGACTCTGCGTGAACTCGGTCGATTTCTTTCAAATTTGTTAAATTACCGAAAATAAAACAAAAAAATAGCATTTGGTCGGTTTCTATTATATTTATTATGATAACTAAACTAAAAAACAAAATTGATCGACTAATACGGTGCCACCAAGTGGCCCAATAGGCCACTTGCGGCACCAAACTTCTACTTTATATAATGGTAATAATATTATTATTTATTCATCCTCTTGATTTAAAAGTCTACAAATCAACAATATTAATATATATTATGTGATAGTTTTGATGATGATAAAGTTGTTTGTCAAGAGGTCACGAGAATTTAATAACAATGGGCCATCAAAATATTACTTGGAACCATTTTTTGTTTGTGGAATCCATTATTCATGAAGCCCACAAGAAAGTCAAAGACCCTAGTGCCATTTAAGTTAAGCGAATTATATTGAAGAGAAGTGGGCCGGCCGAGTCTTGGGTTTTGTTAAATGAAAACCAAGATACATATTACATATAAAGAAACGTAGGAGGTTTTTTGGTGGCAGACGAGTTCCGATTGGAAGCAGGACCCACGGTTAGAGAGAAAGGCCGCCATCTGGAGAATTAGTTCACAAGTCTAGCATATATCATTATTGTTTGGTGGAATATCTTCTGACACAAGAGTTGAACGCAGCCGTGGATTTTGGAAGAAACATAAAATAATTTATTTTAAGCGGTGGCGCTAATTGGAGTTGCATATTTGGTTGGTTCTTCTATCTTGACACCAATTTAATTGTTATACTTTCTATGATGACTTATATAAATAATAATTTGCTTATTGTTTATGAGATTATGAGTGGCTAACTTTATTTACACTACCTAGGTTGAGATAAATATTGATTTTGTTTGACGGCTTATTTGGTTTTGACTTGTCACACGACATGATTATTACTGAAATGCTTTATATAATTTGATCTTGGATATGTTAAACTATTGTTTTTATATAATTATTGCTTTTGATTCCGCGTATGACTTTAATTGATTGATTGTGTGTCGTTCGGTTAGGGTTCTACGTTTAGTTCATAGACTTGGTGTTTTTGATCTATTTGTGGTTAGCGCGACCATAGGAATCTTTTATGCAATTAATTATTAAAATTCAATAGGTTCACCTTTCTTGAGACTGAGAGGTAATAGGAAGTCGATTTGTCTCGTTTCTTTATTCGGCTAGGTTAGAATTGCGCGAGAACGAGTTTTGGTATTGTTCGTTTTAGATTTGCGTGAGAATAGGTGTCCTAGATCAAGTTAAATATTGTTACCCCTTTATCCCTAGAGTTGCTAAATCATTTCAGTAATAAACGAAACAACACAGATGTTCGAATGACCCGGAAAACACTATAAATGGGTAATATGACAAGTCCACTTATATATAGGATGTACCAACGGCGTATCCACCATAACCTTATCATATTATAGATCATGCGAGGGTTTCGGTAATTATGCGTGCACTCATAATTAATTATTTAATCGCATGGTCCACATGTTTCGTTCCGTTGGGTGGGTTATAATCATAAATACACGTTTCAGAAAAATCTTTTTTTTTTTCTTTTGAAAATCATAATAAAATTCAGAATAAAGGCGAAACAAAAGTTAACGACCATTGAAAAATCGAAAACCATTGAAGTCAAATATCAAGATAACTAGTGCAACACCAAAACGATTGAACAAGCTTAAATATCAAAATTCTTAGAGTTAATGAATATCAATATCGAACGTTTGAAAGACGTAACAAGTTGTCGGGTATCAAAACCAAAAATTAAAACTCTTGTCAAACAGATGAAAGAAAATTCAGACAACAAGGAGCCGAAGGAGGAGATAACAGAAAAGAGACTCAGTGATGTTTATACGATTTATGTTGATCTTTGTAATTTTGTTTTAGTTTTTATTTTGATGTAAAAATTTTAATTTGTAATGCCCAAGAGGCAGAATTCCTATTTATGTAATGAAATGGCATGTTCTTGAATGATATATCTTTGACGTCTGATACATGTGTAACTCTATGCAGGTATGTTTTGGTGTATCTGAGCTTGTTCCAATCTAGGGGAGATTGTTGGGTTGGACTTTTGATAAGGAAGATTGGAATCTTCTCAACCTCCTCAGAAAACGGGTAAGCATGGACTTCGAGCAAGCCTAGAAGATCGAGCATGGTTTTACTACTTCGAGCAAGGTCTTCAGAACCTTAAATGGTTGACACTTCTAAGTGTTAAGGCTTCGAGCAAGCTACACTTCAACGATCAAGAGTATTCTTCTATCGAGCATGGATTGCCAATCGAGCAAACAGCTTGATCATACAAGTTTTAACCAAGTGTTACGAGCACAAGATGATCGAGAACATGGGGACAAGCATGGATGCAACATAAGATGTCACGTGATCAAAGCAAGGACTTCGAGCACAATTCAGTTCCTCAAGCAAGATTTACATCCGAGCATGCTAAATATTGCTCAATAAGTCTAAGGACAAAACTAAAGAAATCAAGAAGAATGAGGTTGCTCGATAGACTAGTTCGAGCAAAGCGAGGATTGATCAAGAGGAATGACGCTTGCTGGAGGAGAATATCTTCAGATATTCTAAGTAAAGTATGCACGAAGACACTCATCGAGCATACCTAGCGTAGTGAGTCTGCTCGAGCAAGATTGTTACCTTGCTTGAGGACTCAACACTTGTATTATTTTGTCTTTCATTTATGTAATAATTAGGAACTTCTAAAAGGAATGCCAGGGTCTATAAATAGGGTCCTAGGTTTCCATTTAGGACACGGATAACGACGCACACAATACGAGAAACATTCCAAAAGAATATTCTATTTATTTCCTCGTACAGCCGCCGCCGCCACCGTCATACACGAAACCCTAGACATTCCTTTGACTGTTATATTAAATGATATATTAAATGCGGTGAATCTTTGTCTTTGATTGTGTTTTTATTGATTATTTATTACTGATTCGTGTCAGCTACTTCACACCTTCGTTCCCACTTTATTGGATATCCTGATTCTGCCGGGATATTCAATAGGCCTTTGGGTAACTGAGTCAGTATGTTCTTGTCAACCATTCAAAGGTTTGCACCTGACTCCCCGTCCTGACAAATGGTATCAGAGCTTTGGAAGCTCGCTGAAGGCTACGGGACTGAAGTTTGGTGAAAAAAGGTTGAAGCTTTACTCTGTTTCACTGCTGCAAATCCCAGATCTGCTAAAATGGAAGAACAAGAAGTCTCTACCAACAAGATTCCTATATTGCTTGGACAAGAAAATTTCTTCAGATGGAAAGTACTCTTCGAAGCCGCTGTAAACTACAGCGACCCAGAACTTTGGACTTCTATCACTGACGGAAACTATTTTCCTTCAACAGCTCCGAACAACAATGCCAACGTTGAGCTAAAAATGAAGAAAAGGGATGATAAGGCTCTATCTATGCTGAAGTTAGGTCTGTCTTGGGAGATACTGACAACCGTCAACCATCACAAAACTGCTAAAGATATGTTTGATGCAGTTATTGATATGTTTAAAGGAAATATTGAACTGAGAGATATCAAGAAGGATAGACTGAAGCAACAGCTTGATAGGTTCAAGTTTAATGATAGAGAAAGACTGAAATCAGTCCTGCAAAGGTTCATGGTGATTGTTAATGATATAAGAACAACTGTCCTACAGATCTCTGATTTTGAGCTTAATAAGAAGCTTTTATCATCTTTGTCTGGTGAGTGGTACACAGCCAGCAAATTCATCAAGGAAAAGGTGAGTTTTCCCAACTTTAAGTTGAATGATGTAATTGCATTCCTCAAGGTTGCAGAACATGAGATGATCGAAAACCAGATGATTAGAGAAGATAAACCAAGTTTTCAAGTGAACAATGCTCTAGTAGCACCATTAGGAAATCTCTCAATAAAAAATTAGCAACCTATTGTTGAAGAGCCATCTGAGACAAATTCAACTTGTGGTGGTCAGCAAAGATTTAATGTTCAGCTGATAGAAGATGATGTGGCATCAACAGCAAGTGCAGGAAGATCTCGAACAAATAGATGCTGATGATTTAGAGGATATGGACATAAAGTGGCATGCAGCCATGTTGGCTATAAGAAGCAAGATATTATACAACTGAACCGGAAGATCAAGCTTCAATGGACCGAACGAAAGAATAGGTTTTAAAAAATCTAAAACAATATGCAACAACTTTCAACAACTAGGACACTTTACAAGAGAGTGCCACATGCCCAAGCAAGGTGGTAGCCAAGTAAATCAGAATCAATTTTATCAAAATCAGAATCAGAACTTCCAGCATCTAAGAAATCAGATCACCAACCAAAACCCATATCAAAATCAACACAGACCTCAACAACAGACCCTTCAACCCCAAAGAAATAACCAACTACAGATTCACACTAATCAGAAACAGAGTCAATCAGAACAATGTAAATCAGGTCAGAGATCAAGGGAACGTTACAGTAACAAGGGTGTCTTAGGATGGGGAGTTTGATTGGAGTAACCACGCAGCTGAGATAGAGAAGGCAAATGTTGCCTTTATGGCCAAAGTGCAGGACATGCCAGAATCTTCTAATGCACAGGTACATTCTGATATTTCACTTTCTGATCTTCTTATTACAATTGATGAACTCAATCAGGAACTTGGAAAATGGAAAACTGAGTGTGGAAGAAAGGAAGCATTCTTGAATGTGTATGAAGCCAGTGACGCAACATATGATAATCAAATTAAGGGGCTTGAAGAAGACTGTATGCAGGCATACAGAACCCAATCTAAAATGACAGTTGAAATTGAGGGTTTGAAAAAGATGCATGCTGAAGAGAAATTGAAGAATGCTGATTTGTTGATTCAAATGGAATTCTTGAAGAACCTTGTGTCTATAGGAAATATAGTGGGTTTTGTGGATAAAAGGACAGAGGAAGAGAAGTACAAAAAGGTGCCACCACCTTTCTGTGACATCTACCCACTGAAAGTAGACAAGGAAAGCAGGAATGAATATCTGAAACAATTCAAGAATGTGTTTGATGATAAAGCTGAGTTTGTAAAACAGTATGATGATGTGATTTTAAATGAGAATGTAGAATTTGAAGTGAAACAAATTAAGGAACCAGAGATGAAGAAGAATGATTAGAAGGAAGGTGAGAAAAAGAAATGGAGTGAATACTCCAGTGAAGAAAGTAACTGCAGTTGTGGCAGCACAAAATCATCTAAAGGCAAGAAAAAAAGGGATCAAGCAAGAAGAAAAGTGAAAAGATTCCTCTTCTGCCAAAGATGACTCCAAAGTTGAAGAAGTACTATGAAAAGATACGAAAAGAACATGTGGTGTTTGACATTTGTGCAAGACCACAGCCAGAAATCATAAGAAGAAGTGAAGAAGGAATGAAATCTTCTTATGATCAGTCCCATCCTCCAATATATCGAGTCTTCTCAAATCATGAATTATTTGACATTGGAGATGTGGAGTATGTTCCAATGAGAAGATTTGTTGCAGAAGGAGGAAACTGTTCAAGAATTGCATCCAAGCTGAAGCCAAAAATGTTTGTTAAAGAGAAATATCATCTGGAACCTGATCTAAACAAACCAATCAAAAATGGACTTCAGCAACTCTCTATGTCCAAAAACATCCCTAGGCTTTGACTTCCCCAAACCAAGTGACAGAATTAAAGACAAGCAATTGCTTGAAGACATGGGAAGCTATGCCAAGGTCTAGTGCAAGAAGTGTGATTCCTATGGTCATCACATTGACTCTTGCTGGTTTGAAGAAAAAGAGTTTGTGGTTCCTGATATAGTCTGTGGATTTGACATGAAAGGATACAAGGAGATGTATCAAAGATACCTGAATGAAGAGAAGAAAAATTTAAGTGATGAAGAAAATAGATCATTCTTGGAAAAGAAACTGAAGCAAGTGTTGAAAATCAAGGATGATACAAAGGTATCAAGCAAACCTGCAAAGAACTATAGGTCAACTGATAAAGGAAAGGCAAAGATTAGACCTGGTGTTCTCAATGGAGATGAAAAGTTCCTGATGAGGATTTAAATGGAAGACTAAAAAGGAGTTGACTGAAAAGAAAGACTATGTGATTGAGCAAACTGAAAACATAATCATGTCACAAGTTGTGAAAGCTGGGTCAGAATTAGACTCAGAAGAAGAATGTGAAGTTGTCAATGAAGACCCACTTCCAGTTCCAATTCCAACTTCTGATGAAGCTTTTCCTGAAAATGAATTACAAACTGATGCAGTTTGTAAATCATAATCCAACTGATTCATTTTTGTGTGGATGTGCAGGAACAGTCCTTGAATAGTAATGACTTATGGCACATGGACAGTGGATGTTCCAGGCACATGACCTGTGACAAGAGTGCTCTTATCAATAATGAAAAGAAGTATGAAGGGCCAGTTGCTTTTGGGAGTGATGAAAATGGAGGGAAGATTGTTGGAAGAGGAACACTCACCAATGGCAAGGCATCCTTTGAGAATGTGCTGCATGTTGAAGGACTACAATACAATTTACTCAGCATTTCTCAAGTTTGTGACAAAGGGTACACGGTGGCCTTCAATGATGAACACTGTCTAATTCTGAAGCCTGAGTTTGTGATTCCAACTGAGATGATCATGATGATGGCTCAATGAAATGGCCACCTCTATGAGCTAAGAATGAACACTGCTACATCTAGAGGTGGTTCATGCTTTGTTTCCAAAGCCACTAAAAATGAGACCAAACTGTGGCATGGGAAGATGTGTCATGTCAACTTGAAGAACATGAACAAGCTAGTGAAAGGTGAACATGTTGTTGGCCTTCCCACAAGAGAATTCAAACTTGATGAAAAATGCACATCTTGCCTCAAAGGGAAACAACATAAATCCTCACATAAGAGCAAAATGATAAACACCATTGATGAGGTTTGGAACTACTTCACATGGATCTGTTTAGTCTAGTGAGTGTTCCAAGTATTGGAAAGAAGAGGTACTGCCTAGTGATCACAGATGATTACTCAAGATTTACTTGGGTATAATTTATGGGCAGCAAAGATGAAACCCAAGAATTGATCAGAACCTATGTGCTGAAAGTGGAAAATCAGCTTGAGAGGAAGGTCAAAGTCATTAGAAGTGACAATGGGACAGAATTCAAAAATGGAACAATGGAAGAATTCTGCACTTCTAAGGGGATATTTCAACAATACAATGCACCTAGAACTTTTTAGCAAAATGGTGTTGCGGAAAGAAGAAACACAACACTAATTGAAGCTGCAAGAACCGTGATTGCTAATGCAAATCTACCAGTCAATTTCTGGGTAGAAGCAATCAACATTGCATGCTATGTGTAGAACAGGGTTCTACTAAACAAGGCTCAAAATAAGACTCCATATGAGGTTATCTTTAAAAGAAAGCCCTATGTGAAGTTCTTAAAGCCCTTTGGATGTAGATGCTCACTGTTGAATACAAAGGATAATCTTAAAAAATTCCAGTCAAAATCCCTAAAATGTTTCTTTGTAGGATACTCATCTCATTCAAAGGCTTACAGAGTATATGTGAAGGAGCACATGGTTGTCATTAAGTCATTAGACTAATTTTCAATGAAAACCATTTTAATAATGTTGAAGGTCCCAAATGGCTTTTTGACTTAGAAAAGATGATCAAGTCTTTCAAAATTTATAATGAAGGTATGGATGACAGCATGTACGGAACCAGCTTTGAAGATAAAGGAAAACAAAAACAAGTTGATCTGGACAAGCTATGGTCATCTGTTGCTCCTAATCCAAATGGATTTAACTTTGAAAGAAGCAACTAAGAAGTTGCTAAAGTTGAGATGAATGAACAAGATGTTGCAGTTGAAGTCTCTAATGAAGGTCCAAGTGATGTAGAGAGTGAACCAGTTCAAAGTCAACAACCTGATCAACCTGAAGGGACAAATCATTTTGAAGATAGGCTTCAGTATTTGTTTGACCCTCTACAAATTGGGTCAAATGAGGGATCATCATCTGAGTTTAATCAACTTCAAGAAGTTGGTGAAAATCAAGAAAGAATTGAAAGTGAAACTGCTGAGTTAAATATGACCAATCTTGAGGCAGAACTGTCTGCACAACAATTTGTGCAGACTGCCTCTGTTGAAAGAAATCACCATGCAGAGAATATCATAGGAGACTTGCATGAGAGAGTGACTAGAAGCTCTTCTGAAAAAGCTAATATCTGCCTGTATGCCTGCTTTAAAGGACAACAACTGGTAGAAGCTATGCAGGAAGAGTTGGCCCAATTCAGAGGCTTACATGTATGGGACTTAGTTGATAAGCCCAGAGGCAAGTATGCTATTGGAACAAAGTGGGTGTTTAGGAACAAGAAAGATGAAAGGGGCATAGTGATCAAGAACAAAGCAAGATTGGTGGCTCTAGGATGCTTACAAGAAGAAGGAGTGGATTTTGAAGAAGTTTTTGCTCCAGTTGCAAGACTAGAGGCTATCAGGATCTTTATGGCATATGTAGCATCAATGAATATTAAAGTCTATCAACTTGATGTGAAGTCTGCATTTTTAAATGGAAAGATTGATGAAAATGTTTATGTCACTCAACTTCCAGGTTTTGAAGATCCAGTGCATCCCAACAAGGTCTACAAACTCAGCAAAGCACTGTATAGACTGCATCAAGCACCAAGGGCCTGGTATGATGAGTTGTCAAACCATCTGTTGGAAAATGGCTTCTGCAGAGGAGCTATTGACAAGACCTTGTTTTACAAAAGATGGAACAAGGATCTGCTGCTGTTGCAAGTGTATGTGGATGACATTATCTTTGGCTCTACAAATGAACAAAATGTGCAAGGAGTTTGAACAAGTAATGAAATCCAAGTACAAGATGAGTTCAATGGGGGAAATGAATTTGTTCCTAGGACTTCAGGTGCAACAGAAGGCTGATGGAATCTTTATTAATCAATCTAAGTAAGTACAAGAGATTATTAACAAGTTCAAGTGCCAAGACTTCAAGACAATGTCTACACCAATGGACACACATGAGAAAATGGTACCTGATGAGAAGGGGGAGCAGGTGGACCAGCATGAATATAGGGCCAAGATAGGATCACTGATGTATCTTACAGCATCTAGGCCATATATTATGTTTGTTGTGTGTGTCTATGCTAGATTTCATGCTAACCCCAAGGTCTCACATATGCTAGAAGTTAAGAGGATCTTCAGATATCTAAGAAGAAAACCAGATTTGGTATCCAAAGAACCCTTCCTTTGACCTGATGGCCTACACAGATAGTGACTATGATGGTTGCAACATGAGTAGAAAATCAACCTCTGGAGGATGCCAGTTTCATGGAACAGGCTGGTGCCTTGGCAATGCAAGAAGCAAACTAAAGTGTCAATCTCTATTGCTGAAGTTGAGTACATTGCTGCTTCTACCTGCTGTGCACAGGTTCTATGGATTCAGAATCAACTGCTGGATTATGGTCAGAATTTCTTGTTTACCCCTATTTTAATTGATAATACTGCTATGTTCATTGTTAAGAATCCAGTCCAACATTCTAAGACTTAGCACATTGAAATTAGGCATCATTTCATTAGGGACTGTCAAGAAAAAGGTTAAATAGAAATGAAAAGAGTAGACACATATGATAATTTGGCAGATTTGTTCACAAACCTTTAGATAAAACCAGGTTTCATTTTCTATTAAAATACCTAGGAATGATAAATGCTGATGAAGTTTGATTTAGGATGTGTGCTTAGGTGAGGTGCTTAATGATTATCTTTGTTACTCACTTTGAATGCTTGCATGATGATTTGCTATGCCTAACTGATTATTCAAATTGCATGAATCAGGTATGTGACTATCTTTGTGTGAAAATCGTGTTAAAACTGTTAATTACAGCTTTCGATACTTTGATTTGTGCTTGCATGATATATCTATGTGGTTTTAAGTATGCCGAGTATGACTTTGTGCTTGATGCTCCTCAAGCACAAGCAGTGGTACCTGTAAGACTTTTCTAAGTCTTTCAAGCACAGATGTCATAACTAAGTTTCTCAAGCATAGATTCTTGTCTTGAAAACTTTCCAAGTATTTCGAGCATGACTCTGTTTTTCATGGTGTGTTTGAAGTTGTTCGAGCACAAACAAACCATACTTGAGATTTCTCAAGTAATTCGAGCACAAATGTTACGTTACTACTGGTCGAGCGTGGACATGTGCTCTGGAAAACTTTCTTAAGTATTCCAAGCACAAGTCTCCTGCTCGAGCACGCAGTTAAGTCTTTCGAGCACAAGCACTAAAATGATAGATTTTAAAGTTGCTCAGTAGATCTTCGAGTATGCTCGATGAATTTCTGAGCATGCTCGACAGACTTATATGTTGATTTGTTTATTCTATGCTATCTGAATGAATGTGTTTGACATCGGTGAAGTGTGTGCTTGTTAAATATTGTTAAATGAAATCACGGTTTCAAAATCAATACTTAAAATGAATTTTCTTTTAAACGAAATGATTTTTGACGTTGTGAAAAAATTTTAACTAAGCAACACTGTTTTTGGTGATCTCATAAGAGATATGATAAGATTATTTAGTTATAAGCTTTAAAGAAGCTTAAAAGTTTTTGGATAGAAATAGTATCCAACCTTTGGGAAGTGATTGAAACTGTTTCGGATAACTAACCCATGGATTATAAGCTTAAAAGGCTTTGAGTACAGTCCTTGGCACTATATGGTAGCTTTCCATAACCTGTAGTTGTCATATGAGATATAAATCTAAATCTGCTAAGTCTGATGTGGTGAACCATTAGAAGATAAGGTATGCTCTCTAGCATATCTCTCCGAATGATAGGCAGAAAGTTAATTATCCAATCATACATGAGTGTGTTGGTGTCTCTGGTCTAACAAAATATTTAGAAAGTGTTCGAGCAGATATAAATTATTGCTTTATAGCAAATTTATCAAAAGAAAAGAAAACGAAAGTTATTGAAAAATATAAAAAGCTCAAAAATGATATAAAGAAATAAGTTGCCTGATATCATGACTTAAGGGGCACTACGGGAACTACAGGGGTGGGGCATCCAAATAAGTCCTAAACACCCTGAATGTAAGGCATGTAAGTCCGGATGGCATGTAAGTCCAACGTTCAACCTTATAGTCTTTTATCAAAACAAATATATATACATATAAATAAATAAACTGCTCGCTATACTAAAACAATTTTGACCAAGGCATCAGGGGGTCGAAGTCAATTCGGGGTGATTTGGAGAAAGCTAAATAAGCTTTGAGAAGAGATTAGAAGCAACCTGAAAATATAGTGATAGCCATTCCTAACTTATGCTTTAATTGAACCTTAAATGTATCACAGAAAGCAATGACAATTATGATACGCTTACCTGCTGTCAACCTGACTCAAGTCATAATAACACTGACGATGAAGTGGTGTGACTTTGTCTTAGATAGTCTGATCCCATGTTGAGATCTTACTATAAAATTGTTTTCAATAGAATTCAACTGGAATTTGATCTCTTATTTCACCTTAAACAAAAATTGCTTAGTTCAGCTCACTGTTCTGAAATAATTATCTTCTATGAAAAGTTGCAATTTGAGCAGAGAACATGAATGATAATGTCCGGACTTTGTGGCATAAGATTTATGATTTCAAAGACTGAACTGAAAAATCAATTAAGTGTTTCGAGCAAAGAAACTTTGCTTGCTTGTGTGTTACCATTGCTTCGAGTATGCTGTACAACTTGTATGATTTATCTATGTGTTTCGAGCATGCATCTTACTTTCGAGCATACTGATGATCTGCAAAAATTTCTATTAAGAGATTCGAGCATGCATTTTACATTCGAGCACCTGCTACCATATGAAAATTGATGCTACGTGTTTCGAGCATATAAGTGTGCCAGACACTTAGACATGAGGGTTCGAGCTTAAGAACTTCCTGGATCAATTTGTTAAGTAGTTCGAGCAATCTTGTATGCTAGACCCTTAGGTTTTGTGTTCGAGTACAGGCATAGGAAGAATTCAATCTGCTAAGGCTTTCGAGCATCAGGGTACATCGAGCACATTGAGCTGTAGTAATCTAAGTAAGTCGAGCAAAGGTTACAACACTGCTAAGAATGCATCTCGAGCATAGGTTACTGTCATGATGGATTTCTAAGTGTCTCGAGCATGATGCGTTGTCGAGTAGGGTTAGATTACAGATGTCTAAGGCATGTATATTTCTTTTTGAGTAAAATTTGACAAGTACACTCGAGCACACTACCCCTCGAGTATGACTCAATACTCGAGCAAGTAATCTTAGGATCATTAAACATTTGGCTAAGGCATTATACTAGTGCTCAGTGTATACTAGTGCTCAGGAGCATTATATTAGTGCTCAGGAGCATTATATTCCAAGTATGTCGAGCAAGAGTTGTACTGTGTACTCGAGTACAGTAGGAGACAGCTGTTCTTTTGGCTGTATGCTCGAGCAAGGGAGGTACATTAAATTTGCATTAAATGACAACTGTCGTGCACTAGTGTGCCATACACTTAGACATGAGGGTTCGAGCTTAAGAACTTCCTGGATCAATTTGTAAAGTAGTTCGAGCAATCTTGTATGCTAGACCCTTAGGTTTTGTGTTCGAGTACAGGCATAGGAAGAATTCAATCTGCTAAGGCTTTCGAGCATCAGGGTACATCGAGCACATTGAGCTGTAGTAATCTAAGTAAGTCGAGCAAAGGTTACAACACTGCTAAGAATGCATCTCGAGCATAGGTTACTGTCATGATGGATTTCTAAGTGTCTCGAGCATGATGCGTTGTCGAGTAGGGTTAGATTACAGATGTCTAAGGCATGTATATTTCTTTTTGAGTAAAATTTGACAAGTACACTCGAGCACACTACCCCTCGAGTATGACTCAATACTCGAGCAAGTAATCTTAGGATCATTAAACATTTGGCTAAGGCATTATACTAGTGCTCAGTGTATAATAGTGCTCAGGAGCATTATATTAGTGCTCAGGAGCATTATATTCCAAGTATGTCGAGCAAGAGTTGTACTGTGTACTCGAGTACAGTGGGAGACAGCTGTTCTTTTGGCTGTATGCTCGAGCAAGGGAGGTACATTAAATTTGCATTAAATGACAACTGTCGTGCACTAGATGACAAAAGGAGGTACTGTACCACCCAAACGTTAGGTATAAAAGGGGGACATAGAAACGTTTTCACATATTTCTTCTTCTTTCTCTTAAACCTAGAAGCAAACCCCTCTTGGTCGTGCTTTTTCCCTGCTTGCTCGTTTACTCTTTTACTTGCTCGATTATACTTCGAATACAGGCATTAGCTCTGTTTCGACTTCGGTAAGACATCATTGTTTGATAATCGCCACGTTGATTTCGAAATTAGGGTTTCTAATTGATTGACGGACAAATTGTTTACTTGTTTTTGCAGATACGCATATTACTACGAAACAGGTTATTGAAGAAGCTATTATCATCTACCTATCTTCGAATAATAGTTTTGCAACTCTGTGTACTGACTTATTTTTACTATCTTTGTAGAACTGATGGCCTTGAAATTCGAAAAGAGGGACAATATGTGCGCTCAGTTAGAGCTTGATGATGATAGCAGAGAGTTGGAACACATGATCTCTTTTCTAAGGGACTCCAACTTAAGAGTAGCTCTTGCAGAGAACCCCACCATTTACAGGAACCATATCTCGGAATTTTGGGGGTCAGCTACGTATATGAATGATGTGAATGGGAAGAGGATTGAGGCCTCTATCCTAAATCATGACATTGAGATTACAGAAGCCTCAATAAGAGCTGCATTGAACTTAAATGACAACTTTGATGCTCAGCTATCTTATTCAGTTCCCAGATTATAGAGAGTCTTTCAAGAGACTATGGGCTATCAAGGAGGTGTGAAGGAGGGACAGTTCCAAAAACGGAGTTTTCCGCTAATATACCGTTTCCTGATCACCATGTCATCCAGTCCTTATCTCCAAGGAGAGGGACTTGGATGCTTCTAAGCAGGGAATTGGGCACTCTCACTGTAGAAATCTTATACCAGCAACCCTTCAATATATCAAGATTTATCTTCCAAGGATTAGTGTCAAATGCAAAGAAGGAAGTAAATTAGAGGTTCCTTATGCATCCAAGGTTCCTGCAGATTTTGATAAACCAATTATTGCCAGATCTTCAAAGAACAGGGGAGATTTTGAGGTTACAAGATCCCAATATCTTCAAAAGAATGAAAGATGCAAAAAGCAAGTTTGAAGATAATAATGATTGGGATGTTCTCCCATGGTTGCTTGTGCCGGCTCTAGGTGCCATTGATGTGCCTAGAACTCCTGGTAACAGTGATGATGAAGAGGATGATGATGTCAATGATGATGATGGAGATAATGATCAGAATGAAGACAGGGACAATGGTCTAAATGGTGATGTTGGGTCAGATTTTTGATAAGGAAGATTGGAATCTTCTCAACCTCCTCAGAAGATGGCTAAGTATGGAATTCGAGCAAGCCCAGACGATCGAGCATGGTTTTTACTACTTCGAGCAAGGTTCTGAACCTTAAATGGTTGATTCATCTAAGTGTTAAAGGCTTCGAGCAAGCTACACTTCAACGAGCAAGAGTATTCTTCTATCGAGCATGGATTGCCAATCGAGCAAACAGCTTGATCATACAAGTTCCAGCCAAGTGTTACGAGCACAGGATGATCGAGCACATGGGGACGAGCATGGATGCAATAAGAGGATGTCACATGAATCTAAGCAAAGACTTCGAGCACAATTCAGTTATCGAGCAAGATTTACATCCGAGCATGCTAAAGATTGCTGAATAAGAAAAGTTGAAGACATCAAGAAGAATGAGCTTGCTCGATGGACTTATTCGAGCAAAGTTTGGACAAGTCAAGAGGAATGAAGCTTACTAGAAGGGAATATGTATTCTTCGAAAGAGAATATATTCTAAGTAAAGTCTGCTCGAGGACACACATCGAGCACACCTAGTATAGGAAGTTTGATCGAGCAAGGTATGTACCTTGCTCGAGGACTGAAACACTTGTATTAGATTTATCTTTCATTATGTAATGACTAGGACTTATAAAAGGAAAGTCAGAGTCTATAAATAGACGTCCTAGGGTACCTTTAGGGGGGATCTGGTGACGGAATTGGCAGGCACTCACTGATTACGAAAAACAGCTGCCGTCACACAAAACCCTAGACATTCCATTCACTGTACCTTTGACGTATCATTAAATATAGTGAATCTTTGTCTCTGAAAGAGCATTTACTGATTATCATTTACTGTTTTGTGTTTGATATCTGTTCACAATCCTTCATTCTCAATCATTGGATATCCTGATTCCGCCGGGATATTCAATCGGTCTTTTGAGTATTTGTGTCGGTGTGTTCTTGTCAAACCTTGCTAAGGTTTCACCCAACGGACGGTCCTGACAAGTGGTATCAGAGCTTGAGTAAGCTCACTGAAGACCACGGGACTGAGGGTTTGTGAAGAAGCTTGAAGATTCACTGTGATTTGCTGCTGTGAAACTCAGATCTGGTGAAATGGAAGACCAGGAAGTGTCAACCAACAAGATTCCAAGGTTGCTTGGACAAGAGAACTTCATAAATTGGAAGGTGCTATTTGAAGCTGTAGTGAACTAAAACGATCCAGAACTTTGGATGCCTATTACTGATGGGAACTATACTCCTTCAGCAGCTCCAAACAACAATGCTGCGGTTGATCTGAGAATGAAGAAGAGGGATGATAAAACACTGTCAATGCTAAAGTTGGGGCTTTCATGATAAATTTTAACCACTGTAAATCATCATAAAAATGCAAAGGATATGTATGATGCGGTGATTGAAATGTTTGAAGGAAACACGGAATTGAGAGATATTAAGAAAGACCGACTGTCGCTGCAGTTGGACATATTTAAGTTCAAGGAAGGAGAAAGGTTGAAGTCAGTGTTACAAAGGTTCATGACCATTGTAAATGAAATAAGGACCACTGATTTGCAGATTTCCGACTTTGAGCTTAACAAGAAGCTTTTGTCATCTCTATCTAACGAATGGTACACTGCCAGCAAGTTCATCAAAGAGAAGGCCAACTTTCCTAACTTCAAGCTAGATGATGTGATAGCTTTCCTCAAGGCTGCTGAACATGAAATGATTGAAAATCATATGATTCAAGAGGACAAGCCAAGATTTCAAATGAACAATGCTCTTGTGGCACCCATGGGAAATCTCTCAGTCAAGAATCAACAGCCTAAAATTGAGGAACCTTCAAAAGCAAACCCATCTTATAACAGTCAGTCAAGATTCAAAGTGCAGTTGATTGAAGATGAAAATCAATCTACTGGAAACGGGCAGTCTACTTTCACACAACATAGTCCAACTCAAGGAACAGATTACCAGGCATTATTCTCAATGTTCACTGAGTCTTACCATGCCTTTGTGGCCAAGAATCTAATAAACACAAGCATCGTCCAAGAAGACTTAGAACAGATAGATGCTGATGATTTAGAAGATATGGACATCAAATGGCAAGCGGCTATGTTGGCAGTAAGAAGCAAGAGGTTGTATAACAGAACTAGCATAACCAGCTTCAATGGACCAAATGAAAGGATTGGATTTGACAAATCCAAAGCCATCTGTTATAACTGTCAACAACCGGGACACTTTGCAAGGGAATGCAACATGCCAAGGCAGTCTGGCAATCAAGTTAACCAGAATCAGTACTATCAGAATCAGAACCAAAACTTTCAGCAGCAAAGGAATCAAATGCCCAACCAAAATTCCTATCAAAATCAGAATAGAACCCAGCAACAAACATTTCAACCTCAGAGAAATAATCAGATGTAGGTTCACACAAATCAAATCAGACCATCTCAAAATAGTGCGAACCAGCAAAGGGATCAAGGGAATGTAGCTGTTGCAAGGGTGGCTCAAGATGGAGAGTTTGACTAGAGTAATCATGCTGCTGAGATGGAAAGGGCAAATGTTGCATTCATGGCCAAAATAAATGACAAGGCTGAATCTTCCAACACTCAGGTAAATTCTGACACTTCTATTTCTGATCTTCTTGCTAAAATTGATGCATTAAATCAGGAGGTTGGAAAATGGAAAACTGAATGTGGAAGGAAGGATGTCTTTCTGAATGTGTATGCGGATAGTGAAGCTACATATGAAAGTCAAATCAAGGGATTGGAGGATGATTGTGTGGTATCATATCAAATTCAATCCAGAATGAGAGTTGAGATATAGGGACTAAAGAAGATATTTGCCGATGAAAAACTCAAGAATGCAGAATTATTGATTGAAATGGAGTTTTTAAAAATCTTGTCTCTTCAGGAAACATTATTGGTCATGTTGACAAAATGACAGAAGAAGAAAAGTACAAGAAGGTACCACCACCTTTTTGTGATAGTTATCCTTTGAAAGTTGATAAAGAGAGGAGAAGTGAGTATCTCAAACAGTTCAAAAATGTGTTTGATGATAAGCCTGAATTTATCAAGCAGTATGATGATGTGACTGTAGATCAGAATGGAGAATTTGTGATGAAACAGCCTGATAAGTCAGAAACTGTGATTGATGAAAACCTTCCAGGGGAGAAAAAGAAGTAGAGCGAATACTCCAGTGAAGAAAGCAATTGTAGCTGTGGAAGCCCTAAGTCATCAAAGGGGAAGAAGAAGAAAAGAACAAATAAGAAGAAAAGTGACAAAATTCCTATTCTTCCACCTATGACATCACAGGTAAGAAAGCACCATGAAAGAATGAGAAGAGAGCATGTTCCATTTGATATATGTGCTAGACCACAGCCAGTCATCAAGAAGAGAACATAACAACCAAGGAAATCTTCTTATGATCAGTGTCATCCACCAATCTACCCAGTCTTTTCTAATCATGAATTGTTTGATGTTGGTGATGTGGATTATGCTCCAAGAAGAAGACATTCAAAAGAAGAAGAGGGAAGTTCTTCAAAATTGCCATCCAAGCTGAAGAAAATCGTTTTTATCAAAGAAAAACATCCACAAGCACTGGATCTCAGCAAGCCAATCAAGATGGATTTTTTCAACACTTTGAGTCCAAAGACATCTTTAGGATTTGACTTCCCTAAAGTAAGTGACAAGATCAAGGACAAGAAAATCCTTGAAGACTTGGGAAGCTTTACTAAAGTATTCTGCATGAAATGTGATGAATATGGGCATCACACTGAGTCTTGCTGTGTGCTTGAGGATATCTTTGAAATTCCAGATGTGGTTAGTGGCTATGACATGAAAAGCTACAAAGAAATGTATGAGAGATACTTGAATGGAAATAAAAACCTATTTGAAGACAAGAACCTTCAGCCTATGTTGGAACAAAGGCTCAAAACAATTTTGAAAATCAAAGAAGATGACCAAATCCTGACCACAACAGACAAGAACAAAAAGTCACCAAATGAAGAAAAAGCAAAGAGGAGACCAGGTGTTCTAAATGGTGATGAGAAGTTTCTATTGAAACAAGGATTTGAACCAAGAGGATTCAAGTGGAAGGTAAAGAAAGGAAGTAGAAGAAAGGAAGGATAAGGTGATTGAGGAAGTTGATAGTTGCACTAAAGTGTCAGCAGTGCACTGTGGATCAGAGTATGACACTGATGAAGATTGTGAAGTCGTATATGAGGATTCACCACCTGTTCCAATCCAATCTTCTGATGCATTTTCCACTATTTCTGACTTACAAACTGATGGAGTTTGTAACTCAGAATCAAACTGATTCCTTTTGTGTATGTGTAGGAACAATCCATGAGCAACAATGATTTATGGTACATGGATAGTGGATGTTCAAGGCACATGACATGTGACAAGTCTGCATTGATAAATTGTGTGAAGAAATATGAGGGACCAGTTGCATTTGGGAGTGATGAAAATGGAGGAAAAATTGTAGGAAAGGGTACGCTCACAAATGGCAAAGTATCCTTTGAGAATGTTCTACATGTTGAAGGACTTCAGTACAATTTGCTGAGCATTTCTCAAGTTTGTGACAAGGGATACAAGGTTGCCTTCAATGATGAACGTTGCCTGATTTTGAAGCCAGAGTTTGTGATTCCAACTGAAATGATTATGATAATGGCTCCAAGAAAGAGCAATCTCTATAAACTGAGAATGAATACTGCAATCCCAAGAGGTGGTTCATGCTTTGTATCAAAGGCAACTGAGAATGAAACTGTGCTATGGCATAGGAAGATGTGTCATGTAAATTTGAAGAACATGAACAAACTAGTGAAAGGTGAACATGTTGTTGGCCTTCCCACAAGAGAGTTCAAGCTAGAAGAAAAGTGCACATCTTGCCTAAAGGGAAAACAACACAAATCCACTCACAAGAGCAAACTGATAAACACAATTGATGAGGTCTTGGAACTACTTCACATGGACTTATTTGGTCCAGTGAGTGTTCCAAGTGTTGGGAAGAAGAAATACTGCCTAGTGATAACTGATGATTTTTCTAGATTCACTTGGGTATATTTCATGGGCACCAAGGTTGAAACCTCAAATTTGATCAAATCCTATGTACTCAAGATGGAAAATCAACTTGACAGGAAAGTGAAGGTAATTAGAAGTGACAATGGGTCAGAATTCAAGAATGACACTATGAGTGAATTCTGCACTTCTAAGGGTATCTTTTAGCAGTACAGTGCTGAACAAAATGGTGTTGCAGAAAGGAGAAATAGAAATTTAATTGAAGCTGCAAGAACCATGATTGCTGATGCCAACCTTCCTGTTACCTTCTGGGCAGAAGCAATAAACACTGCATGTTATGTGCAGAACAGGGTTTTACTCAACAAGGCTCAAAAGAAGACACCATATGAAATTCTCTACCAGAGAAAGCCTTATGTGAAGTTCTTGAAGCCTTTTGGATGTAAATGCTCACTATTGAACACAAAGGACTACTTGAACAAATTCCAGTCCAAATCTCTGGAATGTTTCTTTGTGGGCTATTCATCTCATTCAAAAGATTATAGAGTCTATGTGAAAGAGCACATGGTGGTAATTGAATCATCTAACATCATCTTCAATGAAAACCAGTTCAATAATACTGATGGTCCAAAATGGCTATTTGATCTTGAAAAAATGATCAAATCATTTAAAATCTATAGTGAAGACATGGATGATAGTATATACAGAACCAGCTTTGAAGAAAAATAAAAAGCAAAACAAGTTGATCTGGACAAACTATGGACATCAGTTGCTCATGAAGCAAATGGCTTTGGCTTTGGTAGAAATATCCAAGAGGAAGATGATGTAGAGAGAGTTGGACAAGAGGCTGCAGTTGAAATCTCAAATGAAGGTCCAAGTGTTATTGAAAGTGAGCCCATCCAATGTCAACAACCCTCTCAAACTGAAGACATGTCTCAGTTGCAGAACCTATTTGACTCATTGAAGCTAGGAGGAAATGATGCATCTACATCAGGACTCAATCATGTTCAAAAATCCACTGAGAATCAAGTCAGATCTGAAGATGAATCTCCTGAGATGAATTTGTCAAATCTAGAAGCAGAAGTGTTTGTATCACCAGTTATTTAAACTACCTCTGTTGAAAGAAATCACCCTGTAGAGAACATCATTGGAGATCTACATGAAAGAGTTACCAGAAGTGCATCTGAAAGAGCAAACATCTGCCTGTATACATGTTTTCTATCTCAAGTTGAACCAAAGAATATCAATCAAGCTTTAAAGCACAACAGCTGGGTGGAAACTATACAGGAGGAATTAGCTCAATTCAGAGACTTACATGTGTGAGACTTGGTGGACAAGCCAAGAGGCAAGTATGCAATTGATACAAAATGTGTTTTTAGAAACAAGAAGGATGAAAGGGGGATAGTGATTAAGAACAAAGCTAGATTGGTGGCTCTAGGGTGTCTACAAGAAGAAGAAGTAGATTTTGAAGAAGTATTTGCTCCTGTTGCAAGACTAGAGGCTATCAGGATTTTTCTAGCATATGCAGCATCAATGAACATTAAAGTCTATCAGCTTGATGTAAAATCTGCATTTCTGAATGGAAAGATAGATGAAGAAGTTTATGTCACTCAACCTCCTGGATTTGAAGATCCTATTCATCCAAACAAAGTCTAGAAGCTCAGCAAGGCACTTTATGGACTACATCAGGCACCAAGAGCCTGGTATGATGAGCTTTCTAATCATCTGTTAGAACATGGTTTCTGTAGAGAGGCCATTGACAAGACTTTGTTTTACAAAAGAAAGGGAAAAGATCTGCTACTGCTGCAAGTGTATGTGGATTAAATCATTTTTGGCTCAACAAATGAACAAATGTGCAAAGAATTTGAGCAAGTGATGAAGTCCAAATACTAAATGAGCTCAATGAGAGAAATGAATTTCTTCCTTGGACTGCAAGTGCAACAGAAGACAGATGGAATTTTCATCAACCAATCAAAATATGTTCAAGAGATTCTCACCAAGTTCAAGTGCCAAGACTTCGAGACAGTGTCAACTCCAATGGACACACATGAGAAAATGGTACCTGATGAAAAGGGGGAGTCAGTGGATCAGCATGAATATAGGGCCAAGATAGGATCATTGATGTATCTCACAGCATCTAGGCCATATATTATGTTTCCTGTGTGTGTTTGTGCAAGATTTCAAGCAAACCCCAAAGTGTCCCATATGCTAGCAGTGAAAAGAATATTCAGATACTTGAAAGGAAAACCAGACTTGATGGCTTACACTGACAGTGACTATGATGGTTGCAACATGAGTCGAAAATCAACTTCAGGAGGATGTCAGTTTCTTGGAAACAGACTAGTGTCATGGCAATGCAAGAAACAAACCATAGTGTCAATTTCCACTGTTGAAGCGGAGTACATTGCTGCATCTGCCTGCAGTGCACAGGTTCTGTGGATTCAAAACCAACTACTGGATTATGGTCTGGATTTCTTACTCACACCTATTTTAATTGATAATACTGCTGCTATGTTCATTGTTAAGAATCCAGTCCAACATTTTAAAACTAAGCACATTGAAATTAGACATCATTTCATTAGGGATTATCAGGAAAAAGGGCTTATAGAAATGAAAAGGGTAGACACATCTGATAATTTGGCTGATTTGTTCACCAAACCATTAGATAAAACCAGGTTTCATTTTCTGTTAAAATTCCTAGGAATGATTAATGATGATGAAGTTTAATTTAGGATGTGTGCTTAAGTGAGGTGCTTACTGATGATCTATGTTTACTTACTTTGAATGTTTGCATCATAACATTGCTATGCTTGAATGATTACTCAAATTGCATGAATCATGTTTGTGACTGTTCTTGTGTGGAATTTCTTTTAATCTTGAGAATTATAACTGTTAGTACTTTGATCTGTGATTGCATGATGAATGTTTTTGACTCTAAGTACTTCGAGCATGAATCTGTGCTTGATGATCTGCTTATTGCTCTTCGAGCACAAGCAAAGGCTTCAGTAAGACTATTCTAAGTCACTCGAGCACAGATGTCATTGCTAATTGATCGAGCATGGAAGCAGTCTTGAAAACTTTTACAAGTGTTTCGAGCATGCTTCTGTGGAAGATGGGTGTTTAATGATCTTCGAGCACAAACAATCCATACTTGGAAGTTCAAGATAACTTATTCCTTGTTACTGCTCGAGCACAAATTTAAGTCTCTCGAGCACATTCATTAAACTGAGTTATTTTTTAAGGTTGCTCGATAGATTTTTGAGCATGATGAAGTTCTGACCATGCTCGATAGCCCTAAGTGATGCTCTATGATATCTGAAAGTCTATGATGTGATTCTGTGAAAGTGTGTGCTTAATTACAAATGCTTAAATGACAACACCATCTTTAAAATCAATGTTCTTCAACTGAATTTTCAAAAGGAGAATGGTTTTTTAAATGGTAAAGAGTTTTTGATTAAGCGACACGGTTTTGGTGATCATACAGGGGAGATGATAACATTATCCAAGTTCCTGATCAGGAGTGAAAGTTATTTTTCGAGTGGAAATTGAATCCAACTAAGATGGGAAATGATAGTATATTGTCTAATCTCCGAACTCATGGATTATAGGCTTAAAAGATTTCTATTCAGTAAATTGACAATTTGTGTAGCTTCTTCTCATGAGTGCAGTGATCTATGTGATACAAATACTATAATCATGCTAAATTTGATGTGGTGATTCATTTGAAAACTAAGGTATGTTTCCTTGCACATCTCTCCGAATGATAGGCAGAAAGGCAATTATCTAATCATACACGAGTCTGTTGATGTGTTGGTTTACCAACAATAGTTTATCAAATTATGAGCAGCTACTAAATAGATATTCATATATATATTTGAAAGTTTATACACAGAAAATGAAGCAAATGAAAAAGAGTGAAAAAGAAAATGAAATATGCTTCAAAATCATTAATAGTAAATAAATATATCATGACTGCAAGGGGCACTATCAGAACTACAAGAGTGGGGCATTGAAATAAGTCCTAAACACTCTGAATAAAAGGCATGTAAGTCCGGATGGCTTGTAAGTCTAACGTTCAACCTTATGGTCTGATAACTATGTATCTTCTTAATAAATAAACTGCTCGGACATATAAAAATAATTTTTGACCAACGCATCAGGGGGTTGAAGTCAATTCGGGGTGAATTGGAGAAAGCTAAATACGCTTTGAGAAGAGATAAGGAGCAACTAAAGTCTAAAATGTGACCATTCTTACTCATGCAACCAATTGAATCTTAAGTATATCACAAAAAGTCATAAGAATCATGCTAAGAGCTTACACCTAATGTCAGCCTGACTTAACTCATAATACGGCTGAAAATGAAGTGGTGTGACAGTTATTGGACAATCTGATCCCATGTTGAGATCTGTCCAATGAATTGACATAACTTTTTGAACTGAATTTTGATCTCTTGTTCACCTCAAACCCAAGCTTGAGCAAACGGAATTGTAATCTTAATTATTGCGAAGTTTGAGTGTTATTTTTGTCTTAACTTCTAGGCAAATGATTTTGACTTCACCATTGTTATTTGTGTTTGTTCTCAGTATTTTCGAGTATGATTTAGGAATTAGACTGTACTTCGAGCTTACTTTTGATGTGTTGTTATCTTTGATCTTCGAGCACAAAGATATACTTTGTTATTTACTAAGCATCTTCGAGCATGATTGCTTGTGTAAGAGTTCAAGTCTACGAGCACGAGAACTGAATGATAGGAAACATCTTAGTGTTTCGAGCAAGGTCTGTGCTAGGTGTCTTATTGATGATAGAGTTTCGAGCACACTAAGGTACCAGATTTCTATGCTCGAGTGCGGGATTAGGAAAGATTTAAGGATATGTACTTCGAGCACACAGGAATGTATCTCAAACATAGGAAATTGACATGATATATTCTTAAGTATACTCGAGCAAGCATTCTATTATGTCCTTGTGTACAGGGGGTCCCAGTTTTTAATTTGGTTGTATACTCGAGCAAGGGTGGTAAATGTGTATTTGAAATTAAATGACAACTGTCGTGTGCTAGACGACAAACTACGGTACTGTACCACCAAATCGATAGGTATAAAAGGGGACTTAGAAAGTTTTTCACACACTTTTCTCGAATTAGACCTAGACGAAAACCCTCTTGCTCGTGCTATCTTCCCCTTGCTCGCTGTTCTATTACTTGTTCATTTCTCTTCGATTATAGCCATTAGCTCTGTTTCGATTTCGGTAAGACATCGCAGGTCGATAATCGTCGCAGCGATTTTGAAATTAGGGTTTCTAATTGACCAAATTGTCTAACTGTTTACTTGTTTTGCAGGTACGCATATTACTAAGGAACAAGTTAATTGGAAACACCATTAATCATCAAGCTATTCTCCTATATTAGTTCTGCAACTTTGTGTACTGACAAATCCTTTTTGTTTTTGCAGAACTGATGGCATTCAAATTCGAAAAACGGCATAATATGTGTTCTCGATTGGAGATAGACGATGACAACCTTGAGTTGGAGCCAATGATAAATTTCTGAGAAACTCCAATCTGAGGGTGGCGTTAACTACCGACCCCACAATATACATAAATCATATTTTAGATTTTTGGGAGTCTGCCACATATGTCAATGACGTAAATGGGGAAAGAATTGAGGCGTCCATTCTAAATCATTACATTGAGATAACCGAAGCCTCAATCAGAGCTGCACTGCACCTTCACGACAATTTTGAGAATCAGCCATCCTACTCAGCCCCAAGGCTACTAAGAGTTTTTCAAGAGACTATGGGCTATCAGGGAGGCGTTAAGGAAGGACAGTTCCAAAAGGGAAGTTTTCCATTAATCAACAGATTTTTGATTCATCACGTAATCCAGTCCTTATCTCCTCGGAGAGGGACTTGGACTTTGTTGAGCAAAGAGCTTGGGACTCTCACAGTTGCCATTCTTTACCAGCAACCTTTTAATATTTCAGGACTTATTTTTCAAGGAATGATCTCCAATGCAGAGAAGAATGTTACTCAACGTTTTCTGATGTATCCAAGGTTTCTTCAAATCTTAATAAACAGAGCCTTACCAGACATTCAAAGAAAAGGGCAGATTTTGAAGTTGCAGGACTGAAACATATGCAAACGTATGAAGGATGCTCAGAGTAACTTCATTGAGAATGATGACTGGGATGTACTCCCATGGTTACTCGTACCTGCACTGGGTGCCATTGCTGTACCAAGGACTTCGGGCAACAGTGATGAGGAAGTTGATGATGGTGATGACAATGATAATGATGATGATGGTGCCGATGGAGGAGATGCAATGGTTATTGACAGTGCTGCTGATGCACCGGTTGTATTTGGAGAGACTGTGTATGAACTTGGACAAGAAGCTCATGAGCCAACTGATAATGATGAGATTCGTTCTTCACCTGTCACAACTGAGCCAACTGAACAAGACATACCTATCCATCGACAATCTGAACCTACTACTCTCCCAACTCAAGTCCCAGAACCATACACCGTTCAATCCCCTGAAACTGAAGATACTGAACCATTTTCTGAACCAGCTCCAAAACCCACTGCTGAAACCCCACCATCAAGTCCAAATCTGTATGATATGTGAAAATGCCAAACTGGAGTTTGAGAACATCATGCTGAAAGAAAAGAATGCCATTTTGGCTGCAAAGAACTCGGCATCGGAGGTTTCTTTGACTGAAGCCTTAATGAAGATTCGAACCCTTGAGGGGCAATCTGAGGTTGAGAAGACCTCAGATGCACCAAAACAGGGGGAGAATATTGGTGTTGAAGAGGAGGTCGGACTTGAGGAAGAGGTTGGACCGTCTGATGACATTTTGTTTAAAGATAATGTAGTTGATCAAGACATGGCTGAGGCTGAATCAGTGAAAACAGCTATAGAATTGATGAATGAAGAGTTGGAAGCCCTTGAAAGGGAAGAAATGGTGGGAGAAAAAGAGGAAATCCCACAGGAAGTCATAGAAGCCTTAATTAACATGAAGGAAAAGGAAGAGGCAGAAGAGAGAAAATTAAAGGAGGCTGATGATGCTATTAAAGCTACAATGGAGGCTTTAAATGCAAGACAAAATGATGATACACAAGAGCCCATATCAGTTGAACAAGATGTGTTTGAGCCTGAAGTGGCTGAAGAGCCTACAAGGAATGAACAAGAGAAAGATGCAGAGCCATTGATCTTTGAGCCTGAAGAGGGTGAAGTAAATAAAGATGAACTGGGATTGGGACCAGTTATTCATGAAGAAGAGGAAACCATTGAAGTCTCTGCAAGCACTATGGTTAAGTTGATTATAATGAAGGATCTCACACTGATTCTGAATAATCCAGAGAGACATCGCACAGAGATTGTGATGGCAGCAAGAAATGCTCAAAGAGACTTTATAAATATGAGCAAAGGAGAATCAAGACCTGAAGAACATGTTCAACCAAGTGAACCTATCATTCAAGAGGTCACTTAAGAAACTGAAGAGACTCATAGAAATGAAAATGTTATTGAAGAATCTGAGTCTGTGGGTGAGGAGATAATTATTGAAGAACCAGAAACAGAAATGGAGCAGCCCGATACATCTACTCCAACTCAATCAAGTTTAAAATGAAAAGACACAACTAAGATTGAGACACCAAAATCCTAAAGACAAAAATCTGTGAAGAAATTGGTGTATAAGATGGGGAGAGACAAACTAGAAGAAAGAAGAAGAGCTCAATCCAAACAAAATGTTGAACCAATGATTGAGGCTCTTCATAATCTTGAAGAAGTGGTGGACTTGGATGGTGAGAGTGAAGATCAGGAAGAAGTGAAGGAAGCTGAAAAGATAAATGAAAATGTTAAATATTTGATCAGTTTGGGCTATGATCCTCTACATGTTCAAAGACTATCAAAAGAGGATGTGGCAAGAGAAGCTGAGGGGTGGAGAATAAGGAAAGGAAAAAGAGAAGTATTGATAAAGGATGGTCATAAGCCTGCTTTCCTGAACTTGCAGCCATTTGATAAGATTGATGGTTTGTACAAAAAGGCTCTCATGGAGAATCTGTTTGACTATGTGAGAAGGGTGTCTGAAAGGAAGAAAGAGAAAGAAAAAGAATTAAAAGAATTATACAGTAGCAAGAAAAGAACTGAAAAGAACCAAAAGGATGAAGAAGCATATGAATCCTTACAATCAAAACATAAGGACATTAAATTCCTTCAGCTGTATGGCTACAGCTACAACTTCCTGATAAATCTCTCTCCTGAAAAGCTGAAAAGAAGAATTCAACAAATTAAAGACTCTCACAAAAATCAAGAAAGTCGAGAAAAGTTTGAAAGAGAGCAGGAGTTAAAACTGAGATTACAGAAGGAAAGGGAGGAAAAAAAAATAAAGATACAGAAGCAAAGAGATGGTTTGAGGACTGTCAGAGGGTAGAGATGTTAAAGAAGGTTGTGATGGAGAAAGGAATATCAGAAGAACAGTTTTAGAACATGCCTCTTGCTGAACTAATAGAAATATATCACAGAGAGCAGAGGATGTATCTTGAAATACAGAGGAAATTGCAAGAAGACAGGAGGAGGGCAGAACAAGAAGTTCATGCAGAAATGATGAATGCCCTCCACAAAAAGGGAGTAAAAATGTCAAGACTGTTAATGCAAACTGAAGATACAATAAAGAGATGGTATGTTGAAGAGGGTCTTGATAAAATTAAGAAAGTTGAAATGGGGTGCTCAAGCAGAACCCAGAGGTCAGAGAGTGTGAGGCCTGTGCAGCCAAGAAACTTGAATTTGCCCACACATCTCTATTTTGACAGAAGATCAAAGACATTAAGGGTTGTGACTGAAGACGAAACAGAACATCTCATCATCTTCAGAGATGATTTGAGAAATTTTTCAGAAGAACAACTGACCAATATGGCTAAGCTGAATTTATATGACAATCATGTAAGAAGTCAACCATCTGGTCAAATTAGGAATGATCTCTCAAAGTTTTTAAAGGATCAAGCAGAAAAGGCCCATTTCTACAGCAAAAGAAGAGAGAGATCAGGAGCCAAGCAGAAAAAGAGAAGAGGAGGAAGAGAATAAGTGAAGCTCACATATCCGAGCTTTCCCTCTCTAAATCAAAGAAACAAAGAACTCTAGCAAGCAGCTCTCATCAGAAAAGTAAGACCTTAAAAGAGTGCTTGGCTACGAGAGAAGTGATGAAGGAACCCAACTCGAGAGTGCAACAATTTGGAAGAATCACATACATAACGTACAATCAAAATGATGATTCGACCACTTTGAGAAATGAGTCAGGGATACCTATTGCAGTCATAAGGGAGGATGGTGATCTGCATTATATGCATCCACAAGATTTACAAGATTTGATTGATGCAAGATTCCCAAGTGATGCCTCTGACTCCTCTGAACTTGACATGCTGAAGCAAGGAGCTGCATATGTGAAGAAACTGAATGAAAGGGCTGAAGCCAAGAACAGAGGAAGAAGATAATAGAATGGAGCTAATGGATGATTGATTTTTAATTCTGTTTGTCTTTGTATTTTGTTTGAGTGGTAAAAATTTAGTGTGTAATACCTATTTGGCAAAATACCAATTATGTAATGAAATGACACGTTCTTAAATTATCTATCTTGAAATCTGATACATGTTTAGCTCTGTGCAGGTATGTTTTGGTGCATCTGAGCTTGTTCCAATCTAGGGGGAGATTGTTTGGTCATATTTTTGAGAAGGAAGATTGGAGTCTTCTCAACCTCCTCAGAAGACGGCTAAGCATGGAATTCAAGCAAGCCCAGACAATCGAGCATGGTTTTTACTACTTCGAGCAAGGTTCTGAACCTTAAATGGTTGATTCTTCTAAGTGTTAAAGGCTTCGAGCAAGCTACACTTCAACGAGCAAGAGTATTCTTCTATCGATCATGGATTGCCAATCGAGCAAACAGCTTGATCATACAAGTTCCAGCCAAGTGTTACGAGCACAGGATGATTGAGCACATGGGGACGAGCATGGATGCAAAAAGAGGATGTCACGTGAATCTAAGCAAAGACTTCGAGCACAATTCAGTTACCAAGCAAGATTTACATCCGAGCATGCTAAAGATTGCTAAATAAGAAAAGCTGAAGACATCAAGAAGAATGAGCTTGCTCGATGGACTTATTCGAGCAAAGTTTGGACAAGTCAAGAGGAATGAAGCTTACTCGAAGTGAATATGTATTCTTCGAAACTGCTCGAGGACACACATCGAGCACACCTAATATAGGAAGTTTGCTCGAGCAAGGTATGTACCTTGATCGAGGACTGAAATACTTGTATTAGATTTATCTTTCATTATATAATGACTAGGACTTATAAAAGGAAAGTCAGAGTCTATAAATAGACATCCTAGGGTACCTTTAGGGGGGATCTGGTGACGGAATTGGCAGGCACTCACTGATTACGAAAAACAGCTGCCGTCACACAAAACCCTAGACATTCCATTCACTGTACCTATGACGTATCATTAAATATAGTGAATCTTTGTCTCTGAAAGAGCATTTACTGTTTTGTGTTTGATATCTGTCACACCCCGACTAGCACAATACGGAATCGTAAAACGGGAATGTAACAGAAACCTCTGATATCAACACATTGTTTATAAAGAAACATTACAAACTAATTTACAATATATTACATTTCTTTGTTCTATCATTGTTTAATAGTCTAGGCGATACAAACAAAACTAGTTCGTTATTTATACACTCTTACTACTATCGACCTTGCTTCTATTCACGTAGCATCAACCACACACTTCAGGCAAGTAAAAGGTCACCAAATCATTCCAATTTAGGTACACCTGAAAAACAGTTTAAGACGGGTCAACTACTAGAGTTGGTGAGTTTCACGAGTTTCAAGAAATCAGTAATGAGTATTCACAAGTCAACACTTGTAATCATGAAACAAGTATGTATGTATGTAAATGATGTATGTGATGTAATTATGCTAAGCTACAGTGAAGCCTGGACTGTTCGTGCTGCGTGCCTCCATTTCCCACGCTCAATCAACCACTGTGGCTCCCTTTCCGCCCACAACATGCCCCGGTAGCTATGTCTAACACTACATAGCCTGTTTGTTTAAATATGGTCATGTGCAAAAGGCGCTATGTGACACGGCAACCAGGCCGATTCCGTTTGGGTTTGTCAAACCAATAGTACTATTCACAAGCCACCGGCTCGAAGTTAATTACTGTGATTGTGGGGACTTTCGTGTGTTAGCACTTAGATAATTCACATCATCACATGTTTCAGATAAGTATATAGATATAAGCAAACATGCTTCTCACCCCAAAAGTTCGTAAAACAGTTTAAAAGTGGGGTCGTGAAACTCACGGTTTAGTAGATAATCAGAACTGTATCGGCTCGTGGCTTGTTCGGTCCGCTATCAGTAGTTCCTATAATCAATATTATAATAATATTAATATTTTAATATTATTATAATCTCAATAATAAACTGGGCTGTATAACTAATCTGGGTGTAGCTGGAACGCCCAGAAAGTGGCAATAGGCTTAGGTTGTGACGTTGTTCAATGTCTAATACTTAAAATCGAACTTGGCTCAGACTCCCGTTTGCCCAGCTGGGCCAAGTTGCTCGTTTACGCGTTCAGAAAACAGTTATGGGAAAATAAGCTTGGGTAAATGTATTGGGTAACAAAATGATTAAGTTATAAAGAAAGATCACTTATTGGGGTCCCGGATTAGCCACGGGACCCGTTTCCGTTTATTCAGTTTGATTTAAGAAGAAACGCACACAATCCACCCGGATTGTCCAGGTTTCTCATAGAAAAGTTCGTTTTTACTTAATTAGTCCAAAAATATGATTTTTGATCACTCTTGGTGTTTTGATATTCCCGCAGATTCACTAGTCGCGGACTTGCCGGTTTTTATAAAAACTAAATTTGTTTAATATTCAGATTAGCATAATTAATTAACCGTTAATCATTAAATTATGAAAATTTAACCACTTATCAATTAAAATATTTAGATTTTTATAAAAATATTTCTGGAATTTATTTACTTATTTATTAATTTATGAAAATTCATTTTATCAGATATATTTCGCCTGAAAATCGTCCGTTTACCCCAAACAATTTTCAAAAATTCCACAAAAATTCTTGAATACTCAAATCATGTCCCAAAACAACCTGTATCAATTCCAGAATGTAAAAAGATCGTGCGATATTCTTTTCGGCCCAAATTCGGCTGTAAAAATTCACACGAACGAAAATAAAGAAAACACCCTTAAACTTCTCCAAATGATCCCAAAATTCATATGTGATCAAAATATATCAAATCTGAGTTCCCAGAAAAATTTCATAATTTTTGAAGTATTTTAGCTATTTTTCCCAAATAAACGTCCCAATTCGGTAATAAATTCGCCAAATATTCTCGGATGGTCGAAAAATTACCAAATTTAAACAGGGACTCACTGACATGATCCCTGATGTCCCTGAAAATTTTCAAGTCCTAAAAATTTGCACATCACAACCTTAACCTAAATAGCCCGTAAGCGAGTGTTTCGGCATTACCTTAGCGGGTTTGGCTCGTTTCCGATCTTTTAATCATGTTTTCAGGTTCTTGTGCTTCTAAGAAAGCTAGGTACAAGTCCTATATCACAAACCAAGCAATATTTCATCAACATAACAGCCTTTAAGTTAGGGTTTCGGCTAGTACACAAAAACGAACTTTTGAACCGTAAAAACGTCGTTTCAACCCTTTAATCCGTGTTTATGGCCAAAAAATTATCAAAACGGGTTCTTTACCATGTGTATGATCAAAACATGTTATTGACCATTTTTAGGATTTTTACACGGCTATGAATGATTTTTAGTAACCAAGACATGTTTTTATGGTATTAAACAAGTTTAAACAAGTTCAAAAGCTACTTATTTAAGCTCTTACCTTAGGGTTTTGGAAGTTTTCTGGCTGAAAAAGAAGTGGTGTCCAGATTTTTCCAAGAAATGATGTTAAAAATAGCTTGAACCTAGTTTAAATGTGAAAGAATAAACAAGGGGGGTGGCGGCTGCGATCGGACCATCATGGGCCCCCTTTGGGCCCATTTTGGCCCAAGTTTCTGATTTCTCAAGCCCAAATACGAAAATACCTGTCCAAATTTAGTTTGGGTTCGGTTTTTGGCGCCAAAAACTTATCGGGTGCGTTAAACAACGCGAAAACGAGTGTTTTTCGGCTAGTTTTGTGTAAAATTATAAAAACATACTATATGTTTGTAAAAATCAAAAATATTTTCACGGATCGCCTAAAACATTTCAAATAAGTGTTTGGTAAGTCTTTTTCGGCTTAACGGATGATACAATGCTTGGTTTGTAACTATCTTTCGCGTTTAAATCTATAGCGGGTAGTTAAACGAGCATGTTTTCGTTTAACTTGTTTGCTATCAAACTAAGGCCATATTTCTAATATTTTAGCTTATATAGATCGTATATCACTTATAAATGGCCCCCCAAGATATCTGGGTCATAACCAGACCCGTTCGGTTAATCGTTCGTTTGTTACGTAAAAGACGTTTATTTACTTAAACGGTAAATACGAGCTGAGGTGTACCTCGTTTTGGCTCAAATGTCACATTCTCCCCCCGTTAGAAAATTTCGTCCCCGAAATTCGATTATACAACTTTGTCTTTGTTTGGAAACAGGTGCGGGTATTTCATTTTGAATTCAGATTTCCGCTCCCACGTGAATTCGGGTCCCCTTTGTGAATTCCACCGAACTTTTACTAGAGAGATTTTGTTGTGTCTTAATTGTTTTATTTTTCCCTCTAATATTTCCACCGGTTCTTCAACGAAATTCAGTTTTTTGTTTATGTTTAATTCTTTTAATGGCACGATTTCGGTTTCGTCAGTAAGACACTTTTTCAGGTTCGAAATATGAAAGACATCGTGAATAGAACTCAACTCCACAGGAAGTTTCAGTCGGTAAGCTACCGGACCTATTTTAGAAATGACTTCATATGGCCCAATGTATCGCGGGGTTAGTTTACCGGTTTTTCCGAATCGAATGATGCCTTTCCACGGGGATACTTTAAGAAAAACTTTGTCGCCTATTTCAAAGGATAACGGCTTTCTACGAACATCAGCATAGCTTTTCTGTCGATCTCGGGCGATTTTCAATTTGCTTGTGATTTTACGGATTTTGTCGGTGGTTTCTTGAATCTAGTCAGATCGTGTAATTTGGGTATCTCCAACCTCAGTCCAACACAAGGGTGATCTACATTTTCGTCCGTACAGCGCTTCATACGGTGCCGCTTGAATGCTACTGTGATAGCTGTTATTGTATGTGAATTCAACTAGTGGAAGATGTTGATCCCAATTTCCACCAAAGTCTAGTACACAAGCGCGAAGCAAATCTTCTAAAGTTTGAATGGTTCGTTCAGATTGACCGTCGGTTTGGGGATGATAGGCGGTACTTAGGTCAATTCGGGTTCCCAAATCTTCTTGTATGGCTCGCCAGAAACGAGAGGTGAAATGGCTATCGCGATCAGAAATAATTGAAACGAGTACGCCGTGTCGGGATACGATTTCATTGATGTAGATGAAGCAAGTTTTTCGGTTGTATAAGTGGTTCGGATTGGAAGGAAGTGTGCGGATTTGGTTAGTCGGTCAACTATCACCCATATTGCATCGTTTCCTCGGGAAGTTTTTGGGAGATGTGTTACAAAATCCATGGTAATCTGTTCCCATTTCCATTGTGATATTTCCGGTTGGTGCAACATTCCCGAAGGTTTTTGATATTCAGCCTTAACTCTCGCACACGTTAAACATTTACTGACGTACGTGGCTATATCCTTCTTCATACCGGGCCACCAATAATACTCCTTGAAGTCCTTGTACATCTTATCTGTTCCAGGATGAATGGAGTATTTGAACTTATGGGCTTCGTCCATGTTCAAGTCACGCAGATTACTGAAAGTGGGAATCCAAACTCGATTTTTGTAGTATAGAATTTCGTCAGTTCTTTCTTCAAAGTTTTGCTCGGTTCCTTGCAGATTTTCATTTTCCAAGTGATCTCCTTTCAGAGCTTCGTTTTGAGCAATACGAATTTTCTTGGTGAGGCTGGTTTGGACGATCATTCCAAGTGCTCGGACCCATAGTGGTTTGATCCTGTCTTTTCTGCTCAAAGTGTCTGCTACTATATTAGCCTTGCCCGGATGGTATCGAATCTCACAGTCGTAATCATTCAACAATTCTACCCATCTCCTCTGCCTCATATTTAATTCTTTCTGGTCGAAAAAATGCTGTAGGCTTTTGTGGTCGGTGTATACTGTACACTTGGTGCCATACAAATATTGCCTCCAGATCTTGAGTGCAAAAATAACCGCGCCTAGTTCCAAATCATGGGTGGTATAATTCTTCTCGTGCACCTTTAATTGTCGAGAAGCGTATGCTATGACTTTGTTTCTTTGCATAAGTACGCACCCTAAACCTTTCCGAGACGCATCAAAATAAACTACCAGATCATCAGTTCCCTCTGGAAGACTCAATATCGGGGCTTGGCATAGTTTCTGTTTCAGCAATTGAAAAGCCGCTTCTTGTTCTTCTCCTCACACGTAAGCGCGATCTTTTTGAGTCAAAAGAGTTAAAGGTTGGGCTATGCTGGAAAAGTTAGCAATAAAACGCCGATAATACCCAGCTAAACCCAAAAATTGGCGGATCTCTTTCGGTGACTTTGGGGCTTGCCAATTTTTGATGGCTTCAATCTTACTCGGGTCTACATGGATACCGTGTCGATTAACAACGTGTCCTAGAAATTGTACTTCTTGTAGCCAAAATTCACATTTTGATAGCTTGGCATACAACCTTTCCTGCTTCAACAACTCCAAGATAGTTCGCAATTGCTGCTCGTGTTCCTCCTTGGTTTCAGAATATATCAAAATGTCATCAATAAACACGATAACGAATTTGTCGAGGTACGGTTTACAAACTCGATTCATAAGGTCCATGAAAACTGCGGGAGCATTAGTCAGTCCGAACGGCATAACTAAGAATTCGTAGTGGCCATAACGAGTTCGGAACGTCGTTTTAGACACGTCTTCCTCTTGGATTTTAACTTGATGGTAACCGGATCGAAGGGCAATTTTCGAGAAGTAGTTTGCCCCTTGGAGTTGGTCAAACAAGTCATCTATTCGTGGAAGAGGGTATCGGTTCTTGATGGTAACTTTGTTTAATTCTCGGTAATCGATGCACATTCTAAAACTTCCATCTTTCTTCTTTACGAACAATACCGGTGCTCCCCAAGGAGAATAACTAGGACGAATGAAACTCTTATCTAAAAATTCCTGCAATTGGTTGGATAATTCTCGCATTTCAGAGGGTGCCAACCGGTAAGGTGCCTTAGCAATGGGGGCTGATCCTGGGATTAAGTCAATACGGAATTCAACCTGTCGGTTCGGTGGTAATCCAGGTAAATCGTCAGGAAAGACATCGGGGTATTCACGTACAACGGGAATTTCTTCTATGTGTTTCTCATCAGGGTTCTTTATAGTTACGTTCGCCAAAAATGCCATAAACCTTGGCGTAAACATTTCAATACTTTGAGATGAGACACGAGAGGTAACATCGAACCAGACTTCTCTCCTTGTACTACAATCACCTCACCATTCGAAAAGGGAATTGTAACTGTCTTGTCGTTACACACAATCTCTGCCTTATTCTTGGTTAACCAGTCCATGCCGACAATAACATCAAAACTTCCTAACTCTACCGGGAGTAGGTCAATAAGGAATGGGTGGTCATTAAGAATAATGGAACAGTTTTGGATTATTTGGTTGACAGTTATAGAGTTACAGTTAGCGAGCTCTATAGTATAGGGATTTGTTAGTTCACTAACTGGCATGTTACCCAAGGATACAAAACTAGTGGAAACAAAGCTTCTATCGGCACCACTATCAAATAACACAGAAGCATATTGATCAGAAACAGTAAATGTACCTGTTACTACGTTCGGGTCTTGTCGTGCTTCTCCTGACCCAATAACAAACGCGCGTCCCCGAGACGCACCTGAAGTCGATGCTCGGTTTCGACCGGTGACTGCTCCTCGATTCAGCTTGGGGCAGTCCCTTCTAAAGTTTTCCGTGCTCCCACATTCAAAACAAGCACGGTGATTCACTACAGTTGAGTTTTGCTGAGCTGGTTGCTGACGGATTGGTTGCGGTCTCGTAGTTGGGGACGACGGGGTTGGGTTGTCTGGGCTGGTCGGCTCACAATCTCTACACCTGCTCTGCAATTAGGGGCATAATGCCCAGTTCGACCACATTTTTGGCATACCGGCAATCTGCACTCTCCCACATGATGGTAATTACATTTGTCACACTTTGGCAAGGGTCCCTTGTACCTGTCTTGCTTCGTATCGGAACCAGTTATAGCATAATTTCTGATTGTCGGATGTGCACGTTTGCTTGATTGTCCTCCTTGTGCTCTCGTCCCATAGTCAATTCGTTTCATACCTGATGATTCCCCGACCATTCTCAACACCCGCTTCTTATCAAGTCGAAAGTTACGATGCCGGCCTGAGTCACGGCATTCTCGAACGAAGTGTGACCCACAGAGTTCACCGAACTCCTCACTCCCGGGGCTAAATCCCAAATATAACGTTCAACTCGTTTATTTTCAGGAGTTACTAACCATGGTACTAAGCGGGCCAATTCATTGAAGCGGTTCGTGTATCCCAAATGATCAGCTCCTCTCATCTCCAAACTCTAGAGTTCGTGTTCTAATCTTTGAATTTCGTTCCTTAGGCAGAAATGTTCCAGCATCAGTGTTTTGAGTTCAGCCCATGTCATGCGATTCACCGTATCTTGACCTTTTATCTGTACCGTAGTGTTCCACCACATTAATGCGTGATCAGTGAAAGTAGAAGCAACATACTTGACAATGTTTTCGGGTGGACAATTGCAGATGTTGAGGACAGATTCAGTCTTTTCGATCCATTTAATCAGCCCGTTTGACCCTTCGGTGCCCTTGAAATCAATCGGTTTACAGGCCATAAAGTTTTTGATCGAATATTCCCTTCGAGGGGGATTAGGGTTGTTATTGTTATTGTTTGGGTTCGGTGGGGGATTATTTGCATTGGTAGGGGTATTTGCATTAGGTGGGGGATTGTTATTTGCAACTGTTTCATTGATGGTTGGGGGAGCATTATTGTTTTGTTGTTGGTTTGTTTGCATATTTGCGTTTACGCCGGCAGTTACTTGTGTTACAATAAGCGGGATTACTGCCTGCATTTGCCGAGCAATCATCTCGGCTATTTCTGCCTTAGTCATAGGGTTTGCTTTCTTTGGGGCCATTCTATAATGATAAACAAATATAAGCCAATTAGTACTAATTCCAGTCTACGGCACTGTGTAATAATAATCACAATAAATGTTGTACAGGTAAACCAAATAACATACTGACATTTCACAAATTGTTCTGTACATTGATAATAAAAGGTGCATAGACTTAGCCTGATAAAGGCCAGTGCTTGCATGTATATATCAAAATCTGTCACTAAGTAACTGTTAGACTTAACCCTATAAGGGTCAGTGCTTGTAATAATGTACAAAGTTGTGCCCCATATTAACATAACATATTACTATATACATGCATGGGGTATCAAAAGATCATGTACACGTAGTTGTAATATTCCGCATCTATCCATATAGACGATAGGCTAGCCACAAACATAAAAATAACAGCACCGTAATCACCCAGTAACAGTTCCACAGCCGAACTGTCACCCTATCCAAACACCAGTGGTGGTAGGCATCTGACTGTTGCAAGTTCAGTACTGTCTGCTGTAATGTCGATAGGCACTGAGTCACGTCCCTCCTCTCCCAGTTAATGTTAGCTATGGCTATCGAGTGGTCTATCACACGGTCAGTCAGGACAGCCATCCAAGAGTTGTTTCCTGCGTTTGGGAGGTCAGGACGAAGGGTAGGTATACTCAATGAACGAGAAGATGAAGTATCCACCCTAGGGCGTGAAAGTCCTCCCCGGTCATGGGTAGATCTAAATGGAATCGAGGTAGGGTCAATCGGGGTTACCCGAATACGAGCAGTCTGCCGGACTCGCGCCGTAGTTGAAGTCGTCGGCGACAGGTGTATAGGTGGAGTGGGTAATCTGGCTACTCTAGCTGGTGAACGATACTGACTGTTAACTTCGCCTTGATCCCTACATGGTGACCTGGGTGGATAACTATCGCATCTGTAACTATCTCCTCTGATTCTTCTTCGGGATCCTCTTCTACAGATATTACTGGTTCTTCTTCCGGTACGTAGTCGTTATTCCTTGACATGGCTCTGCACAAAGGTTAGTTATAAGAATAATATCTATTGTTATGGCTAACTATTGTCGAGGAGATTAATTAATTAAACCAAATTTAATATTAATTATATTATAATATAATATTAGTTTTATTAAAATCGTAATTATTATTATTATTTAAATCAATATTGAATATAAATGAATATAAAATTCATAGTAAAATTTACCGTCATCAACAGTATCGTACTTACACATATTCATACACTTTGTTTCACATAAGCACGTATGAGCGTTACATATATATATACTTACGCATTACCTTTCATACACATATGTTGCCATTTTTACCAAACCACACGTTTCACGACTTCTCCGCGAATTCCCTCGCACAAGCAAGTCTGTTATTATGTTCCGGACCACAATAACTCACTTGCCCTACAAGTTCATTCCGACATCCATCAGTATATAATATTAATTTATTATTTAATTATTTCCCAGAGTTAATCGAGCCTACGGTTATATTTTAGGTACCCTAAGGGATAACCTAATCCTTTATAACCAATGGCTCTGATACCAACTTCTGTCACACCCCGACTAGCACAATACGGAAGCGTAAAACGGGAATGTAACAGACACCTCTGATATCAACACATTGTTTATAAAGAATCATTACAAACTAATTTACAATATATTACATTTCTTTGTTCTATCATTGTTTAACAATCTAGGCAATACAAACAAAACTAGTTCGTTAATTATACACTCTTACTACTATCGCCCTTGCTTCTATTCACGTAGCATCAACCACACACTTCAGGCAAGTAACAGGTCACCAAATCATTCCAATTTAGGTACACCTGAAAAGCAGTTTAAGACGGGTCAACTACTAGAGTTGGTGAGTTTCACGAGTTTTAAGAAATCAGTAATGAGTATTCACAAGTCAACACTTGTAATCATGAAAAAGTATGTATGTATGTAAATGATGTATGTGATGTAATTATGCTAAGCTACAGTGAAGCCTGGACTGTTCGTGCTGCGTGCCTCCATTTCCCACGCTCAATCAACCACTGTGGCTCCCTTTCCGCCCACAACATGCCCCGGTAGCTATGTCTAACACTACATAGCCTGTTTGTTTAAATATGGTCATGTGCAAAAGGCGCTATGTGACACGGCAACCAGGCCTATTCCGTTTGGGTTTGTCAAACCAATAGTACTATTCACAAGCCACCGGCTCGAAGTTAATTACTGTGATTGTGGGGACTTTCGTGTGTTAGCACTTAGATAATTCACATCATCACATGTTTCAGATAAGTATATATATATAAGCAAACATGCTTCTCACCCCAAAAGTTCGTAAAACAGTTTAAAAGTGGGGTCGTGAAACTCACGGTTTAGTAGATAATCAGAACTGTATCGGCTCTTGGCTTGTTCGGTCCGCTATCAGTAGTTCCTATAATCAATATTATAATAATATTAATATTTTAATATTATTATAATCTCAATACTAAACTGGGCTGTATAACTAATCTGGGTGTAGCTGGAACGCCCAGAAAGTGACAATAGGCTTAGGTTGTGACGTTGTTCAATGTCTAATACTTAAAATCGAACTTGGCTCAGACTCCCGTTTTCCCAGCTGGGCCAAGTTGCTCGTTTACGCGTTCAGAAAACAGTTATGGGAAAATAAGCTTGGGTAAATGTATTGGGTAACAAAATGATTAAGTTATAAAGAAAGATCACATATTGGGGTCCCGGATTAGCCACGGGGCCCGTTTCCGTTTATTCAGTTTGATTTGAGAAGAAACGCACACAATCCACCCGGATTGTCCAGGTTTCTCATAGAAAAGTTCGTTTTTACTTAATTAGTCCAAAAATATGATTTTGATCACTGTTGGTGTTTTGATATTCCCGCAGATTCACTAGTCGCGGACTTGCCGGTTTTTATAAAAACTAAATTTGTTTAATATTCAGATTAGCATAATTAATTAACCGTTAATCATTAAATTATGAAAATTTAACCACTTATCAATTAAAATATTTAGATTTTTATAAAAATATTTCTGGAATTTATTTACTTATTTATTAATTTATGAAAATTCATTTTATCAGCTATATTTCGCCTGAAAATCGTCCGTTTACCCCAAACAATTTTCAAAAATTCCACAAAAATTCCTAAATACTCAAATCATGTCCCAAAACAACCTGTATCAATTCCAGAATGTAAAAAGATCGTGCGATATTCTTTTCGGCCCAAATTCGGCTGTAAAAATTCACACGAACGAAAATAAAGAAAACACCCTTAAACTTCTCCAAATGATCCCAAAATTCATATGTGATCAAAATATATCAAATCTGAGTTCCCAGAAAAATTTCATAATTTTTGAAGTAATTTAGCTATTTTTCCCAAATAAACGTCCCAATTCGGTAATAAATTCGCCAAATATTCTCGGATGGTCGAAAAATTACCAAATTTAAACAGGGACTCACTGACATGATCCCTGATGTCCCTGAAAATTTTCAAGTCCTAAAAATTTGCACATCACAACCTTAACCTAAATAGCCCGTAAGCGAGTGTTTCGGCATTACCTTAGCGGGTTTGGCTCGTTTCCGATCTTTTAATCATGTTTTCAGGTTCTTGTGCTTCTAAGAAAGCTAGGTACAAGTCCTATATCACAAACCAAGCAATATTTCATCAACATAACAGCCTTTAAGTTAGGGTTTCGGCTAGTACACAAAAACGAACTTTTGAACCGTAAAAACGTCGTTTCAACCCTTTAATCCGTGTTTATGGCCAAAAAATTATCAAAACGGGTTCTTTACCATGTGTATGATCAAAACATGTTATTGACCATTTTTAGGATTTTTACACGGCTATGAATGATTTTTAGTAACCAAGACATGTTTTTATGGTATTAAACAAGTTTAAACAAGTTCAAAAGCTACTTATTTAAGCTCTTACCTTAGGGTTTTGGAAGTTTTCTGGCTGAAAAAGAAGTGGTGTCCAGATTTTTCCAAGAAATGATGTTAAAAATGGCTTGAACCTAGTTTAAATGTGAAAGAATAAACAAGGGGGGGTGGCGGCTGCGATCGGACCATCATGGGCCCTCTTTGGGCCCATTTTGGCCCAAGTTTCTGATTTCTCACGCCCAAATACGAAAATACCGGTCCAAATTTAGTTTGGGTTCGGTTTTTGGCGCCAAAAACTTATCGGGTGCGTTAAACAACGCGAAAACGAGTGTTTTTCGGCTAGTTTTGTGTAAAATTATAAAAACATACTATATGTTTGTAAAAATCAAAAATATTTTCACGGATCGCCTAAAACATTTCAAATAAGTGTTTGGTAAGTCTTTTTCGGCTTAACGGATGATACAATGCTTGGTTTGTAACTATCTTTCGCGTTTAAATCTATAGCGGGTAGTTAAACGAGCATGTTTTCGTTTAACTTGTTTGCTATCAAACTAAGGCCATATTTCTAATATTTTAGCTTATATAGATCGTATATCACTTATAAATGGCCCCCCAAGATATCTGGGTCATAACCAGACCCGTTCGGTTAATCGTTCGTTTATTACGCAAAATGCGTTTATTTACTTAAACGGTAAATACAAGCTGAGGTGTACCTCGTTTTGGCTCAAATGTCACATTCTCCCCCCGTTAGAAAATTTCGTCCCCGAAATTCGATTATTCAACTTTGTCTTTGTTTGGAAACAGGTGCGGGTATTTCATTTTGAATTCAGATTTCCGCTCCCACGTGAATTCGGGTCCCCTTTGTGAATTCCACCGAACTTTTACTAGAGAGATTTTGTTGTGTCTTAATTGTTTTATTTTTTCCTCTAATATTTCCACCGGTTCTTCAACGAAATTCAGTTTTTTGTTTATGTTTAATTCTTTTAATGGCACGATTTCGGTTTCGTCAGTAAGACACTTTTTCAGGTTCGAAATATGAAAGACATCGTGAATAGAACTCAACTCCACAGGAAGTTTCAGTCGGTAAGCTACCGGACCTATTTTAGAAATGACTTCATATGGCCCAATGTATCGCGGGGTTAGTTTACCGGTTTTTCCGAATCGAATGATGCCTTTCCACGGGGATACTTTAAGAAAAACTTTGTCGCCTATTTCAAAGGATAACGGCTTTCTACGAACATCAGCAAAGCTTTTCTGTCGATCTCGGGCGATTTTCAATTTGCTTGTGATTTTACGGATTTTGTCGGTGGTTTCTTGAATCAAGTCAGATCGTGTAATTTGGGTATCTCCAACCTCAGTCCAACACAAGGGTGATCTACATTTTCGTCCGTACAGCGCTTCATACGGTGCCGCTTGAATGCTACTGTGATAGCTGTTATTGTATGTGAATTCAACTAGTAGGAGATGTTGATCCCAATTTCCACCAAAGTCTAGTACACAAGCGCGAAGCAAATCTTCTAAAGTTTGAATGGTTCGTTCACATTGACCGTCGGTTTGGGGATGATAGGCGGTACTTAGGTCAATTCGGGTTCCCAAAGCTTCTTGTATGGCTCGCCAGAAACGAGAGGTGAAATGGCTATCGCGATCAGAAATAATTGAAACGAGTACGCCGTGTCGGGATACGATTTCATTGATGTAGATGAAGCAAGTTTTTCGGTTGTATAAGTGGTTCGGATTGGAAGGAAGTGTGCGGATTTGGTTAGTCGGTCAACTATCACCCATATTGCATCGTTTCCTCGGGAAGTTTTTAGGAGATGTGTTACAAAATCCATGGTAATCTGTTCCCATTTCCATTGTGGTATTTCCGGTTGGTGCAACATTCCCGAAGGTTTTTGATATTCAGCCTTAACTCTCGCACACGTTAAACATTTACTGACGTACGTGGCTATATCCTTCTTCATACTGGGCCACCAATAATACTCCTTCAAGTCCTTGTACATCTTATCTGTTCCAGGATGAATGGAGTATTTGGACTTATGGGCTTCGTCCATGATCAAGTCACGCAGATTACTGAAAGTGGGAATCCAAATTCGATTTTTGTAGTATAGAATTTCTTCAGTTCTTTCTTCAAAGTTTTGCTCGGTTCCTTGCAAGTTTTCATTTTCCAAGTGATCTCCTTTCAGAGCTTCGTTTTGAGCAACACGAATTTTCTTGGTGAGGCTGTTTTGGACGATCATTCCAAGTGCTCGAAAAATTACCAAATTTAAACAGGGACTCACTGACATGATCCCTGATGTCCCTGCAAAATTTCAAGTCCTAAAAATATGCACATCACAACCTTAACCTAAATAGCCCATAAGCGAGTGTTTCGGCATTACCTTAGCGGGTTTGGCTCGTTTCCGATCTTTTAATCAAGTTTTCAGGTTCTTTTGCTTCTAAGAAAGCTAGGTACAAGTCCTATATCACAAACCAAGCAATATTTCATCAACATAACAGCCCTTAAGTTAGGGTTTCGGCTAGTGCACAAAAACGAACTTTTGAACCGTAAAAATGTCGTTTCAACCCTTTAATCCGTGTTTATGGCCAAAAAAATTATCAAAACGGGTTCCTTACCATGTGTATGATCAAAAAATATTTATGGACCATTTTTAGAATTTTTACACGGCTAGGAATGATTTTTAGTAACCAAGACATGTTTTTATGGTATTAAACAAGTTTAAACAAGTTCAAAAGTTACTTATTTAAGCTCTTACCTTAGGGTTTTGGAAGTTTTCTGGCTGAAACAGAAGTGGTGTCCAGAGTTTTCCAAGAAATGATGTTAAAAATGGCTTGAACCTAGTTTAAATGTGAAAGAATAAACAGGGGGGGTGGCGGCTGCGATCGGACCATCATGGGCCCCCTTTGGGCCCATTTTGGCCCAAGTTTCTGATTTCTCAAGCCCAAATACGAAAAGCCCAGTCCAAATTTTGTTCGGGTTCGGTTTTTGGAGCGAAAAACTTATCGGGTGCGTTAAACAACGCGAAAACGAGTGTTTTTCGGCTAGTTTTGTGTAAAATTATAAAAACATACTATATGTTTGTAAAATCAAAAATATTTTCACGGATCGCCTAAAACATTTCAAATAAGTGTTTGGTAAGTCTTTTTCGGCTTAACGGATGATACAGTGCTTGGTTTGTAACTATCTCTCGCGTTTAAATCTATAGCGGGTAGTTAAACGAGCATGTTTTCGTTTAACTTGTTTGCTATCAAACTAAGGCCATATTTCTAATATTTTAGCTTATATAGATCGTATATCACTTATAAATGGCCCCCCGAGATATCTGGGTCATAACCCGACCCGTTCGGTTAATCGTTCGTTTGTTACGCAAAAGGCGTTTATTTACTTAAACGGTAAATATGAGCTGAGGTGTACCACGTTTTGGCTCAAATGTCACAATATCTGTTCACAATCCTTTATTCTCAATCATTAGATATCCTGATTCCGCCGGGATATTCAATCGGTCTTTTGAGTATTTGTGTCAGTGTGTTCTTGTTAAACCTTGCTAAAGTTTCACCTGACGGACGATCCTGACAGGTGATAATGAAATGGTCGTGGGTAATAATGATGATACTCATGAGGTTGTTGGTAATGTGCCTATGATTGAACAACCTACTCAGGAAGAAGATGATGCAGCATTGGAGGTAAATGAAGAAACAAATAAACCAATTGAGGGTCCTAGCAACAGAGCTACAGAGGTCATGGTTGATGATGTGTTTGTAGCAAATGTCATATCAAACGTTGATGTACCATTAATAAGAAAACTCCACCAGACTCATAACCACCTGAGATATATAATGATGACACAGACTCCATTGAACTTAAAATGTCAATGACAATGTTCCTTCCTCACCGAGCATCACTGATCTTGTCCTGTCTGACTCTGAACCTGTTCATGATACACATGTCCCCTCACCAACAACATCACCATTAATTTTACTTATTACAACTTCACCCCTGTTTCCCAACCTGATCAAGATACTCATACTCCAACCCCACCATCCTCCCCATTACAAGAAAAACATGCTACTACCACTAGTCAGCCTACACAATCAATTCCCACAGAACCTGAGCCCTATAAAGTACCATCTCCAGAAACAGCTGAGTCTGAACCCTTTTATGAACCTGCTCCAAAGCCAACTCAAGAAACCCCACCATCAAGCCCAAATCTTTATGACATTGTTTGTGAAAACGCCAAGCTTGAATTTGAGAATTTCATGCTGAAGGAAAAGAATACTGTCTTGGAAACAAGGAACAAAGCTTTAGAAGCTGCATTGACTGAAGCGTTACTGAAAATTCGAACCCTAGAGGGGCATTCTGAGGTTGAGAAGACCTCAGATGCTCCAAAACAGGGGGAGAAACATGATGAAGCAGAAGGTTTAAAAGTGATTGAAGAGATGTATGCCAGCTCGGATGAAGAGGTTGTAGAAGTTGGTACATCAAATGCACTGAACATGATAAATCAAGAATATAAGGATGGAGATTCTGATGTTGAGGGGGAGAATGACAGTGAAGATGAAACTGAAGAAGACAAGTTAATGAGGAAGCAAAAATGGAAAGGGATTTCCTATACAAATGATGATTTACATCCCAAGTGACAACACAAAGTTCAATCTGGTGATGAAATACTATTAAAAGACAATGTGGTTGATCCAGACATAGCTGAAGTAGAATCAGTCAAAATAGCTATAAGAATGATGAATGACGAATTGGACTCTATGGATCAAGAAGATGAGGAGGTAATTCCTAAAGAAGTATTTGAAGCACTAATCAAAATGAAGAAGAAAGAAACAGATGATGATAGAAGGATGAAGGAGGCAGATGATGCCATTAAAGCTACATTGGAGGCATTAAATGCAAAACAAAATGTTGAGAATAAAGAGCCTACACAAACAAATGAGCCAGAGGCAACTGAGTCTGAGCAAGCTGAATCTGAACCCACACAATCTGAGCCTGTAGAATCAGAGAATGTTAATACAGAAAATGAAACTACAAAGCCGGAGAATGTAAGTGAAGGTGAAACAAAATTGGGTCTGGGAATAAGAGAAGAACCTAAGAGGGATGAGGCGCCAAAAATGCCATGGAATGTGTATGTAAATTTCTTCTCTCAGTTGGTTATGATCAGAACATATTTTGACATTCTCTTACACCCTGAGGAGTATAGACCAAAAACTTTGGCTGCCGCCAGGAGGGCTCAAGAAGAGCAAAGACAAGAGCATTGGAAGAAAAGCCAACTCCTGCTGAAAGACAAACCTGAGCCAACAGTAAATGAAGTTTGTGATGAAGATGCTCATGAAACTGAAAAGATCAGTGATGAAGAATCCAAGACCTCTGAATCAATTGATGAAGAAATTATAATTGAAGAGCCAGAAATTGAAATAACACAACCCACCTCACCTATCCCATCCAAGCCATCTGAATCTTCTAAATCCTCTGAACCAGAATTTGAAACAAAAGAATCACTGAAACGAAAAGAAATAGCTGAGCCCGAAACACCAAAATCAAAGAGACAAAAATTTGTGAAAGTGATGATGTACAAAATAAGACTTGCCAAACTTGAAGAAAGGAAAAGGGCTCAATCTGTAAGTAATGAAGAACCAATGATTGGGGCATATCATAACCTTGATGAAGTAATTAATCTAGATGAAGAGGGATCTAAGGATGATGAGAAAGAGGATGAAGATAAAGCTTATTTGATGAGTCTTGAATATGACCTGAAGTATTTGCAAAGACTATCAAAGGAGGACATAGCCAAAGAGGCTGATGGTTGGAGAAAAAGGGAAAACAGAAGGGAATTCTTGATAAAGCCTGGTTATAAGCTTGCATTTCTGAACCTACAATCATTTGATTCCATTGATAGACTTTACAAGAAAGCCCTAGTGGATGACATGGCTAACATGGTTGAAAAGGTAAATAAGAGAAAGCGACAAGTGATGATGCTGAATATGAATCCATGAAGGCTAAACACAAAGAAATTCAATTTCTACAAATACATGGTTTTGACTACAATTGATTAATCAAACTCACTCTGGAAGAATTGAAAAGGAAATTTCAAAGTGTTAACGACTCCTACAAATGTCAAAAATTGTCTGCTGATGATGAAAGAGAAAAGAACTTAAAGGCACAGACGGAAAGGGAGAGAGAGGAATCTAAAAAGAAAGAAGATGAAGCCAAAGAGTGGTTTGAAGACCCAATCAGAGTCCAGACTCTAAAAAACATAGCAATGGACAAGCGTATGACTGAAGAGAAGTTTGATAGAATGCCTCATGCTCAATTACTTGAGATATATAAAAGGGTGCAGAGAATGTATATGGAGACTGAGAAGAGAATGGAGGAGGAAAGAAAGAGAATGGAGGAATTAGTTAGAGCTGAAATGATGGGTGCCCTACACAAGAAAGGTGTGAGCATGGGAAGACTGATAACTCAATCTGATGAAACTTTGAAGAGTGGTATGTAGAAGAAGGGCTTGACAAGACACAAAAGACACAGCAAGGGAGCACAAGCCGAACACCCTTAAAGTCTGAGAGTGTGAGGCCTGTGCCACCATGAAATCTGAATCTGCCCACACATCTCTTCTACGATAAAAGATCAAAGACCTTAAGGGTTATTACTGAAGACAATGAAGAAACTCTAATCAATTTCAGAGATGATTTGAGAAAATTCTCAGCTGAGCAGCTAAAGAAAATGGCCGAAATGGACCTTCATGAAAATCAAAACAGAAGACAATTGGCCGGGCAACAAAGAAACGATCTCTCCAAATTCATTAAGGAACAAGCAGAAAAGGGCTTCCCATTTCTAAACCAAAGAAGAAGAGAGATAAGGAGTCAAGCAGAGAGGGATAAAAGAAATAGAAGGATTAATGAAGTTCACATTCTTGAACTCTCTCTTTTTAACTCCAGCAGAAGGAAAACTCAAGCAAGCAGCTCACACGGCAAAAGGAAAACTTTGAAGGAGTGCTTGGCTATTAGGGAGGAGATGTGCGAACCAAATTCTGTGGTGCAGCAAAATGGAAGAATCACTTTCATCTCCTACAACCATCACAACGACTCAATCTCCTTGAGAAATGAGTCGGGTATACCCATTGAAGTTATCAGGCATGATGGAGATCTTCAATTTATGCATCCTCAAGATCTTTAAGACTTAATTGATGCAGAGTTCCCAATTGACTCCTCTAACGCTGTGGAGCATGATATGATAAAACAAAAGGCAGCCCTTATCTAACAGATGAAAGAAAATTCAAACACAAGGAGCCGGAGGAGGAGATAACAGAAAAGAGACTCAGTGATGATTATATGATTTTTGTTTATCTTTGTAATTTTGTTTTAGTTTGTATTTTGATGTAAAAATTTTAATTTGTAATGCCCAAGAGGCAGAATTCCTATTTATGTAATGAAATGACATGTTCTTGAATGATATATCTTTGATGTCTGATACATGTGTAACTCTATGAAGGTATGTTTCGGTGCATCTGAGCTTGTTCCAATCTAGGGGAGATTGTTGGGTCGGACTTTGATAAGGAAGATTGGAATCTTTTCAACCTCCTCAGAATGGTTTTACTACTTCGAGCAAGGTCTTCAGAACCTTAAATGGTTGATTCTTCTAAGTGTTAAGGCTTCGAGTAAGCTACACTTCAACGAGCAAGAGTATTATTCTATCGAGCATGGATTGCCAATCAAGCAAACAACTTGATCATACAAGTTTTAACCAAGTGTTACGAGCACAGGATGATCGAGCACATGGGGACAAGCATGGATGCAATAAGAAGATGTCACGTGATCAAAGCAAGGACTTCGAGCACAGTTCAGTTCCCCGAGCAAGATTTACATCCGAGCAAGCTAAAGATTGCTCAATAAGTCTAAGGACAAAACTGAAGACATCAAGAAGAATGAGCTTGCTCGATGGACTAGTTCGAGCAAAGCGAGGATTGTTCAAGAGGAATGAAGCTTGCTGGAGGAGAATATATTCACTGAAGATATACAAAGTAAAGTATGCTCGAAGACACTCATCGAGCATACCTAGCGTAGTGAGTCTGCTCGAGCAAGATTGTTACCTTGCTCGAGGACTCAACACTTGTATTATTTTGTCTTTCATTTATGTAATGATTAGGAACTGTAACGCCCCTTAATTTCCGTTAAAAGGGTTTAACCTTGTAGCGTTGTGTATATCTCTCGGGACTTGTCCGGCATTCCTCGGGGGCCTTCACGTCATTCCTGTAAGTTAAACTAATTAACTTTTTCACCAACTTGCTACTTATTTCCATTTGGAAGGGCTAGAGTGTAAGATTTTTATATCATAAACAAAAAACCCTAACCCCTCTTTCTCCCTGGCCGATCGGAACACAACAGCAGCCTTAGGACTTCGTTTTTTCTTTTTTCCAGCCGCTCCCAAGGTCTAAAACTCAAATTGAAGGTTAGTTTTATGTTCCCCCAATTCCTATACACCTTAATCGATCATATTAACGCGCTTATTGGTCGTTAGGGTTGACTTTTGATGATAACAGTTTGCTGACAGGTTCGTATTCGTTTATTGTAGGGTCTGTAACGTGATAATAATCCGTTGTTTTGATCGATTCTTGTTTCCATGATGTTATACTTTGAGTCTAGTTTCCAGAAAGGTATAATATGTAATTTTTGGGCGAGATTTGAATGGTTTTTATGAATTTATAAGATCGAGTATCAAAGCTGATACGGGATGACGGATTCTGGTCTGTCTTCCCGACATCATAACTCTTTTTCAACAAGTCCAAATTAGTTGGTTCCACTTCTTGAACTTAATATTTTAAGTTAAGAATCAGACCCAATTTGAATCGTTTAATTTGGTTTGGTAATGGATTTTATAAAAATAAAACCATTTTGTTGCGCACTGAAATAGCTGCAAGTACCTTGCTGGGTTGGAGGAATTTTTATAATTTTTGTGTCCACTAGTAAAATATAATAAAAATAATTTTATAAACCTAAGACATTTATGAAAGTCTGGTAAAAAATTAATAATTTATTTCAAAGGTTATCCTATGTAATTAAATGCATCTTCGCATGCTAAAATCTGCCCATTTTACTTGTTATTGATCGATAAGTTCGTTTTAGGCTTAACCGGTGGATGTTCTATTGTGTTCTTGTCGGGGCTGTTTGAAGTGAGTTTTTGCACCACAATCTTCCTAGGTATGTCCCATATAACATACTTTAAAATCACGTCTTTTGGTATTCGTTTGATTGGTCAACTAGTGCGTTGTACTAGCGAATTACCGACCCATTCAACTCGTGTAGCGTCGTGTGGACTTGTTGGCTGTGATTTTACTAAATTTGGTCCACACGGGCTGAGTCGGTATCTAAGTGCATAAACAACCCGTTAACGCGCGTATTCGATAAAGTCAACAACTTTCGGGAGTAAATTGGGAACCCTTTGCCCCAGGATTAACTAAGGGTGGTTTTGGTAAATACATGGCCTCGGGGGCTGATGTAATTGAATTTGGTAATGTCAAGGCTTTAGGTCAATCAAATCAAGTCGGAACGTCTCGTAGGATAAACGAGTCGATACGTTTAGTTAGTAATCTTTGTGTGCAACCCGACTGGCTTGTAAACTGTGGATTGGCTTTGAAGTTCTCAAACTCTTTGGTGTTTGTGTGGCTCGTTTCAGGTGAGTTCATGATGCCCTTTTTACTCTTTTTACGTTTTGGGCAGGCATATACACCGAAATACAAATTTTATACGATTTTACTCTTTACAACGATTTGAATGGTATTACATGGTCTTACTCATGATTGTGCCTTTTGAAAGCCATATTGGAATTATTTGCTATGGTTTAGGATATTTTAGACTCATTTATGGTCTTATATCCTTTAAGGTTACATACGTCGTTGATGGTCTAGACTCGAGGAAGTTAACAGGCTTGGTTGAAATTGAATTCGAGTAGACCTATTTACTTAGTTCACTTTGGGATGATATATATATATATATATGTATGTATGTATGTATGTATGTACGGAGGTATGTATGTATGTATGAGTATGTGTTGCCTTATAGCCTACGGTTGTGTGATGATATTTAGTTCTTCGTGACTAAGAATGATGTGAGTAGGCTTATTGATGTGTGTGTGCATGGTGATCAAGGCCAAGTCAAATATATTACTCAGGTTTTCAAATCCCGTGGTGGAGAGGCCGGTGTGGCGTGATCATCATTTTGGCGAGTCAAATATATTTCTTAGGTTTTAAAATCCCGTGGTGAAGAGGCCCGTTGTATGTTGAGCCGTGATCGGGTCAAATATATTACTCGGGTTGTACCCGTGGTGGAGAGGCCCGTATCACGTGCTTGGATGTGTAAGCTTTGACCGAGTCAAATATATTACTCAGGTTTGACCCGTGGTGGAGAGGCTCGTGTCACATGCTTAGGTCTTACCGCATCTGTGTCAAATATATTACTCGAGTCTTGACTCGTGGTGGAGAGGCCCGTGTACGTGTGTTCGACGATGAAGGTATTATTTGGTGAATTATATTAATTATTTTATTATTATCCTCTCTATTGTTTAGAATTATAAGTTTTGAAATAAAGTCTGAAATATTGTTTATGAAAACCTGAACTCACTCAGCTCTAGCTGAATTTGTGTGTATGTTAGTTTGACTTTTAGGTTAAGGATTGGAGGTTACCGCTTGGACGTGCTGGAGACTACTCGGAAGGTTGATGGCATTTCTGGTAAAGGATTTAAAATAAAACGGATATTTTCTTTACATTCGATTTTGGACACTTGTACCCGTGTTTGGGACTTTTAATACTTAAACTTTTTCCGCTGTTATTTACTCTGAACTGGTTTTAAATACAAATAATTGTTTGGTTTTAAATTTTTGTGAAATTGTGGATGTGATTACCAACTGTAGGATTCCCGAGATTCGGGGTCTTACAAGTTGGTATCAGAGCCCTAGTTCGAGAGATCCGAGCATTCCCGAATGCTTGGACTCGAACAATAAAAGAAAATACTAGAAATGCCAACCGCGAGTAGCTGCACGCCAAGAGGTTAATTTTATATTTGTTTATTCATTTTAATAAGCATTAGGGTACCATTATGTGTGTACTTATTTAAATGTTAGATAGGATGCTAATATGGGTAGGGGCAGGGGCAGGGGGCTTAGGATGGGCGGGTAAATTAAACAATTAATAACACCTGATCAACGTTATTAGCGGTTTACCGTTAACTACCATGTTCTAAACGCTATATGTGCTTGACTGTGTTAGGGTTCTGTCTTTGTAGGGATAGGATATGGCTAATGCTTGAGTCAATAGCGTTACCGTTCTTCTCATTCCTTGAATTCTCCCGTTCATTCCTCAACGTCTCAAACGCTTTGCGCATAATTGTTTAACTGAGGCGTAGCATGCTGTCACTCGGGATTCCTTTTAAATTTGTTGAGTTACGGGCTTTGTTCCTGTTTGTAGACTTTGTGCCCGTAGACGTTTTGTCTCTTCCGTTTCTTATATGATTAGATGATTAATATTTGTCTTCATCTGCGTTCGTTCCTATATAACGGGATTCGAGGACGAATCCCATTCTAAGGAGGGTAGACATGTAACGCCCGTTACATTGTGTATATCTTGTAGCATTGTGTATATCTCTCGGGACTTGTCCGGCATTCCTCGGGGGCCTTCATGTCATTCCTGTAAGTTAAACTAATTAACTTTTTCATCAAGTTGCTACTTATTTCCATCTACAAGGGCTAGAGTGTAAGAATTTTATATCATAAACAAAAAACCCTAACCCCTCATTCTCCTTGGCCGATCGGAACACAGCAGCAGCCTTAGGGCTTTTTTTTCTTGTTGGGGCTGTTTGAAGTGAGTTTTTGCACCACAATCTTCCTAGGCATGTCCCATATAACATACTTTAAAATCACGTCTTTTGGTATTCGTTTGATTGGTCAACTAGTGTGTTGTACTTGCGAATTACCGACCCATTCAACTTGTGTAGCGTCGTGTGGACTTGTTGGCTGTGATTTTACTAAATTTGGTCCACACGGGGCTGAGTCGGTATCTAAGTGCATAAACAACCCGTTAACGCGCGTATTCGATAAAGTCAACAACTTTCGGGGGTAAATTGGGAACCCTTTGTCCCCGGGATTAACTAATGAGGTTTTGGCAAAATACATGGCCTGGGGGCTGATGTAATTGGATTTGGTAATGTCAAGGCTTTAGGTCAATCAAATCAAGTCGGAACGTCTCGTAGGATAAACGAGTCGATACGTTTAGTTAGTAATCTTTGTGTGCAACCCGACAGGCTTGTAAAATGTGGATTGGCTTTGAAGTTCTCAAACTCTTTGGTGTTTGTGTGGCTCGTTTCAGGTGAGTTCATGATGCCCTTTTTACTCTTTTTACATTTTAGGCTAGCATATACACCGAAATACAAATTTTATACGATTTTACTCGTTACAACGATTTGAATGGTATTACATGGTCTTACTCGTGATTGTGCATTTTGAAAGCTATATTGGAATTATTTGCTACGTTTTAGGATATGTTAGACTCGTTTATGGTCTTATATCCTTTAAGGTTACATACGTCGTTGATGGTCTAGACTCGAGGAAGTTGGCTTGGTAGAAATTGAATACGAGTAGACCTATTTACTTAGTTCACGTTGGGATGATATATATATATAGATATATATGTATATATATGTATGTATGTATGGAGGTATGAATGTATGTATGTATGAGTATGTGTTACCTTATATCCTATGGTTGTGTGATGATATTTAGTTCCTCGTGACTAAGAATGATGTGAGTAGGCTTATTGATGTGTGTGTGCATGGTGATCATGGCCGAGTCAAATATATTACTCAGGTTTTCAAATCCCGTGGTGGAGAGGCCCGTGTGGCGTGATCATCATTTTGGCGGGTCAAATATATTACTCGGGTTTTAAAATCCCGTGGTGAAGAGGCCCGTTGTATGTTGAGCCATGATCGGGTCAAATATATTACTCGGGTTGTACCCGTGGTGGAGAGGCCCATATCACGTGCTTGGATGTGTAAGCTGTGACCGAGTCAAATATATTACTCGGGTTTGACCCATGGTGGAGAGGCTCGTGTCACATGCTTAGGTCTTACCGCGTCCGGGTCAAATATATTACTCGAGTCTTGACTCGTGGTGGAGAGGCCTTTGTACGTGTGTTCGACGATGAATGAATTATTTGGTGAATTATATTAATTATTTTATTATTATCCTCTCTATTGTTTAGAATTATAAGTTTTGAAATAAAGTATGAAATATTGTTTATGAAAACCTGAACTCACTCAGCTCTAGCTGACTTTGTGTGCAGGTTAGTTTGACTTTCAGGATAAGGATTGGAGGTTACCGCTTGGACGTGCTAGAGACTACTCGGAAGGTTGAAGACATTTCTGGTCAAGGATTTCAAATAAACGGATATTTTATTTACATTCGATTTTGGACACTTGTACCCGTGTTTGGGACTTTTAATACATAAACTTTTTTCGTTGTTATTTACTCTGAACTGGTTTTAAATACAAAGAATTGTTTGGTTTTAAATTTTTGTGAAATTGTGGATGTGATTACCAATTGTAGGATTCCCGAGATTCGGGGTCTTACAGGAACTTCTAGAAGGAATGTCAGGGTCTATAAATAGAGTCCTAGGTTTCCATTTAGGACACGGATAACAAAGCACACAATAGGAGAAATATTCCAAAAGAATATTCTATTTGTTTCCTTGTAAAGTCGTCGCCGCCGTCATATACGAAACCCTAGACATGCCTTTCACTGTTGTATTAAATGATATATTAAATACAGTGAATCTTTGACTTTGATTGTGTTTTTATTGATTATTTATTACTGTTTCGTGTCAACTACTTCACACCTTCGTTCCCACTCATTGGATATCCTGATTCCGCCGGGATATTCAATAGGCCTTTGGGTAACTGAGTCAGTATGTTCTTGTCAACCTTTCTAAGGTTTGCACTTGACTCCCCGTCCTGACAATAGTGAAGTTGAATATACGATACATTTGGGGTCATGAGATGCTAAAAAATTTGTGTAAACTTATGATAACCATAAGAAATAACAAAATTAGAGAAAAAATGACGCAAAGTTAGAGAAAAAATGACGTTATGGGGAGGGTGTAACTTTGTGACGCTCATGTTGAGATAATGATAAATCGTAAATGAGCATATAAATCAATAAAATGCATGCATAGGGCTCCTATGCCTTAACCAAGTAAAAAGCCCCGATTCAAAAGTGACCGGTCATAGGCAGCCCAGATTACTGATTCTACTAGATAACCAGGTACATAGCCATGCAAATGGTCCCGGTTTCCACTAACGATTACGTTTGAGGTCACCGGCCATAGGCCGTTAGATGGAGTTGATCATGAGCAAACAATCTTAAAGATAAATATAAGCAATGCGTGTCGTGCTTTATGAGGAGAGTAAATGAAGATGGATATATCAAATGTAAACACGAATTCATTAATAATACTGAAAATTTGTGTACAAAGAGACATTATTCAAAAGAGAAGAAAAAAAACAAAAGTAATAAATTCAAAAATGATGAATAAAAATGTTGCTTGTAGCGTTTGTCTTCTCGAGTAGGTTGGTCTTTGGGCATAAGGATTAGTGTGAAGTGGTGCCATGATTCCTAAGTTAAAATTCATTGGCGTTGATGTAGTACACACGTCCTTCCCCACCCTGGTTGGCTTGGTTCACTTGAGTTTGCTAGGCCTGGTTTGGTTAAGGTTGAATAGCTTGGATGGGTTGGGCTTGCTCGGCTTGGGCTTCTAGTTGGAAGGTTTGGGCTTGATATACTTGGAGTTGGTTGATTTGGTTTGGGTAGGTTTAAATTTGATAAACGAGTTTTGGACATGTGTTGCGAAGATGGTTTGGGCTACCGCAATGATAGCAGGCACGCATGGTTGGGATAGATGGAGCATAAGGTAGGGCATGTGGTTGGGGAAATGGTTGAGTAATGGGTTGGGGAATTGGGGAGCCGAGTTTCGTTTTCATAGGCTCTCGACAATATTGGGTGAGGTGGCCGAATCGGTGGCAATTGGTGCACACTCGACAAGTGGATTGGGCCGGATGGTGAAGTTGGCAAGTGCTGCAATATGGGTGTGGGCCGGTGTATGGTTTCTTGGTTGGAGGGGCTTGTTGTGCTTGTGATTGGGCTATGATATAGTTTTGTAAACTGGCCTTTCGTTTGTTATTCCAGTAATGAGATGAGTTGTCGTTGTAGTTGTGGTTGTGTTTGGAGAATTCGGGTTTTGAGGATTCGGGCTTGGACTCTTTAGCGGGCTCAGATGCGAGCTTATCATTGTGCTTTTTGGAACTCTTCCGCATCAAGTGATGTGGTCTAAAATATTCATATTATTATATAAATTTTCCCTACTTTAAGTGCTTTTGAGGCCAGTTTTTATTGAATATTATTATTATTTGGCTCATGTGTTAGTTTAGTGGTTCCAATAGACAATGAGTTAAAATACGGTAATTTCACTATGAAACCGATGATTAAAAAGTTTAACATACTTTGTCTAATAATAATAATAATAATAATAATAATAATAATATGAGAATGAAGAAAGAAAAAAAGAAAAAAAATATACAGAAAGTAAACGTCTCCTAATATGTAATAATAATAATATATAATAATCACAATATATAATATGTAATAATAATGATTGTTATGTCGGTTGTTTTTATTGATTCCTTTTGTCATACTTTGGGCAGGGCCCACGAGAGTAGGCCTAACAGCCGCTTACGATTGTTGACATATAGAGCCGTCATTAGAGATTAATAAATTTATTCGTGTTTTGGGAGACACAAGAAAAGAAGCAGAGAACAAAAAAGGAAATCTTTGATTTGTGGTGGGGGTCACGAAGATAAGAGGCAGCCGCCACACAGGTGTTGATTGGAAGAAGATTCCATCTGCAGCATAAGGCACATGCACAGGGTGGTTCAAGAGGAAAGTCAGAGTGGACACAAATCATGAGGATTGAGCTAGACAACATAATTAACTGAACTTCTTCTCAATTGATTTTCGGTTTGATTTTTGGTATTTTTATTAAGAATTTAGTTAAACTTATTTAATTTATTTTATTCTTGTTTTGAGGATGACTATTGGCTAAACTGTTTTTAGTTACCTAGGCTTTGAATGAATATTTGTTGACTTTTGGTTTCCTTGTCGGTATTGGATTATTGGTGTTGGACTAATATTATTGTAATAGACTTTTTGATGCTTTTAAGATGAATATGCATGCTTAATATTAATTTACTTTTATTCAATTGTTCCATATGTGTCTTTGTGAATGTCTTTCATGCATAGACGCATATTATGTTACCTACTGTGTGTTTGTAAATAGTTTATGGTTTATAGTCGACATAATCCATAGGAACTATTGTTTGAGGGTTTAGAGATTTTAAGTGTTCTACCTATCTTGAGACTGAGATGTAATAGATAGTTGGGGTTGTCTTGGTCATTAGGTGGTTTGGGTATAGATAACACGAGAGCGGATTTCCCCCTTATTGTCTTTTGATTTTTTCTATCCTAAGACTTTTTGAGCATCTTTCGGTTACTCCTAACGTCCCTTACACTCCCGGATGTATTGTGATTAGTGAGACTGAGAGGTGATCTAGTCATTAGAGTACTTTAATATTGTTTGAGAGACTGACAGGTAATCCAACCAACCGGTTTGCGTCATACGTCCATTAGGTATTCCTTTTAGGTGACAACCAGAGAATGATCAGGGATCCACTAGGATGTCTAGGGCATCGTATCCTTAGATCCCGGTTCCATCACAAATAAGATTTCAAGATTCACAAATAAGATTTCAAGCCTAAGTAGGGCCTTTCTCATTATTGTCTTCATTTAAGTCTTAGAGTTTTAAGTTTAATTTATTAGTTTACTTTAGCTTAATTAATTAGTCTAAGTAATAATTAGTTTTAAAATTAAAATAAACAAAATCCAAAAATAAATTTTTTCTTTATCATTAATTTAAATAGCCTTTAGAATCTAGTTTCGTTAATTTAATTAGTGTCTCTAGAGTTTGATATTCCCGGACTTCCTATAGCTATTTTACACCCGATAGGTTCACTTGCCTGTTGCTAGTGGTTTGGATTAGGGTATTCTAGGTTTTTATTACTCGTTGTGCTAGGTTGATTAATAGCATTATTTTTATATACCACTTTTAGGCACATCAAGTTTTTGGCGCCGTTGCCGGGGACACTTGGTAATTGGCGAATTAGATTCTATTTGCTTTTCTTTGTTTTTAGTTTTAGTTTAATTAATTAGATTTTATTTTAATATTAATTGCTCTTAAATGCTATATGTGATTTGTGTGCTTTAGGGATAAGCTTGGGTCCTCACGATTCTATTTGTATTTCAGCGTATGCGACGAATTCGTTCGCTAGGACCACCAGAGTTCACTGTTTCGGACGAACCCGAGAGAGATTTTCGTGAGCACCGTAGGGAGCTTTGGGAGATTACAAGTGCTCTACGCGAAAGCAAGGTACACGTTTCGGATTCCACGTTAGATATGGCTGATGCTATTCCCCCTAGGCGTACGGTTCACTCGAGAGCGAATGAGGGAGTTATTGGGAGACGGTCTGCTATCACACGTCCGGCGATGCCTGATGCTAATAACTGGCATATTCCGCCCAACATCATGAATTCTATTACTAATTCCTCCCCATTTCACGGACTTGAAGACGAGGACGCGCCGGGCTATCTAAACAAATTCACTCGCATCTGCGACACTTTTCATATCGCCAACGCCACTCGTGCTTCTATCTACCTTCATCTTTTTCCATTTTCTCTAGAGGGTCGAGCTTCATCATGGTTGGAAAACCTTCCCCCTCCGTCCATCACTACCTAGGACGAACTTCAAGATAGACTCCTAAAGAAGTATTTTCCGCCATCTACAGCCTCGCGACTTTGTGATCAGATCTACTCCTTTCGCATGGACCCTGATGAGTCATACCCTTTGGCTTGGGAAAGGTTCCATAACCTGCTTAGTAGATGCCCCCAGCATGGTCTGTCCGAATGGGCCGTAGTCGAGAAATTCTATAACGGGCTGACCTTCAAGATGCAGCAGAGATTCAACACGTCAGCTGTAGGGAACATGTTAGAGAAGCTGGATATAGATGAGTGTGAGTCGATGTTTGAGAGCTTCGCCCTAGCCGAGCAGCAGGGACCGTCCGCCCGAGGTACTTCTAAAACCACCACTTCTTCCGCTCGAGGCGTCTATTAAGTCTCGAATGATACTGGCTTCACGACTGCCTTAGAGGCAATTCAGAGGGAAATTAAGGACTTGAAGAAGGTCGTTCGGAAGTGCGAGATCTGCCGAGGAGGGCACAACACAGTTGATTGTCCAGTCGATCAGCAGGAGCAGGTGGACTACTTGGGAAATCAGAATAGAGGACCGAATGCCTACGGGAACCCTGGATGGAGGAATAGCTCGAACTATGGTTGGAGGTCGGGAGGTAATGCTCAGGGCTTTCAGCCGAGGCAGGAGCAGAGTCAGGCTAGAGATACGGAGGTGGCAGGGAGTTCAAGTGCGGGGAAGAGCAGTGGTATGGATCCGGATGTTAAGGAGTTTCTAACTAAGCAATCTACCATGCATCCCCAACTTATTGACAGAGATAATAACACACAACATAGACTGGCTGAGCACGACACCTTATTGAGGAACCAACAGTCGTCAATTTTGGAGATGTCTCGAAAGGTGGATGAGATGATGAAGCATATGCTACCTAATAAGCAGGTCGGAGCGTTTCAGGGCAGCACCGAGCTTAACTAGAATGCACAGTTGAAGGCAGTGACCACCCGTAGTGGCAGAGGAGACGATAGAGAGCAGCCACCGGCAGATGATGAGGAGCCGGTGGACGAGGAGATATAGATGGAGGCTCCTATGATGACGCATGATAGGCGAGCCCCAGGAAGTACCGCGTCAAATGGTTAGTCTCCCCCGAAGAACTTTATTGAGAAGAAGATTGAAGAGAAGAAGAGTCCCGAAGTCGATCTTACTCGAGTTCCGTATCCTGCTCGTCTTCTGTGGCAGAAGTATGTGGAGGAATATGGACATTTCTTGGACATGTTTAAACAATTAAAAATCAATCTTCTGTTTGTTGAAGCACTCCAACATATGCCCAAGTATGCTAAATTCTTAAAAGATCTTCTTTCGAATAAGAAGAAGCTGGAAGGGCTTTCGACGGCATGTCTAAATGAAGAATTCTCTGCGGTAGTCCAGAACAAGCTGCCGGAGAAATTAGCAGACCCGGGACACTTCACGATTCCGTGTTTGTTTGGCAGCTCGACTGAGAGCTACGCATTGGCCGATTTAGGTGCTAGAATAAATCTTATGCCTTATTCTCTCTATAAAAATCTAGACCTAGGCGAGCCGGTCCTAACGCGCATGAGTTTATCCTTGGCCGACCATTCGGTCAAATATCCGCCGGGAATTGTGGAAAACGTACTTGTTAAAGTCGATAAATTCGTTTTCCCCATGGATTTTGTTATTCTTGACATGGAGGCTAACAATCAGGTCCCGCTCATTTTGGGATGACACTTCCTGCGTACTACTAAAGCGCTTATTGCCGTCTTCGACGCAAAATTACACTTCGTTTAGGGGAGGAAAATGTCACCTTCGATGTCGTCAAATCGATGAGGAACTCCAGTAGTCAAGACGATTCCCTTTACTTTCTTGACACATTCATATCTCAGTTCGTGCGCTGTCTTGACTACATCTCAGGAGCAGATTTGCTCAATCAGGAGGACGAGGTTGGTGTTCCCCTGCAGCACAACCAGAGCGTTCTTGCTAGCTAACCACCTGAATACCCCGAGGTGTTCACGGTTGCCGATAGCACCGAGGGACCGAAGGAGAGACCATCAATTGAGGCACCACCATCCCTTTAGCTTAAAGAGCTACCTCCTCATTTGGATTATGCTTTCTTGGACGGTGAGGCTGATTTGCCCGTCATCATTTCTTCTCGGTTGACGGATGATGAGAAGTCGAGGTTGGTTGATGTGCTTAAGGCACACAAACAGGCTATTGCGTGGAAACTCATGGACATTCAGGGCATCAGCCCGAACTTTTGCACGCACAGGATACTCATGGAGGATGAGTACAAGCCTGTAAACCAATCTCAGAGGAGGCTCAACCCTAACATGTCAGAGATAGTCAAGAAGGAGGTTATCAAACTCCTCGACGTTGGCCTGATTTATCCCATCTCTGATTCTTCATGGGTGAGTCCCGTTCAGGTCGTCCCTAAGAAGGGAGGGATGACAGTTGTCACTAACGAACGTAATGAGCTTATTCCGACTAGGACAGTCACAGGTTGGCAAGTGTGCGTTGACTACAAGAGGCTTAACGATGCTACTAGGAAAGACCACTTTCCTCTTCCGTTCATCGATCAGATGTTGGAGCGCCTGTCGGGACGACAGTTTTACTATTTTCTTGACGGATTTTCAGGTTATTTCCAGATTCCGATCGCATATGAGGATTAGGAAAAGACAACCTTTTCATGCCCATATGGTACCTTCGCGTACAAACATATGCCTTTCGGGTTATGTAATGCTCCGGCTACATTCCACCGTTGCATGGTAGTGATATTCCAGGACATGATCGAGAGTTCCATGGAGGTTTTCTTGGATGATTTTTCGGTATACGGGGACTCTTTTGATCAATTTCTTTCTAATCTTGAGAGGATGATGAAGCGATGCATAGAGACGAAGTTGATGCTAAACTAGGAGAAGTGCCACTTCATGGTGACTGAAGGCATTGTGCTTGGGCATAAGATTTCGCGAGACGGTATTGAGGTAGATAGAGCTAAGATCGACACCATCAGTAGACTTCCTCCACCGACTAGTGTGAAATCCGTTCGTAGTTTTCTCGGGCATGCGGGTTTTTATCGTAGGTGCAGCAAAGATTTTTCTAAGATCACCCGGCCCATGACTCGCCTTCTAGAGAAGGACATGACATTCGACTTTGATGCTGATTGTCTGAAGGCGTTTGAGTTTCTCAAGGGGTAGCTGGTTAACGCCCCTATCTTAGTAGCACCTGAGTGGAGCTTACCCTTCGAGCTCATGTGCAATGCTAGTGATTTTGCCGTCGGGGCTGTTCTAGGTCAGCGGAAGGACCAGCACTTCCATCCTATCTATTACGACCCTCAGTGATGCTCAGGAGAATTACACGACTACCGAAAAGGAGCTTCTAGCAGTGGTCTTCGCGTTCGACAAATTCCGTTCTTATCTCATGCTGTCCAAAACCATCATTTATACTGATCATGCGGCATTGCGATACCTATTCGCCAAGAAACATGCCAAACCTCGCCTGTTACGATGGATTATCTTGCTTTCTGAGTTCGATATTGAGATTAGAGATAAAAAGGGAGCGGAGAATGTTGCTGCGGATCACTTGTCATGTTTGGAAGATCCGAAGAGAGAGGAGATTAGAGAGGAAACCATCGGGGATAGGTTTCCCCATGAGTCGTTGATGATGGTAAGAGTGAGCTTTGAGAGAGAGCCAGTTTTGTACGTGAGTGCTAAAGAGGAGGGTCTGCCATGGTTCTCTGACATTACAAATTGTCTGGCTGAAGGAGTGGTGGTCAAGGGCATGAGTTATCAGCAGAGGAGGAAGTTTTTCGCAGATGCCAACCACTACATATGGGATTCACTGTATTTGTTTCGTGTAGGCGCCGATCGAGTGTTGAGGAGGTGTGTGAGTAGAGAAGAGGGCCGTGATATTCTTAGACATTGTCATGAGGGTTTAACTGGTGGCCACCATGGTCCATCTTCCACTGCGAGGAAAGTTCTAGATTCCGATTTTTATTGGCCATCGATTTTCAAAGAGTCGCACGTGTTTGTCAGACAGTGTGATGCATGTCAGCGCACTAATAACACCTCATCCCGTAATGAGATGCCCCAAAACCCTATTCAGGTTTGTGAAGCTTTCGATGTTTGGGGCATTGATTTCATGGGTCCATTCCCTTCTTCTCGAGGGAACCGATACATTATCGTGGCTATCAACTACGTTTCCAAGTGGGATGAGGCTCAAGCCTTTCCCACTAAGGACGCCCGAGTTGTAGTCAGATTCTTGAAGAGGTTGTTCAGTTGGTTTGGTACTCCCAAGGCCTTGATCAGTCATAGGAGCACACATTTTTGCAATGCCTAGGTGGAGAAGACGTTGACACGGTATGGGGTCACCCATCGGTTGTCCACCGCCTATCACCCATAAACAAGCGGGCAAGTGGAGAACGCAAACCGAGGTGTTAAGCGTATTTTGGAGAAAACTGTCGGCAAGAACCACAAGGACTGGTCAGATAAGTTGGATGACGCACTTTGGGCTTTCCACACAGCTTTTAAAACACCTATTGGGACCACCCCATTTAGGATGGTTTACGGTAAAGCGTGTCATCTACCGGTTAAGTTAGAGCATAGAGCGTACTGGGCGTTGAGATCCGTTAATCTTGACCTGACCCAGGCCGCGAAAAACCGGTATCTTCAAATTCATTAGGTTGAGGAGTTGAGAGATGAGGCGTACGCGAGATCATGTTAAGTGTGGGGATCGAATGTTGGTGTATAATTCCTGTCTTAAGTTATTTTTAGGAAAACTTAAATCGAGATGGGGAGGACCGTATACGGTCAAGGAGGTGTTCCCACATGGTGCGATTGAACTTCAGAATGTTGATTGGAGCTCGTGGAAGATGAACGGCCATAGGTTGAAGCATTATATTGATGGGCCGGTTGATTCGGTTGAGGAGGACGTGTTTCGCATCGACTTCCCTAGGTTGACTGCTTGATAGGGATAGGACTCGGGTAATCCTGAGTGTAGAGTTTGTATATGTTGTTATTTGTTTTTTCTTTTATTTCTGTATTTTGAGTCAGTTTTTTTAGTTTTAGAGTCTATTTGATGTCTGCTTTGGGTGCTTTGAGCTTTGTTTTGCAGGTTTGGATGCTAACGTTTGTACTCAATCTCCATTCGGACGGGGGCATTCTGAGCTTATTGATTTAGGAGAGTACCCAAAAGCTGCGGCCGCGAATGAAATGCTATACGGTCGCTTTAACGGAACTTGACTTATGAAGATCACTGCCTTATTACCAGGGGAGTCTGTTCCATTTTCTTTTTGCTTTGCTTTATTTTATTTTATTTTATTTTATTTATGCTTTATTTTGGTCTTTTTCCTATCTCACATTGAGGACAATGTGAAATTTAGGTGTAGGGATGGGAAACTGCCGTTTTTTTTTAGGTAGTTTAAAAAAAAGTATATATTCATATAAAAAAATAAAAAAAAGAGAAAATTAAAAAAAATAAAAATTAAAAAAAATTGTGTCCCTTGAATTAAATATTTTGCGACAAAATGGAAAATGATAGAAAAATTGGGGATTGGTTTTTAAAACTACTAATATATATGAGATAAAAAAAAAATAGAAAGCGTACTTAATTTGGGATGTGTCGGTAGGCCCAACTAGCCTTGAAAGGTTTCCCCAAATTATTATTAATATACCTAATAATCATAAACCTTGTGGGTTTTCATCTTGAGGGGGAATAGTGAAGCTGAAAATTCGAGAAGGCATAGCGAGTATTACCTTAATCTTTAAACCTTGAGGTGGTGAAAATTACATGCACTTAAAATTAGCACGACACTGTTTTATGAAAGTAAATAACGAGTGGTGGCGCTCCGACCATGTCAATCATTTATACGAACTTAGAAAATAGTTATATATTTAGGTAAAAGATGCCTAAGAGCACAAAATTTTGTTGCATAAACGTCAAACATGTGCAAATATTTTCAAAGTAAAGTGAATGAGAAAGTTACGCAAATGCCAAAGAAGCATTCCCAAAAACAAATATAAAAAAATAAAAAAAAATAAATTCAAGTAATAGAAAAAGAGGCTAAAAGGCAAATACTAGACGGGGCCGAGAGCTTACGTGTTACCTAGGGGATGGTGACTTTGAGGATACATTATTGGGCTCAAGGTTCTTAATCAATAAATATTTTTAGGAAATACTAAGGGCGGAGGCCTCATACCGTCATATACTGGGTTGCAGCTTGGGTGAAACAATGTTGGGCCGAAATCCACTAATATAGTTTTAGGATTAGGAATTGCTCGTACGACCTCACTTGACCTTTCATCCATATATATTCCACCTAAGTGCATTTTCTTCTTACCATTAAAGGGTTTTTAGTTTACGGTGATAGGTTGAACCAGTCTACTTTAACCCGGTTTATATTGTCTTGATTATGCTTGAGATGGGGGTAAGCATATCTGTAACTCTTTAGGTGAGAGACTCTTAGGTTTATTGATATCACTTGAACTTAATCATTAAATATGATTGGGGGGAGGGGGCTGATAGGTTGGTGGCTGGGTTTAAGTAGACAACAATATCGGCAATCGCGGATTATGATTAAAGTAACCTAAATGTTTTAAAAATCAGTTTTCCGATTATGATTCCATTGCAAATAGCTTTTTCAGGGACGAAAAAGATTTAATTGTGGGGATATTTGATGTGGTATAAAATATTCATATTATTATATAAATATTCCATACTTTTAAGTGCGTTTGAGGCAAGTTTTTATTGAATATTATTATTATTTGGCTCATGTGTTAGTTTAGTGGTTTCAAGAGACAATGAGTTAAAATACGGTAATTTCACTATGAGACCGATGATTAAAAAGTTTAACATACTTTGTCTAATAATAATAATAATAATAATAATAATAATATGAGAATGAAGAAAGAAAAAAAGAAAAAAATATATAAAGAAAGTAAACGTCTCCTAATGTGTAATAATAATAATATATAATAATCACAATATATAATATGTAATAATAATGATTGTTATGTCGGTTGTTTTTATTGATTCCTTTTGTCATACTTTGGGCAGGGCCCACGAGAGTAGACCTAACAGCCGCTTTCGATTGTTGATATATAGAGCCGTGACAGCCGTCATTGGAGATTAATAGATTTATTCGTGTTTTGGGAGACACAAGAAAAGAAGCAGAGAACAAAAAAGGAATTCTTTGATTTGTGGTGGATAAGAGGCAGCCGCCACATAGGTGTTGATTGGAAGAAGATTCCATCTGCAGCATAAGGCACATGCACAGGGTGGTTCAAGAGGAAAGACAGAGTGGACACAAGTCATGAGGATTGAGCAAGACAACATAATTAACTGAACTTCTCCTCTATTGATTTTCGGTTTGATTTTTTGTATTTTTATTAAGAGTTTAGTTAAACTTATTTAATTTATTTTATTCTTGTTTTGAGGATGACTATTGGCTAAACTGTTTTTAGTTACCTAGGCTTTGAATGAATATTTGTTGACTTTTGGTTTGCTTGTCGGTATTGGATTATTGGTGTTGGACTAATATTATTGTAATAGACTTTTTGATGCTTTTAAGATGAATATGCATGCTTAATATTAATTTACTTTTATTCAATTGTTCCATATGTGTCTTTGTGAATGTCTTTCATGCGTAGACGCATATTATGTTACCTACCGTGTGTTCGTAAATAGTTTATGGTTTATAGTCGACATAGTCCATAGGAACTATTGTTTGAGGGTTTATATATTTTAAGTGTTCTACCTATCTTGAGACTGAGAGGTAATAGATAGTTGGGGTAGTCTTGGTCATTAGGTGGTTTGGGTATATATTACACGAGAGTGGATTTCCCCCTTATTGTCTTTTGATTTTTGCTAACCTAAGTCTTTTTGAGCGTCTTTAGGTTACTCCTTACGTCCCTTACACTCCCGGATGTATTGTGATTAGTGAGACTAAGAGGTGATCTAGTCATTAGAGTACTTTAACATTGTTGGAGAGACTGAGAGGTAATCCAACCAACCGGTTTGCGTCATACGTCACTTAGGTATTCCTTTTAGGTGACACACAGAGAATGATCAGGGATCCACTAGGATGTCTAGGGCATCGTATCTTTAGATCCCGGTTCCATCACCGTTCCCATAGCCGATAAGCATCCAAGATTCACAAATAGGATTTCTAGCCTAGGTAGCGCCTTTCTCATTGTTATCTTCATCTAAGTCTTAGAGTTTTAAGTTTAATTTCTTTCTTTAGCTTAATTAATTAGTCTAAGTAACAATTAGTTTTAAAATTAATAATAAATAAAATCTAAAAATAATTATTTTTCTTTATTAATAATTTAAATAGCTTTTAGAATCTAGTTTCGTTAATTTATTTAGTGTCTCTAGGGTTCGATATTCCCGGACTTCCCATAGCTATTCTACACCCGATAGGTTCACTTGCCTGTTGCTAGTGGTTTGGTTTAGGGTATTCTAGGTTTTTATTACTCATTGTGCTAGGTTGATTAATAGCATTATTTTTATATACCACTTTTAGGCACATCATCAAGGTCCCGGCCTTAATGTGGTTTTCAGTGAGGGTACTGGCTAGGGTAATGGCATCATGAAGTTCCTTCGGGTCACGACTTAGGACGGAATCTTGGATTTGCATCAGCAAGCCCGTGATGTACTTGTCAATGGCACGCTCCAAGGGAGTGACCATGTGCTGGATGAGGACGCTCAATTCGTGAAACCGATCATTGTAGGTGGTATTATCACCTCCCTCTTGCTTCAAATTCCAAAATTCTTCTTCCAACTTCCGGAGTTTGTATTTCACGTAGAACTTGTCTAACATGAGCTTCTTGAGGTCATCCCATGGCAACCTCACCCCCAAGGCCCTTTTTTTTTGCTATTCCACCAAGTAAGGGCACTCAATTGGAAAACGCTTGAGGCATACATGGTCTTTTTGTCATCCGGACATGCACAGTGGAGGAACACGCTTTCCATGTGCTCGAACCAATAAAGAAGGGTTGTAGCACCCTCAGTCCCAAAGTAATCGGTCGGGTTAGTGTTGGTGAATTGCTTGATAGAGAAAACATTAGGGTTCATGGGAGCATTAGAGGCATTCACGATTTAGAGTTGAGAGATGACTATTGGGAGGGCTTCCACGATTCCTTTCGTAATGCGAGACGACATACGGCGGCCAAAGTTGCTGACGCGGCGTTTACGGTTGATGAGACTGGAAGATGTACTGCAAGGATAATTTATGAGACTTGGGTAAATGTAGTAAATCTATGAGTTTGTGTAAATTGATAATTGTGAATTCTATTTAACAATTATAGGTTGGGTTTGTGGTTGAGGTTGATGTAACATTCGTATTTTTGAGAACGATAAATAAAAGAGAAATTAATTACTTATAGTATGTGTCGTAATTTAATTTCGTTAAGTATAAGAGATTGAGTGTTGGGCTGAGGACTTATGAATGGGCTTGAGAAAATGCATACGGGCCCAAGGACTATAGGGTGGGTTATTTAAACCCCAACCTTGTCCACCAACCTCATTTTCCCATTCTCTCTTTCTCTCCAAACACACACTCAAGAACACACACATATTTCTCTCGACCCAGATCCAAATCCGAACCAAAGGAAGGACGAATATCGTGTGTAACACCATCAAACCACAAGAATCACCACCAAATCCTCGGGTTCGTCTAGATCCAAACTGAACCCGAACCGAAAGGTAAGTTTTGGTTAAAAGGTTAAGTTTTATGATCAGTTTCGACATGCAAACTGATAGAACGATAGATTGGGCTGAAAGATGTAAGAAAAACATAAACTTGGTGACTCGTAACCTAGCGAGTGCGATATAGGAAGAAAAGGTGATGTTCGGACTATGTAAAACACGGGTATACAAAGTTGGTACAACCCAAAACCCATAAAAAGGGTAAAATCGGGTCCTAAGGAAGAGTCACGGAGGAAAACGGCTTAAAATGGTAAAAACGAAGAAAAGAAAAGAATTCGCATCGCATAACCATGTGAAGCGAATGGTTCCATGCGCATGGTTGCATGCGAAGCGAATGGTTCCATGCGAAGTGGATGGTTCCATGTGAATGGTTTCCGTGGAAGCGAATTATCCATGCGAATTCTTTCAGCTCGACCCCAGCCAGGGGCTCTGCCCCTTGGACCCTGTTAGGGGCTGCCGCCCCTAAACCCTGCTACCAGGGGCGCTGCCCCCGGACCCCCGTTAGTTGAGGGTTTCATTAACTTAGATGTTAGAAGTAGTAATAACAGATAATTGATACTCGTAACTTGTTACACAGTTAGCCGAGCTTAGTTAAAGAAGGGAATTACGATAAACTCGGAGAGGAATCGTCTTCAGGTGAGTTGTAGCCCCATTTCCCTTTGAAATGTTTTTAGGGATGTGTGCATACTAGAAGTGTATATATATATATACACACACACATACATACATACATATATGTTGAAGGAGAATAACTAATGCAAGAACGAAAGAATGTGGTAAGAATTGTACGTGCCTAGTTTGATAACTAAATGTGATTGTAAGAGTCAAATAGAATATAATGAAAGAGTCAGCCTGGCAGGCCCTTCTAATACCTGGGCAAGAATAGAGTGGCCAACTCTAGGATATCGGTGCAAGAGGTTGGGTGGCAGACCCTTATAATATCTGTGCAAGAGGTTGGGTGGCAAAACCTTATAATATCTGTGCAAGAATGTAAGAATAGTTGTATGCTAGGTAAGAAAAGGTAAGAATAATGTAAGAATAGTGCCTAGTAATATTTCTACGTAAATGAAAGAATGCGCAAGAATAAGTATATAAAACAATGTGTAAGAACAATCTTGTAACTGTTAAACTAGAACTTACTCAGCGTAACTGACTTTTAGTATGCACGTAGGTGAATAGAATGCGGCAGGTTGCTTAAGGGGAGGCATGTGGCAATAAAGTGAAGACCGGCATCAAAGAAAGAAGATTCATGTGTCATTTATGTTATGTTTTAAGACAAATTCACTTTTGTTTAGACAAGAATCGATGTTTTGTAATGTAATGCATGAAATTTTAATTATTCCGCAAAAGTTTTAATTAACTTTGATTATAGAACTGTGTTTATGAGTAAATCCAATACCACCAACACCAAAGTAGGGTTACCGGGAACCGGGACTTACAAGTTGGTATCAGAGCATAAGTTAGAGAAAAATAAGCATCCTACATGCTTAGACTCGAACAGAGAATGGAACAAAAAGAAGAAAGAAAGAAGATGCCGGTCCGAGAATGCCATGTGTCACCCGAGAAAGCTTAGTAAGTTGATTGTCTTGTGTATTTTAAAGAATTAGTAAGAAAGTTAGATTACTTGCTAGAAGTAGAATCAATTGTTGATATGTGATGATGTGAACTATACGATGGTCTAATTGTTAAAAGTAGAAACTAGCGCAAGTAGACTCACAAAGGGAAGTGTATAGGACATGGAGAGTAACGTGATCAGCTAATCACAACTAGCCATTGTTATTACCTGTTGGCCTTACTATCCTTGAACTAAGTAGTTCCTAATGTGACGACGTTTGTGTTTTCCTATAGAATTCGAATGACTGGTGCAAAGAAGACTGCTGAACAAGGAGGGCGCACGGGACACCGTGGTAGGCCTCGTGTTACCCGAGTACCCCCTGAGGAACCGATCATCGAGTCCGAGGAAGAAAGAAGCATGACTGTGCGAGATGAAGGGTATCAGCTCGACCCTGCTATCCAAGCTGCCATTACTCAGGCAGTAGCTGCGGCAATACAGAATCTTCAACAAGAAAAGTCAACTGAGAGTCGTGTAAGAACCCCTGAGGGGACGGGAGAAGGTAGTAGGAAAGATGAGGAGACTAAGAGAGAGGAATCGAGTGAAGATCAGTCTGTGAAGGTCAATGATGGTAAGAGGGGCCGATGTGGGTGCAGCTACAGGTTGTTCAAAGGTTGCGACCCACCGAAGCTGTCTAGTACGGGGGACGCAATCGCTACTCTCCAATGGATAACCGCAATGGAAAAGGTTATCTGAATTAGCGAGCGCCGCCCCAACTAAGCCGTGGGTTATGCTACTCAGTCTTTTAGGGAAGAAGCGATGTTCTGGTGGGAACCTGTTGAGCAAAGAAAAACCCCTGCTAAGATAAAGGCTATGAAGTTGGAAGATTTGAAAGAGATGGTCATGAAGAAATTTTGTGTGGATGCTAAAGTTGAGAGGGTGGAGATGAAGTTCCTGAATTTGAGGGAGGGGAAAATGACACATCGCGAGTACACCACTGAGTTCAATCGCATGTTTAGACTTGTCCCTGACCTGGTGAACACTGAGGCAAAAAGGATCACGTGCAACTTGAGGGGACTGCCACAAAATGTCCGCACCTTAGTCCGTTCTAGTAAACCTACCACTTTTGATTCTGCTGTCGAACTTGCATAGATGGTTTATGATGACCTGGCAGTGGATGATGTGGTGGTGGTAGAGGAGAAGAAAGAGAAGGGGGTTGCTCCTACTAAGCGACCGGGTACTCAGTTATGGAAATCAAAGCAGAAGAAGCAGAAGGTGTGGGAAAATAAGCCTTGTAAAACTTGTGGAAAGATGCACGGGGGAGAGTGTAAGTGGGGCATAAGGATGAAGACTTGCTACAAGTTTGGGAAGACAGGGCACTACTCTCGTGATTGTAACAGCGAGTCTATCTGTTACAAGTGTGGAAAGACTGGCCATATGGCAAGGGAGTGCACCACAAATGAAGCTGGAAGAAGCGGTAAGAAAGGGGGCTGACTAGAATAGGCCAAAGACTAGAGCCTACATGCTTACCCAAGAATAAGCCAAGAAGATCCCCGATGTCGTGACAGGTACATTTCTATTAAACGGTATTTCCGCTTCAGTGTTGTTTGATTCAGGTGTGACTAGGAGTTTTGTAGCTACCTCGTTTTGTAAAACAGCTAAGATGGTTTGTTGTCGAGTGCCTGAAACTTTTATGGTAGAGACCGCTAGTGAGACCTTAGTTAAAATTATATGAATGGTTAAGAATTGTAAGATAGAGTTGGAGGGACACGAATTCCCTGCTACCCTGTATGTAGTGACCTTAAGAGGATTCGATGAGTATTGGGGATGGATTCGCTGTGTGAATTCGAAGCTCAGATAGTGTGCAAGAGTAGATTGATAAGACTGAAGTCTTCGGATGATGATACAGTGACAGTTTATGGTGATAAAGAAAGCTCAGGGCTTAACGTCATTTCAATGATCAGAGCCGAAGGTTTGTTAAGGCGAGGGTGCAATGCCTACATGGCGTATGTTGTCAAAGCTATGGCCGAGACGAAGGAAGTGAAAGATGTTCCCGTAGTGTGTGACTACCCCGAAGTGTTCCCTGAGGACCTTCTGGGATTGCCGCTGGAACGTGAGGTAGAGTTTCAGATAGAGTTAATACCATGAGCACAGCCCGTCGTGAAAGCACCTTATCTTTTGGCGCCGTCCGAAATGAAGGAACTAATGTCCCAACTACAAGAACTCCTCGACAAAGGTTTCATAAGGCCGAGTGTTTCTCCATGGGGCATGCCGGTGTTATTCATTAAGAAGAAGGATGGGAGTATGAGAATGTACACTGACTACAGGGAGTTGAATAAGGTTACGATGAAGAATAGATATCCGTTGCCACGGATTGATGATCTGTTTGATCAGTTACAAGGTGCTAGTTAGTTCTCGCGAATAGACCTCAGATCGGGTTATCATCAGTTGAAGGTAAAAGAGGCAGACATCCCTAAAACAGCGTTTCGGATACGGTACGGACATTATGAGTTCCTTGTGATGTCGTTTGGGCTCACCAATGCTCATGCAGCATTTATGGATATGATGAATAGGGTATGCCGACCAATTATTGATAAGTTGGTTATCGTTTTCATTGACGATATATTGATTTATTCGAAGAGCGAGTCTGACCATGCTGAGCATCTGAGGGAAGTATTAGAAGTTTTGAAGAAGGAGAAATTGTATGCTAAGTTCTCGAAATTTGCATTTTGGCTGCAAGAGGTACAACTTTTAGGTCACATAATCAATCTCGAGGGGATTACTATGGACCCAGCTAAGATCGAAGCGATAAAGAATTGGAAGACGCCGCGAAACCCGATTGAGATACGCAGTTTCCTAGGGTTAGCTGGCTATTATAGGAGATTCATTCCGGGTTTCTCCAAAATAGCCGCACTGTTGACCGGCATGACTCGAAAGACTGTAGTATTAAGTTGGGGTAAGTATCAAGAAGAAGCATTTGAAGAATTGAAGAGAAGACTCAAACAGGCTCCAATCCTTGATCTGCCCGATGGTGAGGAGGATTTGGTAGTCTGTACGGATGCTTTGTATCAAGGGTTAGGCTGCGTGTTGATGCAACGAGGGAAGGTCATAGCCTATGCGTGTAGACAGTTGAAAGTTCACGAAAGCACATACCCGACGCACGACTTAGAGTTAGCAGCTGTGGTGCATGCTCTCAAGATTTGGAGACACTACTTGTATGGTACTAATTGTACCATTTATACCGATCATAAGAGCTTGAAATACTTCTTTGAGGAGGTTAAAACTAATAAAGGATTATGATTGTGACATCAAGTATTATCCCGGAAAGGCTAATGTAGTCGCTGACGCCTTAAGCCGGAAGAACGCAGAAGTTATCATGACGGTCAAGTCATATAAGTTGATCATCAATTCAGATTTCTTCGAAGAAATCAGCAAGGTGCAATCAGAGGTGCTAGTAGATGAAGGGTTGATGAAGAAAGAAAGGATCTTTGGACAGCAGAACGAGTTGATAGATAATACTCACGGTGTAAAGACTAGGTTTGTTCGGATGTGGATTCCTTGTCATGGGAATCTTAGAGGTCGAGTCCTAGACGAGACCCATAAGTCTCGGTACTCAATTCATCCAGGATCTACCAAGATGTATAAAGACCTGAAGAAAGACTATTGGTGGCCGGGCATGAAGAATGAAATGGTAGACTATGTCAATAAGTGCTTAACTTGCTTGCAAGTCAAGGCAGAGCACCAGAAACCGTATGGAAATATACAGCCTTTGGAGACACCCCAATGGAAATGGGAGCACATCACCATGGATTTCATAACTAAGCTACCGCGTACAGCTAAGAACCATGATACCATATGGGTGATCAAACCTCTTCAAGGTTTGATCAGATTAAGGCCAGAATGAAAGCTGCTCATGATCGTCAAAAGTCATATGCCGATAAACGAAGACGGTCGATAAAGTTTAATGTTGGGTACCATGTGATGCTTAAGGTCTCGCCTTGGAAGGGGATTATTCTTTTTAGGAAGAGAGGAAAGTTGAGTCCGAGGTACATTGGGCCGTTCAGAATCATAGCCCCAATGGGCGAAGTGGCTTACAAGCTAGACCTACATGATGAGCTAGAAGGAATTCACTCTACCTTCATGTATCTCACTTGAGAAAATGTCTAGCTGATGACACGTCCTATGTGCCACTGCTGGACATCGAGGTGGGCGAACAATTGAACTATGTTGAGCAGCCTGTTGAGATAGTTGACATAAGGAAAAGCAGCTTCGTCGTAAAGCTATTCCCCTGGTGAAAGTAATATGGAAGCATCGTAAGGAATTAGATGCAACTTGGGAAGTTGAAGAAGAGATGCGCAACTTTTACCCGCATTTGTTTAGTGGTAATAGTTAGGTTTCGGGGACGAAACCTCTTTTTAGGAAGGTGGATTTGTAACATCCGTATTTTTGAGAATGATAAATAAAAGACAAATTAATTACTTATTGTGTGCGTCGTTATTTAATTTCGTTAAGTATAAGAGATTGAGTGTTGGGCCGAGGACTTATGAATGAGCTTGAGAAAATGCATATGGGCCCAAGGCCCATAGGGTGGGGTATTTAAACCCTAACCTTGTCCACCAACCTCATTTTCCCATTCTCTCTTTCTCTCCAAGCACAAACTTAAGAACACACACATATTTCTCTCAACCTGGATCCAAATCCGAACCAAAGGAAGGACGAATCTCATGTGTAACACCATCAAACAACAAGAATCACCACCAAATCCTCAGGTTGGTCCAGATCCGAACCGAACCCAAACCGAAAGGTGAGTTTTGGTTAAAAGGTTAAGTTTTAAGATCGCTTTCGACATGTGTTGTTACATGGTTTGTACGTCTCGGTCTTTATAAGTTTGTTAATGTAATTTTCTTATAATATAGGGGCTTTAATGTAAATATGCTATTCGCTCTATTGTGAGTTACATTCGTTAGCCCGTAACGAATGTTACACATTCATGGTTAATGTAAGCTCATTCGTTAACCATGATTAATGAATGAGATAACGAATGAGGGCTATTCGTTATGATTAAGTGTATTAACGAATGAGGTTGTTCATTCGTATGTTTTAATGTAATGAATGACACATTCGTTAAGTGTTAACTTAACGAATGTGATCATCCCCTATATATATCCTGTAAGAAATTCGTTGAATGTAACAGTTCTTATTATCTCTATCAAGTGTCGTTACTTTGCCCGATTGTGCTCTCAATACACGTAGTACACATAGTTAAAGTAACCTAGCCTAATCGTATACATAATCAACGAATGAATCACTGTCATCAAAAGATCTAGATCCAAACAGGCTCAATCAAGTGGTATCAGAGCCATCTGATCTATATTCGAGGTTATTCGTCGCATAATTGTATTCATTCATCCAGGATTGAATCAATTTTAGTATGATTTGATCTAATTAATGGTTCGTGAAGTTCTGGTGAAACAGAGGTTTCTGTTTAATAGTAATTGGATTGTTCTAAGTGTATTTGGACCATTAATTAGGTAATAGTAACTAGTTATGGAGGATTTGAGTTCAGATTGAGGTGAATTGGATAAGTATTCGATTGAATTGATAAGTGAATTGAAGTTTGAATCAAATGATAATGGCATTCGGTTATCTGGACAATTGAGGTCCGAATTGTAGTGGTTGTGATTATGGATAAATTTAGTGAGGTTTAGAATTGAATTACGAATAATTTGATATAGATTTCAAGGATTTTGAACCAGTACGGACTAAGATCTAGAGTTTGAAGTTTTGAATACTCATTCGTTACTGGTTGAATACTGATACGTTTAGATGGTTGAAGATTGATTCGTTAATCTAACTGATCATTCGTTCATTTCATATTCGTTAAACCTTAACGTCATTCGCTTAAACAACATTCGTTAACTCATAAATCTCACATTCGCTAATCACATTCACCATTCGTTCATCTCATTCGCTAAACCTTCCACTCGTATGAACAGTATCTCATTCGCTATCACACATTCATTTGAATCATTAACGAATATCACACATTCGTTAGTGTTCTGATTCGTTTGAACAGTAACCATAACTTTTAAGTGTTGACAAGTTTGGTCCTTGAATTTTCAAAACTTGTTATCTCATGGCTTCTCAGAATGCTTCGTATTATGCATTGGCATCCCATAATGCGTTAATGCAACCAATGCTGACAATGGACAACAAGATCGGTAGTCATAACAAGTGTCCTAAACTTCTGAAGCTGTCAGATTTTGCTCGGTGGGAATCGAGGTTTCATGCTCATTTGGGATCGGTACATCCAAGCAGTGTACAGTTTTTTGATGTTGTTTTTGTAGCACCTCTTGTAGGTAGTGACAATCTTGGTTGGACTCCAAAGGAATTTAAGCACTATGAAGCACAAGAAATCAAAGATTTTGAAAGTGAGACAAAAGCCTATTCAACTCTCACAATGGCTATGCCCGAACAAATATTTCACCAGTATAGCACTATTAAGATTTGTGCATCTCTATTTACAACCCTGAAGACTAGAAGCTTGGGAAATACGCTCGAGAGTAAGAAGACTCTTGTAAAATTTCAGTTTAGAAATTTTATTTTAATGAAGAATGAAACTATGGAGGAGATGATTAATCGGTTTAGTCATCTTGTTGTGGAAATGTCAAGTGTGAATCTTGAGCAGACTGAAGCCGACAAAATTGATACTCTGAAGAACGCATTGCCCTCATCATATTCTACTTTCCTTTTTATGTTAAAAGAGAATGGTTTCTTTCGTAACACAGAACTCACTGTCGTGCAATTTATTAACAAAATAAAGGAAAGAGAATTTGATTTGAAGTGCCAGAACTCACTAAAGGATATTCAAAATCAGAATCCTTCTCTTTATGGTGGTGCAATGTTGGCAAATAACTCATCAAGCTCAGTTCCAATCACAACATTTTTCACTCAAGCATAAGAAGAGTTTGCTAATGTAAATGGTTCACCTAACGTAGGCTTCATGGCAACTGGTGCCAATTCTGGGTCAAATGCAAATGCTTCAAGTTCGTTGCCTAAAGTAAATCTTCTAGAAGCTGAACAACAGTTTGCGTTTGTATGTGCATTCATGACTTCATATGAACAACAGGTGGGAAACAAGATTGCAACAAGTAAATTGACCAATGAAGACTATGATCAGATTGATCCCGATGATCTTGAACTGATGGATCTCAAGTGGAACATGGCAATGATTGTCAAAAAGGTTAAAAGGTTTATGCAAAGAATGGGAAAAGACCTTCCTACTCTTAACAAGCGATTTGGGTTTGATAAACTGAAGGTCAAGTGTTATAATTTCGGGGACTTTGGCCACTTTGCCAAAGAGTGTGATAAACCAAGAAAGGAGTATTCGGGACCACGCAATTCAGAGAGAACTTCAGGAAAGAATTCATCGGGAAGTGATCAAAGTAAGAAGAGTTCATCAAAGGGTGACAAGAATAAGTTGACCAACACTTAAGCTCTCGTTGCAAATTAAGGAGTAGACTGGTCTCAAAGGTTATTGGGAAACCAAGCCAATCTTGCTGCTGTTGAACCTGTTGAAAATTTGAAGATGCAAGCAGCGATAATGTATCTGTAGAAAGTGATACTTCATATTCGGAAACTGATTCTGATCAAAGTTCATCTATGCAAACCGAATTAGAACATTCGGTTTCTGAGCAAATCGAATCATTTGTTGCATGGCAAAAATTAAAGAGGTATGTACTAAACCTTCAATTAATGTATATGAATCTTCAGCTGTTGTGACTGAGTGTGCTGAATGTGCTGAACTAAATGTTTTGGACGGTTCTATTGAGGAGTTGTCTGAACCAGATGAGATTGTCAAAAACCATAATATACCTGCTGACAATCACATCTTGTGTGAAGCCGAGGAGTTTGAACAAGCAGTGTATGGCTCAAAGCCTTCAGGTGATTTATCAAAAAGTCCTAAGGTGTCTCCTAAAGTTCCTAAATCAGATAAACCCTCCGTGTCTGATGAGGAGTTGATGAGGTTCATCAATCCTCAACCTAAATGTAACATTTTGGATTTTCCAAACCCGTATTCGTGTATATTTAACCCGACCCGAAACCTTTTTAGATCTTTATTATTACTAAAAATCAAATATTTAAGAATAATCAGGTTTTCATATGTTCATTTTAACTCCTCCATGTTTTATACAAAGTTTATTTCTTATTTATATTGTAAATAGTTAAATAATGGATCTAATAACAAACTATAAGGACCAATCTTGCCATTTTGTGAAACCTGCCCATCCTCACCACTAGAGCGCCACGCGGCGGCGGGGCTGTGGACGGCCACGCAACGCGGTGGACTACCTGCACGATTTTGTTAACCATATCTCGTTCCTAAACTCGTTTAAGGCATAAAATCGATTATTTTCCGCATGTTTGAGAGAAGTAAGGACCAAGTAATCATCATACAACTAAAATATAACCCTCAAGTCGTTTCTTAATGATCAAGAGTGAATGTTTTCGATTATTTCAGTGATTCTTCTACTAAATTCATATTTACATGCTTAAACGGCCCAAAAAGGCCATAATTAGTTTGGTTTATGTTTTTTCTATATAAAAAACACTTAGATATCTATTATAAACTTTAATCTAACCCTAATACACGTCTTCGGTTTTTGCATATTCGTTGAAGATACAAGACTTGCTCGTTGACTTTGCTTGCTTTAGGACCTTTGACTTCCGTTTCTCATCAATCCTTTCACTTTCCGGGTAAGTTGTAAACTGTAAAATCGTTCATACATATTCCCTAGTCAATAACCTTCAATCAATTTCTGAGAGTGAAGGGTATTGACTGGTCAATTGCTGTAAACCCGATAAAGGGTAAAACAGTCAACAACTTTGACTTATCGTTTTCTCACACTTCTGGTCGAATTCAACATTCGGTCCAGAAGACTTTTATTCTCATAACGAAATTTTAATGCTACTGCCCAAAACCCAACTTCCGACTCGCTGTGCGGATTCTGGTCAGTACCAGCTCGCTTAAATGTTTAATTCGTCATAACTAGAGTTCTACTCATTCGTTTGGATTGATTCCAACGGCATTAAGTTCGTTTTTATTTATAGTTTAATATCAAAAATTTTCAGGTTCTGATCAGTTATATCGTTTCATACGTATTGGACGACTCGCTTATCCGTTGACTTGTTTATTCTTAATTATATTCACTTGCCTTCCATCTAAGGTGAGTTTTATCATTCCCCTATTTTACTCAATTTCCACAAACGTTTTGGGGACATATGCGTATATCATACCATACATACATATCTATATATACATACATATCAAAAATAGCAAACGTGTAATTGTGTGCTTATTTGTCTTTGTATGCAATCACTTGCCTTCTATTTGCTTATGGTTGATTTACCAGCGTCCGATTCGTTTGGCAATGGTTTAATCGACAATCTATTTGCTTATGGTTTGATTTCATTACCGCATTTATTATGTTTTGCTTATTTATTATATTAACATTATTTTTGGTGTCAAAATTGGTGATAGACTCACTCAACATATTTGTTTACAAAACTCTATTTTCTACGCATGTGCAGGTTGATTGAGGTTGAAGTATGGACACTTAAAAAGACCTTAGGGTTATAATGAAAACAAACATGGATTTAAACTTGTTATATTTATTTATTTGAATTGTTTTGTTGTATATGATTATTGTGTGTACATTTGAAATAAAATAATTAAATAGATATTGTCACATTTATATTATGATAGTATCTTCGAGCTGTGAACAATCGGCTCACGCCCCGGCATTTCCGCCTTTGGTTGGGGTGTGACACTAAATCTTCAAGTGGGAAGATTTTTACGTTAAAAGGATTGTCGAAAGTGTTTTCGGATAAGGAAGTTTCTTTTAATATTCTAAATCCTGACATGATTGAAAGTGTCTTTCAAGACGACACGTCAAAAGTTACTAAACTTGAACAACGATTTAATAAATCAAAATTTATGAATGTTCAAGAGAATCCAAATGGTAACAAGTTTAAACCTATAAAATTTGTAAAATCATCCGGTATGGAGGATTCATCGAATTCTACCAATCTGAAATTTTATCAAAATAAAAAGGGATTAAAACGTGAAGTTCCAAAGAAAGTAACTTTTGAAAAGTCTAAGGTTGATTTTCCTCAACCTGTGCATGAAAGCAAACCAATTGTTTCACCACAAAAATCGTTAGACACACGTTTGTGCTTTAAATGTGGTGAACCGGGTTATGTTTCAAAGAAATGTAATGCAAAGGTTGATGCTATCAAATCATCATTAACCCGAAAGACTGAAATGAAAAAGAATATGGAAGAAAATCAAATTGATGAATGTTTCATAATGTATTCAAATGTCAATCCGAAGAAAGTGGTTCGGGTTGAAACATCTAATGTATTAAACAAATTTGTTGACCGTGCTCAACCGATTTGTAAGAACACTGATTCGGGAATAATACGTGACGTCTACTTAAAGAAGAAAACCAAGAAACATGTCACCTATTCTCAAGTGCCGAATGTAAGTGTTAAATTAAATGTATCTCCAAAAGTATCAAAAGGAAAGCCCAAGAGAGAGGCTTGGGCTGCCTTTTTGAACTAATCATTTTACCTGTTTGTGCAGAGTTCATCCAGGTCCGTGTCAAATCACAAGTGGATATTGGACAGTGGGTGTTCTCGACATATTACCGGCAACCTGGATCTTGTTAATAACATCAAAGATATTCAGGGTGGTTATGTAGCGTTTGCGGGTAATAACGGTGGAATGATTACTAAGGAAGAAGAGGTTTCAAACAGGAAAGTGACGTTTGAAAAGGTTAATTATTGTGAAAAAGTGGATCATAATCTGCTGAGTGTTTCGCAGATATGTGATAAGAAGTATACCACAATTTTCACAGATACAGAATGTGTTATCCTTCAACCGGGATACACGATTCCAGAAGACATGGTTGTCATGCGATCACCTCGATCAAATGATATTTATGTACTTGACTGATATAATGCTTAATATACATAAATCCCTTGTATATTTTATATATTATTTTATTAGTTTATGTTCGGTTTTTGTTATGATTTATATATTACTAACATATTTGAATAATGTAGGTTCCGGGACATGTTCATGGTTAAAAAGGGCGAAAAAAGAGCTAAAACAAACCAAACCGGTGAACCGGAGCATCAGAATTGAACCGGACCGCATCAGGAAACGAACCGGACAGGTCAACCCCCTCATCTGGAGCGCGGCGCGACCGGGACGCCAAATCCCGCCGCGCGGCGCTCTGGGCACCTAGATTCTCGAATTTTCTTCGTTTTTTATCAGTTTTGGGCCCAGTAAACCTATATAAACACCCCTAAATTTAATCCTGAGCATACCCTGCGAACAAGAGCCGAATATGGAGTTTCCTGGAGCTTAGGATTGCAATATTTGGTGGGTTTGAAGGCTAGTAATCATCCGGCGAAGTGCTTATCATCCAAGAACGAAGACCACGGGTTTTATCGCCTTTAATCTTCCGTTCTTATATATTTTAGCCATGATTTCCTTTATTATCGTTTTGTTTGCTTTTATGATGTTAGGCTGAACTTTATAAACTGCCTAGGCTTATGATGAACCTTTGTTGACTTTTGATTTTGACTTGAGATTTATTTATCGTTATGGTTTTTATGAACTAGTTAAAAAGTTTGATTATACTAAATTGATGCATATGTGTGCTTGAGGTTGTTTAATTAAGTTTTATTATTCCATAGTTTCCTTGATTATTGTTTGTCATTATGATAGGTTTCTATTAGGTCATCTACTTTGTGTTTTTGACTATTTTATGATTGATTTCGTGATAAGATTATAGGAATAATATTAGTTAATCAAATAAACCTAAGTGTGCTGCTAACCTAAATAGCTGTAAGGTGCTAGGTTATTGATAGGTCTTTGTTGATCAGGATTGCTAGATTTTATTCGTAAGGAGTTCGTCTAGGTTTGATTGATTAACTTTGTCTATCGAGTCAATTGAATATATTAGACTGCCTTTGATTTCCACGCTGTAAGGTAGGATTTCGTATAAAGGAACTAACTTATAATTAATTAGGTGACCGTAAGGAAACTTGATTTTTAATACTGGTGTGCGTTAAAACTTATTATAAACTCATAAGTATCTCTTGAGAAAGGTCAGGGGTCCTGTTCGGGTTTTCTCTTAGGTGTCTATTTTACGATCCCAGTCCATAACTAAATATTTTTCCGATTAATTAACAACTGAAATTTAGGGGATTCTAGCCTAGGTAGTTATCTCATCATCATCTGAATTAAGTCCAGGTTCTAAGTTTAGTCGTCTTTAGTTTTATTAATTAGTTTAAAATTAGTTTATTAGTAAAACACCCTCAAAATAATAATAAATAAATATTCGTGTCTGTAGTTGAGTCTAATTAGCTAGTTTACGTAATTAAAAGAGTATCGTGGGTTCGATATCCGGACTTACTTAGCTGTACTAGAGTCGACCAGTTCACTTGCCGGTTAGTAGTTTAGTTAAGTTTAAGAGTCTAGAATTTATTACTTAGTATCTAGATTAGTGTGTTTTTATATAACTACTTTTAGCACATCAAGTTTTTGGCGCCGTTGCCGGGGACTTTTGGCGATTGCGTTATTAGCTTTGGTTAGATTTTTCTGCTACATACGTGCTACCTGTTTTATTTTGTCTTTGAGTCATGGGAGTCTAATTAATTTTAGTTTAATTTTAAGTCTAATTTATTTTATTTATTCTTAGTTTTTATTTTCGTATTTGCCTAGAGTCTATTGATTTGGTCTTGTGTGTTTTTCAGGTTTTTGCCACATCTTCGTTCACAAGGACCACTTCCATTAAAGTCAGAAGTCAGTTCATCATCACCGATCATCATAGATTCTTCACCGAAGTTATCACCACACAGTTCACCGCCATCGAGCCCCAGAAACATTCCCGATATTCAAATGGCAGACAACCGAACCGTTTACCAACAAGCCTTCGAGGGTTTCAACGGAGATCACTTGCCAATAATCACCCCCGTAATCGATAACCCTGATTCCTGGCAGATTCCATCTTATGTCATAGCCAATCTCATCCAGAGTATTCTATTCCATGGCCGTGACGATGAAGACGCACCAGCGCACATCAACCGTCTTACCCGTGTGCTCAGAACGTTCAACTTGCAAGGTGCCAATGAAGATGCGATTTTCCTTCACTTGTTCCCGTTTTCACTTACGGGTCGTGCCGCCACTTGGCTCGATTCGCAACCTGCTGGAGCATTCACTACTTGGGAGGCGTTGCGTAGCGCTTTCTTGAATAAATACTTCCCACCTGCCAAAGCATCTTGTCTCCGAGATTAGATTCGTCCTTTCCACATGGAGCCGGATGAGCCGTACTATCAAACTTGGGAGCGTTTCCAGAACTTGTTGTCCCATTGTTCACAGCATGGTCTTACGGCCCTTGTTGAGAAGTTTTACAATGGGCTCACATATGAGACTCGGGCTCGTTTCGACACTGCTGCTGAAGGTAACTTAATGATTAAGAAAAATGTAGTTGAGTGTAATGATTTGTTTAAAAGTTTTTCCCAGTCTGAGTTTGCTAAAAAGCTACGTAACGGGAATTCAATCCCGTCACTGGTACACCCTCATTCGTCCGAGGTGTGCACCAGGTTAATCTGGATACTAGTGTGGCTGCTGCCTTAGAGAGCCTAACCCGTAAGATTGGAGAACTTAAGGCTAAGGTAGATAAGTATGAGTTGTGTAGAGGGGGGCATGGGACTTCAGATTGTCCGTTGATGTGTCAGGAGCAGGTAGAGTTTATAGGAGGGAAAAATAGGGTTCCTAATGCGTTTAATGGAAATAATAATTTAAACCGGAACAACTATTAAAATAATAATTATAATTCGAATTTGGTTCCCCCGGTGCACCCCCTGGTTTCCAGTCAAATTCAAATCTTAACCGGGGGCAGGATCATTCGTTTAGTGGGGATCAAAGTAGTCAAGGTGGGAGTAATGGGCAGGATTTGAGTAGTGGTATTGGTAGGTTAGAGGAGATGATGAAGCAAATACCAGTTAGAGATCAGGAAACCCAGAAAAAATTTGCCGATCATGATTTACTATTAAGGAATCACCATTCTGCACTGTTAGATCTTCAGAGAACCGTAGGTGATATAGCCCAACGTTTAGATGAGAGACCCCCAGGTTAGTTTTTAGGTTCCACTCAGCAAAATCTGGCAGCTCAGTTAAATGCTATTTCTACTCGTAGTGGTAGGGTTTTAGGTCCGGAGAGAGAGATTGAGTTAGAGGAGAGAGATGAGTTAGTTGATGAGGAGATAGTGATGGAAACTCCTGGGAGGGTGCAACCTAGGCTAGCCCAGCAAGTAGCGCACCAACCAGTGAGCCCTTAGTTAGAGGAAGTGAGGAAAAGAAACCGAGAGATATTAGGCCTTCACCACTTATAGATCATGCTCGTATCCCGTATCCAGCCCGTGTTAAGAATCAGAAATTTACTAGAGAGTATGGGAACTTCTTACATATGTTTAGGCAACTTAGAATTAACCTTCCGTTTATCGAGGCCCTCCAGCATATGCCGAAATATGCTAAGTTTTTTAAAGATCTTCTTAAAAGAAAGGAAAGTCTGGAGGAGCTGTCGACCGTTCCACTGAATAAAGAATGTTTGGCAGTAGTTCTCAATAAGGTACCTGAAAAATTACCTGATCCCGGCGTTTTCACTATTCCAAGTTTGTTCGGTAGGGATACTTCGTGTCAAGCATTAGCGGACCTAGGAGCTAGCATAAACTTAATGCCATATTCATTATTTGAGAAGCTAGGCCTAGGAGGACCTACACCCACCCGTATGTCATTATCTTTAGCGGACCGTTCGGTGAAGTACCCTAGGGGAATCATAGAAAACTTGCTCGTGAAAGTTGATAATTTGGTCTTCCCCGTAGATTTTGTGGTTTTAGATACGGAGGCCGATGAGAGAGTTCCTATTATTTTAGGTCGTCCGTTTTTGCATACTGCTAGGGCACTCATTGATGTGTTTGAAGGTAAGATCACTCTTAGAGCTGGCGACGATAATGTGACTTATGTTGCTAAATCAATGAGACACCTGAGTGGTCAAGACGGTCTCATTGATCTATGTCATCCCGTTTATGCGATTGAGTCTTTTATTCCGGGCATGGATCCACGTCTAGATCACCCCCGTTCCATACGAGTTTGTATGGAGGAGGAGAGAGAGATCGCGAGTTCTCGAGAATTGATGGAGTTTGATAAAGAGAAAGGCGGTGGAAAGCGAGAGTTTGTGGAGTTTGGAAAGATTGAAGATGATTGGTCGTATCGTGATGCAGTTTCTTGGAGGACCATGGAGTTTGACCGAGGTGGAGGAAGCTCCACTCGGACTATCAAGTAGTTCACATAGGAGAGTATCTTGAGTGAAAACTCAAGTGTAGAGTTTGTAAATTTGTCTTATCTTTATTTTTGAGTTGTGTTAAGTCACTAACGTAGATTTTTGTAGTTCTTTGTTTTTGTTTTTAAGTTTTGCAGGTTTTTGAGCTAGAAAAATGACCCCTATGGAAGTATAATGCAAAATTCAAGTGTGGGGATGGAGCTGCCAAACTGTACACTTTTTATTATTTGCTGCTATTTATTCATGTTTTATATATAGGGTGGGTTGGTTGGTCTGGTAATATACTTAAGTGCTTAACATCTATCAAATTGACAAGATATATTTAGATATTGTTTGTTGTGTTTGCCGCTTCCGTTCGTGAGTAAGAGAAGGAGATACCATTTGCTGAGTACGCTCGGAGTTGGAGGGCAGCTATGGATGAAGACTTCGGCATCAATTTTCATGCGCACATTACCAGCTAAGCCTTTTTCATTATTTAGCTTATTTAATTTTTGTTTTTTGTTTTTAGTTTTTTCTATTTCGATTTTATTTTTATTTTTCGTCATTATCCTTGCATTGAGGACAATGCAAAATTTAAATGTGGGGATAGAATATTTGAGTCGTAGTTAAATTTATTTAAAAAAAATTTTGAAAAAAAAGTTTTGAAAAATGTCCCTTGATTTTGTCTATTTTTGCATTTAAATGGGAGATGAGGATACTTATCAGGAATCGGTTTTTCAAAGTACTAATAATATGAGATAATATAAAAGAAGGCGTACTAAGCTTGGGATGTGTCGGTAGGCCCAACTAGTCTTGAAAGGTTTTCTATTGCATATTCTTAATAAACCTAATTAAATCTTAGATTTTGTGGGTTCTCATCCTAGGGGGGACAGTGAAGCTAAAATTCAATAAGGTATAGGGAGTATTGCCATAAGCTGATTACCCTAAGGTGGTGAGAAATGAATGCACTTTAAAATTAGCACGCCACTCCGTTTTATGAAAATAAATAAAGAGTGGTGGTGCCTGCAAATGTCCAATTTTATACGAGTTTTAGTCTTTAGTTATATATTTTTAGGTAAAAGATGCCTAAGTGCACAATAAAAAAATAAAGAAAAAATAAATAAATAAATAAATAAGTATTCCAAAAGTTGATCTGAAAAGAAAACGTGAGAAAAGTTATGTAATGAAAAATGCCAAAGAAGCATTCTCGAAAATAGCAAAAGAGGCTAAAGTCCACATACTAGACGAGACAGAGAGTTTACGTGTTACCAAGGGGATGACGACTCTGAGGATACACTATTAAGGCTCGAAGTTTTTAGTTAATATATATTTTCTTAGGCATATATAGGACAAAGTCCAATAATATTTAGGGCATGTTCGTACGACCTCATTTGACCTATCATCCATAATTCCATCTAAGTGTATTTTCTTCTTACCATTAAGGGGTTGTTATCTTACGGTGATATGTTGAATCAGTTTGTTTCAACTCGATTATTTTTAATTGTCTTTACTATGCTTGAGATGGGGTAGGTGGATCTTAACTCTAAAGGTGTGAGACCCATAGGTTTTTTATATCACATGAACTTAAATGCTTAATGTGCGTCGGGACTTGATAGGCTGGTGGCTGGGCTTAAGTGGATAACAATATCGGCAAACGCAGTTTTTACGTTTATTTAAGCTTTAAGAAAACCTTATATGTTTTAAGACTATATTTCTCCGATGCTGATCCCATTGCAATTAGACTTTTTCAGGGACCAAAAAGAGAGGATATTTGATATAATGCATAATATACATAAATACCATGTATATTTTATATATTATTTTATTAGTTTATGTTTGGTTTTTATTTGGATTTGTATATTACTAACATGTTTGAATAATGTAGGTTCTGGGACTTGTTCATGGTTAAAAAAGGGCAAAAAAGAGCTAAAACAAGCCAAATCGGTGAACCGGAGCATCAGAATTGAACCGGACCGCATCAGAAAACCAACCGGACTGGTCAACCCCCTCATCCGGAGCGTCGTGCGACCAGGAGGCCAAATCCTGCCGCGCGGCGCTCTGGGCACCCAGATTCTCAAATTTTCTTCTTTTTTTAACAGTTTTGGGCCTAGGAAACCTATATAAACACCTCTAAACTTAATCCTAAGCATACCCTACAAACCGGAGCCGAATTTAGAGTTTCCTGGAGCTTAGGATTGCAATATTTGGTGGGTTTGAAGGCTAGGAATCAGCCGGCGAAGAGCTTATCATCCAAGAACGAAGACCATGGGTTTTATCGCCTTTAATCTTCTGTTCTTATTTATTTTCGCCATGATTTCCTTTATTTTCGTTTTGTTTGCTTTTATGATGTTAGGCTAAACTTTATAGACTGCCTAGGGTTATGATGAACCTTTTTTGACGATTGATTTTGACTTGGGATTTATTTATCGTTATGGTTTTATGAACTAGTTAAAAGGTTTGATTATATTAAATTGATGCATATGTGTGCTTGAGGTTGTTTAATTAAGTTTTATTATTCCATAGTTGCCTTGATTATTGTTTATCATTCTGATAGGTTTCTATTAGGTCATCTACTTTGTGTTTTTGACTATTTTATGATTGATTTCGCGATAAGATCATAGGAATAATATTAGTTAATCAAATAAACCTAAGTGTGCTGCTAACCTAAATAGATGTAAGGTGCTAGGTTATTGATAGGTCTTTGTTGATCAGGATTGCTAGATTTAGTTCTTCGTAAGGAATCCGTATAGGTTTGATTGATTAACTTTGTCTATCGAGTCAATTAAATATATTAGACTGCCTTTGATTTCCGTGCTGTAAGGTAGGATTTCGTATAAAGGAACTAACTCATAAATAATTAGGTGACCGTAAGGAAACTTGATTTTTAATACTGGTGTGCGTTAAAACTTATTAGAAACTCATAGGTGTTTCTTGAGAAGGGTTAGGAGTACTGTTCGGGTTTTCTCTTAGGTGACTATTTTACGATCCCAGTCCATAACTAAATATTTTCCCGATTAATTAACAACTGAAATTTAGAGGATTCTAGCTTAGGTAGTTATCTCATCATCATCTGCATTAAGTCGAAGTTCTAAGTTTAGTTGTCTTTAGTTTTATTAATTAGTTTAAATTAGTTTAAAATTAGTTTACTAGTAAAACCCCCTCAAAATAATAATAAATAAATTGTTGTGTCTGTAGTTGAGTCTAATTAGCTAGTTTACTGTAAGGCCCCGTTCCCGGTAACCCTACTTTGGTGTTGGATTTACTCATAAACACAGTTCTAAAATCAGAGTAAATTAAAAACTTGCGGAATAATTAAAAACTTGAAACATCACATTACAAAATATTCATTCTTGTCTTAACATACAAATTGCCTTTTCATAAATAATTAATTAAAATGGTCATAACACTTCATCATGGATGCCAATCTCTTCAGTCCATGCCCCGTGTCCCTCTTTAAGGCAGCTGCCTCGACCTATTTGCCTGCGTGCATACTAAAAGTCAGCTATTCTATCCTGAGTGAGTTCTAATTAATCACTTAACACACGATACATTCATATCCTTACTCATACACATCCGAAGATACGTATTCATGCACACGCGCTTACATACTTCTTTCATACAAACTTTATATACATGCACACGCGCTTACATGCTTTCTTTCATAAGGCCTTGTGATTTACCATAGGCTATTCTATCTCTACCATCACAGATATTATTAAGGTCTCGTCCCTTCTGTCTCAGATATTATTAGGGTCTGGTCCCTTCTGTCTTAGATATTATCAGGGTCTGGTCCCTTCTGTCTCAGATATTATCAGGGTCTGGTCCCTTCTGTCTCAGATATTATCAGGGTCTGGTCCCTTCTGTCTCAGATATTATCAGGGTCTGGTCCCTTCTGTCTCAGATATTATCAGGGTCTGGTCCCTTCTGTCTCAGATATTATCAGGGTCTGGTCCCTTCTATCTCAGATATTATCAGGGTCTGGTACCTTCTGTCTCAGATATTATCAGGGTCTGGTCCCTTCTGTCTCAGATATTATCAGGGTTTGGTCCCTTATGTCTCCAATAACCATACTTGTCACGTCACTCGATCATACATTCATTTTCATTCATGCATACTTTACATATCTTCTGGTCATGTATATATGTATATGTACATATTCATTCGTATAAACATTCCATAATAACATTCAATACTTAGTCATACATATATCATACACATATCATACACTTACCACTTAAGTTAAGTATATTAACAACTATCACAAAGGAGTACGCACACAGCCCCAAAACATAACGGATAAAGGGGCTAGAAACTCACCTGAAGTCGGTTTCTCTCGCCGTTAATAGTAATGCCCTTCTTTAGCTGTGCACGGCTAACTATATAACGCATTACGAGTGTCAAATATCCATTACTACTACTTCTTATATCTAAGTCAATGACACCCTCAACTAACGGGGGTCCGGGGGCAGCGCCCCTGGTAGCAGGGTCTAGGGGCGCCAACCCCTAGCAGGGTCCAAGGGGCAGCGCCCCTGGCTGGGGTTGAAAAATTTTATTTTCGTTAATAGGTCCTTTAACAAAAACGCATCAGAAAATGAATCAGGTCACATTTTAATAACAACTTAAAAACCTTCGCATGGGAGGAATTTCGCATAGAATTTCGCTTCGCATAACCTGTTTCGCTTCTCAAGGCTGAGCCTAGCGAAATGCCTGTTTCGCTTCTCATGAATGAGCGAAGCGAAATGCCTGTTTCGTTTCTTATGGCTGAGCAAAGCGAAATGACTTAATGGAATTTCACTTCGCGTGACACTATTTCGCTTCGCATGAAACTGTTTCGCATGGAAGAATTTCGCTTCGCATGCATGGAATTTCGTTTCGCGTGAAACTATTTCACTGCGCATGAAACTATTTCGCTTCGCATGGCTGAGCGAAGCGAAATGCCTATTTTGCTTCTCATGGCTGAGCGAAGCAAAATGCCTGTTTCGCTTCTCATCGCCGAGCGAAGCGAAATGAATGTTTCGCTTCTCATGGCTGAGCGAAGCGAAATGACTGTTTCGCTTCTCATGGCCGAGCGAAGCGAAATGCCTTCCTTTCATTGCTTTTCCCATTTTAAAGCCATTTTACTTCGTGGCTCCTCCTCAGGACCTGATTTTTTTACTCTTTCCCAACTTTCGACACATTCTGTCCCCATGCACCTGATCCTGAACCCATCTCTCTCATAGTTCGAACGCCACCTTTTTATCTTAAAGTGCACCCAAGAGGTTATAACTTACCAAGTTTAGATTTTTCTTACATTTCACAACCCGATCTATTATTATATTTGTTTGCATGCCGGTTCTAACCATAAAACTTAACCATTTAAACCAAAACCTACCTTTTGCTTCTGGTTCGACTTCATATCCCGACAATACGTAGATCTGGACGTGATTCTTGTTGTTTGATGATGTCTACACATGAGCTTCTTCCTTCTTTTTACACGGATTTGGATCCGGAATGTAGAGAAAGTGTGTGTGTATGTGTGTGTGGTGAAAGGTAGCAAAATGGTGAAAAGGATGGAGAGGTTAGGCTTATATAGGGGGCCATGGGCCCCACAACCCACTCACAATTCCAAATCCAAATATTATCCAAACTCTTAACACACGACTAACTTAAGGACACACAGTTAAATAACAAAACTTTCCGTCATTTAATATTTAACAAAAAGTTGGATGTTACATTTACGTAATTAAAAGAGTCTCGTGGGTTCAATATCCAGACTTACTTAGCTGTACTAGAGTCGACCGTTTCACTTGCCGGTTAGTAGTTTAGTTAAGTTTAAGAGTCTAGAATTTATTACTTAGTGTCTAGATTAGTGTGTTTTAATATAACTACCTTTAGCACATCATTGACATGGGTTGTAATGTAAACGTTTCGCCCTCGGCAACGTGTTTTATCTCCAAAGCCACGGAGAAAGACTCAATACTTTGGCATCGACGCATGGGTCACAGCCACTTTTGCAAAATGAATCATTTAATCTCTAATGATTTGGTGGTTGGCGTAACTCTCAAGAACTTCAAGTTGAATGATCATTGTGTCGCTTGCAAGAATGGGTAACAAAAGAAGAAGTCACATCCGAGCAAGTCAATTAATTCGATTGACACACCACTAGAATGACTTCATAAGGATTTTTTTGGTCCTGTGAATCGTGCAAGTATTGCGGGTGATCTGTACTGATTGGTAGTTACTGATGATTTCTCACGATACTCATGGGTTTTATTTATGGGGTCGAAAGATCAGACGCCTGTCTTAATTCAGAACCTTATCACGAAGATCGAATCGCTTTACAAGCTGAAAGTAAGAAGAATTTGTAGTGATAATGGGACGGAGTTCAGGAATAATGTATTGGATTTCTTCTGCGTTCAAAAGGGAATTCATCGGGAATTCAGTGCGCCGTATGTTCCTCAACAAAATGGCGTGTCTGAATGGAAGAATCGTACGTAAATAGAGGCTGCAAGAACGATGCTTGCTGATTACAAGCTACCTGTTCAATTCTGGAACGAAGCTGTGAATACGGCTTGCTACACACTGAATCGCGTACTAACTGTAAAGAGGTTCAAGAAGACAAGTTACGAGCTTCTGAACAATCATAAGCCAAACTTAAAGTATTTGGAACCTTTCGGGTGTCCGTGTACTGTATTGAAGAGAGATGCCGGGAAGTTTGATGAAAAGGCATTTGAGGGATACATTTTGGGATACAATTCTCCTAAGAAGCGGATCTTCAATATCTCTTTAGGATGTGTGGAAGAATGGTATCACGTTGATTGCCAAAGTTATACTACTCCTCCAACTGGTACGGGTCCCGATTGGATGTTCGATTACGATGGGTTATTTAATTCGTTTACGTCAGTGGTTGAAAAAGTAACTGAAGATATTGTTAGATCATATTTGGAAGAACGATGTCTTCCTCTTTGTTTCCTCTTCGGTTAATGTAGATGACTCTCCTAATGTATACGAGACATCTCATGATGTTTCAGACTCTTTCGATGATGCTGAGTTTGTTGATTCGTCTTCAATTCCTTTGGTTGAGGCTCCAGACACAAAAGAGCCGATACTTATTGAAGATTCGTCATCAACAGTCTCTTAGACACAGCGGAGGAAAACATCACCAATCTTGGTGATACCGTAGCTGTGCCAGCAAATCCTACTTTAACCCGCAGGAATAGATAATTGGGGATGTATCCGACGGGGTTCGTACGAGACGTCAGTTAGCTAATGTATGTGATGACGTGGTTAACTGTAACTTATCTCCTACTGAGGATTCGATTGTATGTGCGTATGCAGATTTGCACTCATCGGGTATCCTTAGTATTGCACGAAACACCTACTTCCTATCACAGATTGAACCGACAAGTGTCACGATGGCACTCAAGGAACCGTCTTGGGTTGAAGCTATGCAGGAGGAGCTGCAACAGTTTGTACGACTGGGTGTATGGGACTTAATTGACAAACCCGATCGTGTTAAAAAAGCTATACCGACAAAATGGATTTTCAAGTGCAAAAAGGACGACTGCGGGGTAATTATGAGAAACAAAACACGATTGGTCATATTGGGTTACAACCAACAAGAAGGCATTGATTACACCCAATTATATGCTCATGTGGCACGACTGAAGGCTATATGTATTTTTCTTGCCTCTGTAGCCTACAAGAATTTTAAGGCTTATCAGATGGATGTGAAGTTGGCGTTCTTAAACGGAGCTATTCATGAGGAAGTGTACGTGAAGCAGCCTCCCGGTTTCGAGGATCCAGACTTTTCAGAGCGTGTTTATTGACTAAACAAGGCTCTTTATGGTTTACACCAGGCCCCGAGAGCCTGGTACAGCACGTTGGCTGACCATTTAATTGAAAGTGAATTCAAGAGGGGAACTGTGGATTGTACTTTATTTTACAAGAACGTTGGTGATGATCTGCTCCTCGTCCAAATCTATGTGGACGACATTATTTTCAGTTCGACAAACGACAGCCTATGCAAAGATTTCGAGAAGACGACGCAAACCAAATTCGAGATGAGTTCGATGGGAGAGATGAGCTTTTTCCTTAGGATTGCAAGTTCACCAGTCTGATTCCGAGATCTTTATCCATCATACCAAAAATGTGAACGATGTCTTGAGCTTATTCAAGATATCAGACGGCAAGATTCATTCGAAACCTCTTCCCATGGGTCACAATTTATCACCGGATGAATTGGAGGATACCGTAGATCCAACCCTGTATCGAGCAATAATCGGATCTCTTATGTATTTGACTGCATCTCGACCTGATATCATGTTTGCTGTTTGTTTGTGTGTCAGGTACCAATCGAGTCCCCGAGTGACTCATCTGGCGGTAGTAAAGTGCATCTTAAATTATCTAAGGGGAAATCCCGACATCGGGTTGTGGTACTCATCTGGCGGCAGTAAAGCGCATCTTAATTTATATGCGGTTTTACATCTGGTATTTATTTCGATGAATATTAAAAATGCTTGTAAAAGCGAACCCGTAGTGTAACTGCTTAAGTCTCTAAACTTGATCGCAAAAAGTACTTCGTGCACAAAATGAATTACAGACATGATCAAACCACGCTATGAGTCATACATTGTCTCCTTGCTCGCGTCTTATTACCATTAAGAAACGGACCACAAGGGACACAATGTCTGTAAACCGACAGACGAAATCATGCATACTCATCCACGGGTACGGACCTTAGGGTGTTGCTTGATAACGGGGGTATATCCTATCGTGGGGATTACGGACTATGATTGCTTAAAAATAATAATCATTTTAAATCAAATTGATTCTAAGGTTTAAGTCAAGTTGGGGTGATTTGGAGAAAATCAAATTAAGCTTGAATCAAGATTGGAGATAATAATTTTTGATATTTGTGCTTAATTGAACCAATTAATAATATCACTGAAAGTTCTGGAAATTTTGTTTGAAGATTTAGGTGGGTAAACAATACCGATAATCGACTTAACATCAGTCATAATAAAAGCTGAAAATAAAACTGAGATGGACGGAAATTTTGGTCAATATGATTCCCTGCTCGACTTACAAAAATATGTACTGCTTTGATAGTTTAAATGTTTACTGCTTCACATTGTTTGTTAATTGAAAATTTTCAAAAATCCAAAAAGGTTTATTTTTCTTTTTCGATTATGCTTTATTTTCGATTTACCGAGATTGCGAATAATTCAAAACAAAAAGAAAAAGCTTGATACCCCAAAAGTTTTAAGTTAATCGTGCTTAATGTATTTTCAACTGGTATCAGTTGATTTTAACGTAAAAATCTGTTTAATTTAAACATTACCGATCCTTGGTTGATCGGGTGATTTTAATGTATTCAATTAAAACCCTAATTGGTTTTAAATTGATTATTTAATTATTTGTTAAAACCCAAATTGGTTTTTAATATTATTTAAATCCTTAATGAGATCTTTATCTCATTCGTTAAAGAACTTTTGGTGATTCGTTAATTGATTTAACGAATGTAAAGCCTTTCGTTATTTAACCATAATGAATGAGTTTCTCATTCATTATAAATACATTCGCTTCCGCTTTGCATAACGAATGGAAGACATTCGCTTAAACATTTAACGAATGGAATGATTTTAATGTATCATTCATTAAGATTTTAACGAATGACTCTAATATTCGTTATAAAGGTAACCAATAAGAGAGTTAATGTAATATTCATTAAAGTTTAACGAATGGAAGCCTTATTCATTTAAAATCTTGACGAATCAGGTTTATTAATTTAACGAATGAGGCCATTCGCTAGTTCAAAATTGAACGAATGACCTCGGAAAGTGTGAAATTATTGGGTTTATAATCGCAATGTTGGACGAATGACTGTTCATTCGCCATTTCCTATTTCATCGCCAACCTAAACAAACTCTTGCAAAATACATTACCTGGTTCTTTGCTCAATTGATTAACATCTTTGTGTTATCCAGGTAAAGACGATCTCAATCAAATTACATTCATGGGATTTCATCGGAGTTTTAGAGTTAATTGTATCAGTTTGATAAATAAAGATTAACCGAATAGTTAACAGATCTAAAACCTCATATTTTGATAAAGTTTAGTGTCAATGATTCCAGATTAATGTATTGAATCGATTTCTGAACATGGTGGTGAAGGCTAATTGTTAAATGTATTAGAAGATCGACGGATTCTGAGATGTTTATCGTCGTCTTTGACTGCAATTTAGTCAAAATTAATTGTATAATTGACTTCTGTTAGTCAAATTGATTAATTAAGTCAGATTCATTATTAGTTTAATGAATAATGGCCAGATTCGTTAGAGTGTTAACGAATGACCATAGGATTCGTTAAAAGTAACGAATAGGTATTCGTTAAAGGGAACGAATAGGTATTTTACTGATAACATATAAGGTAACGAATCAGAGTTGATTCATTAAAGCAATAAAACCAGATTCGTTATGATAACGAATGATTTAATGTATAAGTTTGATAGGTTATTAGTAAAGAATGAGAGATATTTAATGTATAACGAATATCTCATTCATTTAAACCATTATAACGAATGAGATGGACATTCGTTATTCTTGAACAGTTTACTAATGTTTATGTTTGTTCCAACAAAAATGGCTAAAGAAAATATTCATAACCCTGTTCCCGAGCAACATTCCGAGGCTAATCCTGAACAACAGCCTCAAGCTCAAGATCAACCTGAGGAACATGCTCCGGTGTTATTATCATGGAATAAAATCCATAACATTTATGCTTTTCTAGAGACGGAATTTGAAGACTCACCGATCTTTGGAGGCATGATTCATTTCTTATTACGCTCTAGGATATACAAGGCCATCTCTACACATACTGTGGTTTATCAAAGCACTATTCAGGCTTTTTGGAATACCGCTAGATTTAATGAGGCCGAGAATCAAATTGAAGCAGTTATTCAGGATCAATGGGTGGTGATTGATATTGGAGTTATTAGAGACTTGTTGGGTTTTCGTGATACCGTGGACGATAGATGCGATTTTGATAAAGGTCTGATTAGAAGGTTGTTTGGACGGGTTAAGTATAATGGGGATTTGTGTAAATTGATGTACAACAAAGCAAACTTGTGCGAACAATACAAGTATTTGCTTCACGTGTTGATACATTGTCTCGGTGGACACAAAGGTGGTTTCGATGAATGTCGTGTGATGCTACAATCTACCTTCGTTGCTTTGGTGTTAAATAAACAATTCAATTTCTCTAAATTGGTTTATTATCATTTGAAGGAGAATCTCACAAGCCGTCACAAGTTTCTTATGTACCTGGTATTCTTACAGTTGATGATCAATGAGCTCCAGCCTAACTTAATTAAGGATCAAGATGATGTATTGAAGCTTGACAGGATGAATGCAGAGACTATGAGACGTTTATGATCTTACCGAGGTCAAACTCTTGAAGAACGACTATGGTATAAACGTTTGATTGGTCATATTGCTAATATTGATTATCAAGAACCAACTGATAATCTTTGGGCTCATGATGATTCCGACTCTGAGCGTGAAGGTGGTAATGGCGGTAATGGTGATGATGGTGGTCCAGGACCACAAACTGAGCTAACGTATGAGTAGAAACGTAAGCGTAAGGGGAAGGAAATTATGGTGGAAAAGGGGGAGAAACCGAAGAAACAAAGGGTTCGACGTGGTTCGGGTATCGAGATACCGAATCAACCTTTTGAACGATGTACCTCCATCTTTGACATTGATGACCACTTCGAGACCGGATCCAGTATTTGGTGATGTGCTTCAGACTGTGTTGGCACGTATGCCTACACCACAGCCGACTACTCTAGTTACTCCTATGAATCCCTCCTCGTTGCCAAGACCTGAGCATTCGTTTATGTCATTTAACCGTCCTCAGGGTCCCATGCAACTTGTGCATCCTCATTTCTTTGGTATGACTCCTCAAGCTCAATGGTTTCGTATCATGAACCTGCTGCATCTACAACAAACACAGATGCAAGCTGACCAGTTGCACATGAGCTAGCATAGAGGAATATGTATCGACATATTCAATTCGTTCAACGTAAGAACAGGGAACTTCGAGCCCTTATTGTTGCTCAGGGGGAGAGAATTGACAAACAAGGCAAGATCATCCTTCAGCTCATGTGTAAAGATGACGAGTTGAAGAAATTGAAGAATGATGAAGATGATCAGGATGAAGCAGGGGTGTTGATCAGCAACTGGGCGGTAGTTTTGCACCGTCGGCAGCTAATAAGACTGATACGAACAAGGCGAGATCATCCTTCAGCTCACGTGTAAAGATAACGAGTTGAAGAAATTGAAGAATGATGAAGATGATCAGGATGGAGCAGGGGGTGTTGATCAGCAACCGGGCGGTAATTCTGCACAGTCGGCAGGTAATAAGACTAATACGAGTACTGGTGGTGGGTCTGAGGGGAGTAATTTGCAGATTGTGCCATACAAGGATTACACGAGAGCCAAGCCGATTGATGTTATACCGGCTAATATGATTCTATTTGTTGGGATGAACGGTATTGTGTATAGTATGGTGAATGTTGATGAGATCGAAGAAGGCGGTTGAGGAATAGCCTTGCTTCTGGTTCTAAATGAAGAGGAGGTTGAGGAATTGGGAAAGAGTATGGATGTTGATGTTGAATTTGAAGAGAGTACGAATACAGGCATTCCATGTGGGAATGTGCCTGATTATGATGAAGTGGAGGTTGAGGACGTTACTGCTGAGGACTACCCTGAGTTTTACACTAACAACAACAACGACTCAGGTATTCCATTCTTCACAACAGAGCATTTTGAATCAGCAGAACGTTGGTTGCGAGAAGAAAGAGAAAGGTGGAATAAAGCTGCAGAGACAAGTCATCTATCAGCAATAGAAAAGAAGCGCAAACGTGCTTTGGATGGTATGTTCGAGCATGATGTGAAAAGGATGAACAAGATGATCGAGACCTTTCGTTATCACGAACAGGAGGAAGTCAGATTGGCAAAGGCTCGAGCATCTGCATACCAGATGAAGAAGTACAAGCCGATGAAAGATGTTAGAGGTGATTTGGTCGCGTGGCAGTTTGATTATAAGCTTAAGGTATATATCGTGAAGTGGGAACACGGTATTTATTATTTCAAGCGCCCACACGATATACTATCTATGCCGAGGTGGGATGTTCTAACACTAGCCAACAGACAAATTGTTAATCGAGGTAAAGATCAGTGGGCTGGGTGGTTCAACGAGCATTTACTCCATGAAACCTGTTATGGTTTCAAAATCTTCAAGCCGCAAGTGCCGACTCACAAGTATATAGACGAGATCGATCAGCACACTGGCTGGACGAAAATGATCTTACAGGTAAAACCGCTGAAGACGATGAAGAGGGCACCGATGAAGACATTCCCTCAGAGTCTGTTCACCACGTTCAACCATTGGTACTACGACAATCAGACAAGTGAAGCGGTTATCGTATTGGGTTCTGGGTCAAACACGAAGATTATTCGTGTAATCGATCCGATGTGGCTCATTAACTTATCTGAGTCTGACAACGATGCATTATTTCATAGTTAGATTAGGTTTGCTAACGTATGTGACTACGAGCTTTCTATGCAGTTTCAGAAGGTTGTTCGAGTCAATTATGCATACAAGATTCATAGCTGCAACGACTGGAAAACGAAGATGTTCCATCCATAAAGTATAAAGAGCTCGAGACGAGGGGGAGTTTGTTGATACATGTTTTGTATGTCTCGGTCTTTATAAGTTTGTTAATGTAATTGTCTTATAATATAGGGGCTTTAATGTAAATATGCTATTCGCTCTATTGTGAGTTACATTCGTTACCCCGTAACGAATGTAACACATTCGAAGTTAATGTAAGCTCATTCGTTAACCCTAATTAATGAATGAGATAACGAATAAGAGCTATTCGTTATGATTAAGCGTATTAACAAATGAGCTTGTTCATTCGTATGTTTTAATGTAACGAATGACACATTCGTTAAGTGTTAACTTAACGAATGCGATCATCCCCTATATATATACTGTAAGAAATTCTTTTAACGTAACAGTTCTTATTATCTCTATCAAGTGTCGTTACTCTGTCTGATTGTGCTCTCAATACACACAGTACACATAGTTAAAGTAACCTAGCCTAATCGTATACATAATCAACGAATGATTCGATGTCATCATAAAATCTAGATCCAAACAGGCTCAATCAACATGCAAACTATTAGAATGATAGATCGGGCTGAAAGATGTAAGAAAAACATAAACTTGGTGAATCGTAATCTAGCGGGTGCGATATAGGAAGAAAACGTGAAGTTCGGACTATGTAAAACACGGGTATACAAAGTTGGTACAACCCAAAACTTATAAAAAGGGTAAAATCGGTTCCTAAGGAAGAGTCACGGAGGAAAACGGCTTAAAATGGTAAAAACGAAGAAAAGAAAAAAATTCGCATCGCACAACCATGCGAAGCAAATGGTTCCATGCGAAGTGAATGGTTCCATGCGAAGCGGATGGTTCCATGCAAATGGTTTCCATGCGAAGCGAATTCTCCATGCGAATTCTCCATGCGAATTCTTCTTGTGAATTCTCCATGCGAATTCTCCATGCGAATTCTTCCATGTGAATTCTTCCATGCGAATTCTCCATGCGAATTCTTTCAAATGGTGGTAAACGTGACCCGATTCATTTTTCGGATGCATTTTTGATAAAGGCCTATTAATGAAAATAAAATTTTTCATAGCTGACCTGGCAGCTCAACCCCAGCCAAGGGCTCTGCCCCTTGGACCCTGTTAGGGTCTGCCTACCTAGACCCTGCTACCAGGGGCGCTGCCCCCGAACCCCCGTTAGTTGAAGGTTTCATTAACTTAGATGTCAGAAGTAGTAATAACAGATAATTGATACACGTAACTTGTTACGTGATATGAGCTAAATTAGACATACTTTTTATATTATTATTTCCTACACTTTGAATTAGTTTTTATTGAATATTATTATTAATCGGCTCGTATTGGAATTTTAATGGTTTCTAGAGACTTTGGGCTAAAATATATATTTACTAAACTTGTAGCCAACGAGTGATTTTTTTTAAAACATATTTTGATTTTATCTGATAAATAATAAACAGTAATAATGCCAATATATAATATAAATCAAATTATGTGTGAGTTGAATTTTAGAAAAGCATTCACGTTAAGTTTGGTAATTAAAATATTACTTATGTACTTGTGATTCAAATGCATTTAAGGTCAGACCAGATCGCATCATGGGCTGCACTAAAAGCCTAAAGAACAAGAGGGAATATGGACCCCAAGGCTAAGCAAGTAAATAGAAGAGAATTGAGCCAATAAAATTTAAATGAGAGTTCGCTAGAGAGGGGTCACGAGGGATTCGAGAAAGTAGCCGCCATATATATATATATATATATATATATATATATATATATATATATATATTATAAAAGGAGAATCATATATTGTTTTTTTAGGGTGGTGGAATACGTGTGACAGAAGCCATATTCATGGCTGTTGATTGACAACAACTGGAACCCGGCCCTAAGGGGTGACAGAATTATTAAAAAGGGGTTTGACCAGAATCAAGAAAAAAAAAAGAAGAAAATTAGAGAAGAAAGGATTCAACACCTACTTATCCAAACATCAGTATTATTCGGTTTGCTTTTATTATTTTCTTTATGAATTCAGTTTTTGAACCTTATTTATTTTGTTTGTTCTTGAGTATGGTTATTGGCTAAACTCCTAAACCACCTAGGTTTATGATGAACTTTTGTTAACATTGGATTTTAGTTTGGATTTTGCTTTTGTTTATGGTTTATGATTAAGTAAGAGGTTTATTGTTATTCATTCGATGCATATGTGTGCTTAGGATTGTTTAGTGAATTTTATTGTTTCACAGTTTCCTTGGTGATTGTTTCATATAATAGGATTCTCTTAGGTCATCTACTGTGTGTTTTTGACTAGTTTATGGTTGATATGCATTAAAACCATAGGAACAATATTAATAAATCAAATAGACTTAAGTGTGCTGCTAATCTAAATAACTGTAAGGTGATAGATTATATGACAAGTCTTCGTTGATAAAGATTGCTAGATTTAGTTCTTCATAAGGAGTCCGTCTAGGTTTGATTTTTCAGCTTTGTTTATCTAGTCGAGTGAATACTTTAAAGTACCTTTGATTTCTGTGCTTTAAGGTATGATTTCATTATAGAGGTACTTGTCATAAAATAATTAGCAACCGTAAGCAATTCTAATTAAACTGGTGTTTTTAAGAGCCTGATAGAGATCCATAGGTGTCTTCTTGAGAAGGGTCAGGGGTCCTGTTCGGGTTTTCTTTAAGTGAATAGTTTAAGATGACAGTTCCATAACTTAGCGTTTTTCTACTATTTGATAATTGATACATTAGGGATTCTAGCCTAGGTGGTTGCTTGTCATCATTTGAATTAAGTCTAGGTTTAAGTCGTCTTTAATTCTTAGTTATTAATTTAATATTAGTTTAACTTTAGTTTTTAGTAAAACCCCCCAATAATAATAAACAAATAGTCGTATCAGTTAGTCGAGTCTAATTAGCCAGTTAACGTAATTAAAGAGTCTCATGGGTTCGATATCCGGACTTACTTAGCTGTACTAGAGTCGACCAGTTTACTTGCCGGTTAGTAGTTTTAGTTAAGTTAAGAGTCTAGAATTGTTACTTAGTGTCTGGATTAACGTTTATTTAGTTAATAAATCAATAACTACTTTTAGCACATCAAGTTTTTGGCGCCGTTGCCGGGGATTCTTGGCGATTGTGTTCATTAGCTTTGATTAGACTTGCTTGCTACATACGTGCTATTTGTATTTTGTTTTGTTTTTGAGTCGTAGGAGTCTAAGTAGTTTTTATTCTATTTTATTTTATTTTTCTTTTTGTTTTTGAGTCATAGGAGTTAGGTTAATATAGTTTAGTTTATCTGCTTTCAATTAGTTTAGTTTTTTCTTTAATATATTGTTTATTGCTATTCTCTGGTGCTCGTGATACTTTTCTGTTTACGTTTATCTTTGCAGTGATCTTCATGGAGTGCTACTATGAGCCCAAAGTTTGCCTGATATATGATAGGATGGGGAATGTTGTTGGTTGTAAGGACTCATCTGGTGCAATGATGGATTACATACCACATCTAGAAGAGATATTCATTGATTTCATGTGTGTCGTTCATAGCATGAATCCAAGTACACCGCTTGGGGATTTTACGGATGAGTTTCGGTCAGGCTTAAAATTTCAAATACAACTTAGTGAGCCGATGATAGAGTTAGAGGATGTTGGTTTGCAGAATCAGATGGAGGAGAGTATTCCCTCTTGGGAGGACGAGTTTTGAGATGAATTTGGAGAAGAGTTATTGGGTTTAACCGATATTGATGAGAGAGATTTTAACCCCGAAAGAGTTATTAAGGAGCTTGAAGTATTGTTATTTGGGGAGCCGGTTGAGAAGCTAAATGTCAAAGAAAAATCACCCAGAGATATCCGAAGGGTTGGAGAATAAAGAATTGCATCTCATTGTGAAACATCATCCACGTGTGCGTGGTAAAACTAGCAGGTTTTTAGAGATACCCGTTCGTGGATCACCACGTAAATCAAGAGCCCCAAGAAGGAGAATATCTGGAGTCAGAAATCAAAGTGTGCCAAATTGGTCACATTCTCAAAATTTCAATAATAGGTGGATCTTGACTTAAAAGGTGTGAGACCCATAGGTTTTTGATATTATTTAAACATAATTGCTTAATGTGCATGGGGGCTTGATAGGCTGGTGGCTGGGTTTAAGTAGACAACAATATTGACAATCGCAGTTTTTGCGTTTATCTGATTATGTTAGGTCATCTACTGTGTGTTTTTGACTAGTTTATGGTTGATATGCATTAAAACCATAGGAACAATATTAATAAATCAAATAGACTTAAGTGTGCTGCTAATCTAAATAACTGTAAGGTGATAGATTATATGACAAGTCTTCGTTGATAAAGATTGCTAGATTTAGTTCTTCATAAGGAGTCCGTCTAGGTTTGATTTTTCAGCTTTGTTTATCTAGTCGAGTGAATACTTTAAAGTACCTTGATTTCTGTGCTTTAAGGTAGGATTTCATTATAGAGGTACTTGTCATAAAATAATTAGCAACCGTAAGTGATTCTAATTAAACTGGTGTTTTTAAGAGCTTGATAGAGATCCATAGGTGTCTACTTGAGAAGGGTCACGGGTCCTGTTCGGGTTTTCTTTAAGTGAATAGTTTAAGATCCCAGTTCCATAACTTAGCGTTTTCCTACTATTTGATAATTGATACATTAGGGATTCTAGCCTAGGTGCTTGCTTGTCATCATTTGAATTAAGTCTAGGTTTAAGTCGTCTTTAATTCTTAGTTATTAATTTAATATTAGTTTAACTTTAGTTTTTAGTAAAACCCCCCAATAATAATAAACAAATAGTCGTATCAGTTAGTCGAGTCTAATTAGCTAGTTAACGTAATTAAAGAGTCTCGTGGGTTCGATATCCGGACTTACTTAGCTGTACTAGAGTCGACCGGTTGACTTGCCGGTTAGTAATTTTATGTAAGGCCCCGAACCCCGGGAACCCCACAGTTGGTATTCATACAAAACACTTATTAAAATAATTAAACTTGACAACGGTTTCTTCCATTAAAACAAACGTCTCAAAGTGTAAATTCAACGGAAAACATAACTCGTAAGATAAGTTCCCTAAAACCCGGGAATTTTGCCTAAAACCAAATTGAAATGTAATTCATAAAACTATTTAAAATCAAATTGTTCAAAGTACATTCTTCCATCCACGTATGCCCTTCACCTTCTAAGTAACTTCGTGCACGTCCAAGCGATAAGGCATCCTCTCCCTAACCTGAAACTCACACTAACATGCACACAAAGTCAGCTTGAGTTGAGTGAGTTCAAGTTTTAAGTAAATAATATCAGTAATAACAAATATGGTAGACATACCAAAAGTTTTTAAAGTAAAAAGAGTGCATCCATTAAGTCATCATTAACGAATACTAAACATTCTCATACATACATATACCTAAGATATATATATAAACATCCTTTCATGTACATCCCTATATATATAACTATGTATATATATATAACATCCACGTATAACATTCAGGGTCGAGCAAACGTACAACCCAAACACGTAACATCCACGCATGCAAACACAAAGTAGGCATACGCAACATCCGTAGTCGAAACGACTACAAATCCGCCAAATAGCGGCCAAACAATAATGTATATATATGTATATATATATGTATATATATTTTTAACATCCCAAGGCCTACCATATACTAGCAAGCCTATATAAAATCGTTTAAAACATTTCATCAAGTAAGAAAAACACTTAGGTGTGCATGCTAGCCCAAAATTTAAAAGGAGTTAAAAGGGCATCATGAACTCACCTGGGATCAACCAAACACCAGCAACGAGCTAGGAAATCTCTAAGTGCACACTCACAAGTAAGGGCCTGTAAATTGTACACAACGCGTTACTAAACCAGACCGTAAGAACACACTTGCCTAGCGGGCCGCTCAGGCCCAACAACTTGGCCCGAGGCCCAACCCATACTCTCTTACTTTACCTCAGCCCCTAAAACCTTTCAATTAACCAAATCCACCCTACGATAATGGTCGGGGCTAACCATGATGCACAACTCACCCGTCGGTATGCAAATCGAGTCGAATACGCGCGTACTAAATCTTAAAAACCAATTGTCAAACCAATCAGCCCCAAATGGACCAAATTCCCTTATGTCACCCGAGTTGATAGGGTCGACGGTTCCTTTTTACAACACTCACTTTAATGTTTAAACGACAATTTGCGCACAACCGACTCGATTAACTAATCACCAACCTAATTATCCCCGAGTACCAAAAAAATAATTTTCCCATAGCCCTTAAACCCCCCCTAGGGCTGTACAAACTGATTCGGTTGGTCATTCAATCGATTAACGCATCAAACTCAACAATTGACGATTCTACACCCGATAAACCCTAGTTTTCGAACTAAAATCGATTGACCGGCCTAAACACCTTCAACGAATATGGTTTTTAAGTATGATGTACTACACATACCTAGGAGGATTTTGATGCAAAAACCTCACTCAAAACAGTCCCGGAAAAGCTTAATTGGACAGCCACCCGGTTAGCCTACAACAAGATGTTTTACGATCAATACGCGCAATATGAAGGTCAATTAACGTGTAAGAGACATGGGGATCATAAAACCAACCTTGAATTGGAGTTTTCACAGCTAAAACCTGGCTGGACAGAAGATATTCACGCAAGGGGGGGGGGTTCTTGAGTCCGATAGGCGCTAGAGAGGGTTTTAGGGTTAGGTTAATTTGTTTTATGATATAATAAAAATAATTACATCCAAGTCCCTCCAAATTGAAGTATAAGGAATTATGGAAGAAAAGTTAAATGGTTTAACGTACCAAGATGACGTAAAGGCTTCTGAGAAACGTCGGATAAATCCCGAGAATTATACATACTCTACTAGCTTTAACTCTTGGAACCGGAGTTAACGGGCGTTACATTTTAGTTAAGTTAAGAATCTAGAATTATTACTTAGTGTCTAGATTAACGTTTGTTTAGTTAATAAATTAATAAATACTTTTAGCACATCATTACACAGTTAGCCAAGCTCATTTAAAGAAGGGAATTACGGTAAACTCGGAGAGGAATCGTCTTCAGGTGAGTTCTAGCCCCATTTCCCTTTGAAATGTTTTCGGGGCTGTGTGCATACTTGTAAGACTAGAAGTATACATATTTATATATTTATATATATACATATATGTTAAAGGAGAATAATTAATGCAAGAACGAAAGAATGTGGTAAGAATTGTACGTGCCTAGTTTGATAACTAAATGTGATTGTAAGAGTCAAATAAAATATAATGAAAGAGTCAGGGTGGCAGACCCTTCTAATACCTGGGCAAGAATAGAGTGGCCAACTCTAGGATATCGGTGCAAGAGGTTGTGTGGCTGACCCTTATAATATCTGTGCAAGAGGTTGGGTGGTAGACCCTTATAATATATGTACAAGAATGTAAGAATAGTTGTATGCTAGGTAAGAAAAGGTAAGAATAATGTAAGAATAGTGCCTAGTAATATTTCTATGTAATTGAAAGAACGCGTAAGAATAAGTATATAAAACAATGTGTAAGAACAATCTTGTAACTGTTAAACTAGAACTCACTCAGCGTAGCTGAATTTTAGTATGCACGGAGGTGAATAGAATGCGGCAGGTTGCTTGAGGGGAGGCGCGTGGCAATAAAGTGAAGACTGGCATCAAAGAAAGAAGATTCACGTGTCATTTATGTTATGTTTTAAGACGAATTAACTTTTGTTAAGACAAGAATCGATGTTTTGTAATGTAATGCATGAAGTTTTAATAATTCCACGAAATTTTTAATTAACTATGATTATAGAACTGTGTTTATGAGTAAATCCAACACCAAAGTAGGGTTACCCGGAATGGGCCCCTACAGTTGAGAATGAAGTCATTTATGAGACGTGAATTTATTAGTGTTGACGTTATGAGGAATAAATAAATAAATAATTGCATAAAAATAAATGAATAATAATTATAATATAACTTAAAATAGAAACATAGAGGTTTCATTTGTTGGTTAGGATTTCATGAACCACCATGGTTCCTTCCAAAGAAATAAAAATATCAAAAACCAAATAAAAGTTGTTAAAATATATAATAAAATAACTTAAATTTGAAATATAAGGTTTCATTTGTTGGTTAGGATTCATGAATCACCATGGTTCCTTCCAACAAAATGAAAATATCGAAAACTAAATAAAAGTTGTTGAAATGTTCATGTATTAACTCCACAAAATCGATGAAAATTGAGTTGTGAGGGGTGTTGAGATAGATGGTTGAAGTACTTCGGGAACCACCCCGTATTTGTGTACTTCATCCACCCATTCAACTAAAACACAATACGGGAAAACCGAGTTTAGCCACGTATCACCATGAATTCGGTTATAAATTAAGGATGTGATCGTCACGTGACCACGATTGATACAATGAGGGTAGTAGATTCGTCAACGTTTTGTGTGATACGCTTTGGCGTAACAAGTTTTAGACTAACACCTCACCCTCCAGGAAGGCAACCAGGTCTCGCGGTTGAACAATATTTATGCGCATTGCACTTCCTTAGGCTCGCAAGCCTTGGTGTCAAGGGATCAGTGTACACGTGTGTCTCCCTTACAGTTACTACGTACCCGTTACACGAATCATCCTCAAGGAGAGGGGAAGTAAAAGGTGCGATTTCTTAAGGAAATTCCCGATTAAAAATCATTCTAAAGTTTTGAAAATAATTTTGAGGATGAGGGCATGGCCTCGGAATAAGTGTGTGCTTTTGTGTAAAATTGTATATGATAAACAATTTTAAATAAATTAAGCTATGTACAAAATTTTAAACAAGTAGGGTGCACGTATAGGAATACGTACAGGGAGCCTAAGCATGCTAGTAGGTCGTTACGTCAAACCACCTATCTTATAGCCTTCGGCTCTGATACCAATCTGTCACACCACAACCTAAGGTGGAATATGTCGGGACGCGACATAATTGTCTCAAAAGGAAACATTGCATCTTGAATAATTAAAAATAAAATTCAATAAATAAGTCTTTATTCATCATGCAACCTAAGGTCAAACTATTCTTTACCTTGTTTATTCATCCAATATAGCTACCTGCATCATGCGTGAAATTATACAGTTTGTCAACATAAAGTTGAGCAAGTAATCATGGTTTTTGAATATATATAATATTGAAAATGACAATTCCTGCGATAAATATGAACTACTACAACTAGCATAACAATAAATATAAAATGGTCTTTTCACTCGAATCACATAGATAACGAGCTACTTCGACGGCGTATGATCATACTAATGAGGATGAGGACGAGGATGAGGATGAGATACCAACCACCAAAACTTAAAATAAACTCGTAGTCACATTTGCACGTATAACTAATTGAGCAATATCATACAACGCAAACAATAGAATTGTATTTTGAAATAAAATGATTAAATTGTGAACGCATAACGCCCCCAAAATATAAAACGGTAAAAAGGGGGATGCGAATTACTTACCTTTAGCGAGTAGATTAGTGAAGATGAAACGATAATAAACAATTAAAGTGAAAATGTCCGTGCTCCTCGAGATGCGTCAACTATAGGGCCTATTTGTTAACAATAATATTAATAAACGAAGAAAATTTAATGAGGCATCATGATTTTGAGATTCAACGGTGGTTTGCGATTAACGAATTACTAGTTTATTGTTAAAATAAATTTGCAGTCTTGTAGGGTTTAGGTCATTTTATTTGTTAATTATTTATTCACTAATTTTATTATTATTATTATTAACATTATAATTATTATCATTGTTGTTGTCGTTATTATTATTATTATTATTCTTATTATTATTATTATTTGGTCTTCAAGTTACCGATAAATAAATTATGTAGCCAAAATATGATATTTATTTATAAATAAACAACCATTATAAATACATATTCGATAATTATAAGTATTAAGTTTTTATGACAAGTTATTTATAAATATTTGAACTATAAATACTTAATCGATATCAATTATAAGGCAACTATAAATGTTAATTTTTGATGACAGGTTATTTTTAAATATTTGAACTATAAATACTTAATCGATATCAATTATAAGGCAACTATAAATGTTAATTTTTGATGACAAGTTATTTTTAAATATTTGAACATTAGTCGATCACTAGTTCGGTTTATTATAAAGCGAATAATCAAAATATAACTATGTATATGTATATGTATATGTATATGTATATGTATATGTATATGTATATGTATATGTATATGTATATGTATATGTATATGTATATGTATATGTATATGTATATGTATATGTACATGTATATGTATATGTATGTGTGTGTGTGTAATAGTAACGTTAATATATATCATAACAGAAAAAAAAACTAGTTCGGTTTATTTTAGTAAGAATATACATGCTTATTACAAATTCAATTTATATATAAATGTAGATGTAAAACATTCTTTGTGTATATGTATATTTAAATATAATATATAGGCGTCGAGGAAGATTTAAAAGTCCGGAAAATTATATCACGGTGATCGATTTAAGAAGATAGCGTTATTTAGTGGTATCTAATTGTAATAATATTAGTAATTTAATTAAAATACAATTAATAAAAAAACAAAACTAAAAACCGGGTCCAGGGGGTTCGAACCCGTGCCCTGGGCCGGTTCGGTTCAGTGGCTTTACAAGAAACGCACCAGCCATCAGGCTGGTGCTTCAGTTTTTGGTTATTACGTTCTGCAAAATATTTAAACAGATCCAACCAGCACCTAAATTCAATTACAAACCCTAGGAATTCAAATTGGTTCATTGTTTGATTAAATTCACTTGGGGTTATTGTTAATGGATCAAAAACGAATTATTAGCATGTTTCAATTACCTATGGTGGTCGTGGATTGAGGGTTAACGAGCAGCAAGGGAGTCGCGGCTGAGCTTGACTTCGTTAATGGTATTGACGGCTCTTTCAACTGTAATTGGGTTAGGGTTTTGGTTCGTGATGTAGTAGGGATTGTGTGTGTACGATTAATTGAATTATACTCGTATATTTATAGTGTTCTAAGATTAATTAAGCTGCAAGTTTAATTTAGCGAATTAAACATGATTTTGATTCGATTACCATGTTTAATACGTCGGTGTGATGCGATTTTTGGTAATAAACGTTTTGGTGAGATCAATTCTTGATTATACCCGAGAATTAAGGTTCAAGAAAAGTGGGGGGGGGGGGCTATGCCAGCGTAAAGAAGGAAGAAGGAAGAAGAAAGGAGATTATTTTGAATGTTAATTTCAATGTGGTCCCTCATCTTTTGAGTTGGGTGCACAATGTGATTAAAGTTTAGTTAAGGGTTAGTTTCGTATATTTTTTATAGTTGATATTAACATATAAATAATTAAACAAACAATCGATGATGGGTTGGGTTTTAAGATCCTAAATTTAACGAATGTTACAGAACGTACCCATGAAAACCTTCACGGGTTCACATAATATTATTCGGATCAAAACGAGGGTATGGTTGTTTTTCCCCAAAAATGCTCTCCATATGTCCTTCGCACACATCCTTCCTATTAAGCACACCTCCTTGATTTGAACTTCCTTCGTCCGCGATGATGGCTACTGAACTGGAAACCAACTTGATGCAAAGCTTTGTGGATATGGTTTCGCTTGAGGTACCACCTCAGACGATGCCGCCTCCCAATTTGTTGGCGGGGGATACTTGAGTGACCGGTAACCGGGCTTGGAAATTGTGAAACATCCTCACCAGCTCATTATAAAGGTGTAGATTGTTGATGAAATTATCGAACCTGTATGTCGTGGCCACATTGAATTGGTATTTCCACTTTGATTCATGAACCATCCACTAATTATGTCTTATTTCTTGTGTCACGGCTTGATCCCAAACAGCTTTCTCAGCGGGTGTCCAGTGAGGACACCCATTAGGTCTTTGCCCAACCACCAATTGTTGATCAACTTTATATCATAGTGTAGTCGCAAAATCCATGCCCCTCATACCTCCTTCTTGTGGTGCTTGTTCTTCTTCCTCCGTATCATCTCCCAATTCAGCACCTTCTTTCCTACAATTATATCATCTCCCACTCTTTGTATCTCTTAACCTCCATACTCGACTTCTCTTGATTAATTGAAAATCACAATTATTCAGTTGCCCTTTTGTCAATTGAACAGATTTCCTCTTTATGCATCGTGCATCTTCACATAAAACCTTTGCATTTATTAGCAACTTATTTATTAACCGGATATGAGGGATCATCTTCTTTTCATTGCTTTCCCTTGAATCCTAAATGGTGTACAAAATAAGTTGTTTAAAGGATAAAGTAGGTCACCCCGTTGTCAATGCATGTACTGTTTTAACATCATAATGATTCATCGACCCCCTATCCCCCAAACGAGGAATGATATTGTTGGCCAAAATAGTGGCAATGAGTTTGGGTAACGGCTTAAGATTCTTCTTCACAAGTGCATCGGTTGTATCTGAGGTTACACCTTTAGAAAGTTCAAATAGCTCGTTTGTCATATCGTACCATTCTTGATCTCCTTTTTCAAAAATTTGTGCTTCGGTCAAGTACTCATGTCGTTTCTATCCTACTTTCACCCCCGAATCAAATTTTTCAATCTTGTCTAACGTGGCAAAAGACATGGTGACATCCACCGCCACCAACTTTCCCAATTAACTTAATAGTTTTTGGTTGCTTGTTCCCCATTACCTTCCTCAAATTGGACATCCACTCCACTATAGCCATCGGATATATATTCTAATTGTTATCACCATTAAACGTTGGGGTAGCTTCCCAACCTATTCGTTCAAAACACTGTGGCAACCCAATCTGACGAAAATCCTCCACCCTCACCTTCCGTTCATACACAAACACCTGAGTTACCTGATGAAGATTACCCATCTTTTCGTAATATAAATCCTTTCGCATGTGATCGGGCATAGATGATAATGGCTCACCCGCTTTCCTAACTCTTTCCTCGAATTCCAATTGTAGAAACGTAATTAGGAATGTTTACAAGCCAGGAACTAGTCGCAAATCGATACATTAAGCTCGAGTTTATACATTAAAGGATGATACATTATGATGAAGATGAATACATTAAGGTCTGAGAGAATTCCGGCAGCATAACAATGCAAACTAAAGGGATACCCCATTAGTTTATAGGCATACCCCATTCGTTATAACTATAGTAACGAATGAGGCGTCTCATTCGTTAACATTCCTAACGAATGAGGTCTTTCCATAGCCTCATTCGCTAAACAACCTTAGCGAATGGGTATACTTTAATGAATTACACTATAGTAACGAATAGGCTCTTAATCTTAACGGATGAGCCTAGTCTTAACGAATGAGGCCTCATTCGCTAAACATGCTTAGCGAATGAGACTTTATACATTAAGTGTAAAGACTAAACTACCCCTATCCTATTCGAACAGCTGCGGACACCAAATCCGCGAATTTACACCGATTCCATTTCTTCTTCTTCTAATTCCTAGATATATTCCTAATCATCCCCAGATTCACTATTGTCATCATTGGGTCAAGATCGATTTCTTTTGGAATTCCTTTTGGACGATTCGGCAGTTGCCTTTCCCTTTTTTGCATTTGTCGACACTTTTTTTTTCGTCATCCCTCCACAACCACATAATTCCATAGTTAGTAAATGACCATACTTCAAAATCAAGTATATGTCACACATGCCCATCTCATTTGCTCGTTTATTTCCAAACAGTTATCCATTCTCGTTACACATTTAGATTGCAAAAAAAATTTAAACTTGTTTTTATAAACAAATACCAATTTCACAATCAAAATCGTGTTTTTAAGCACGAATTAACAAACACCAACCCATAATCCCTCTTTTTTATTCAAAATACGTCACCAACAAAAATTGTCCATTCCATAATTAAACATCACAACATGATTTTGACAAGATTCAATAAACTATGAAACTTTGAATGACAACCCATCCTAAGTTCAACCAATTAAATTTCAAGTTAGCATGAACATACCACTATACTCTTCCAATACAAATAAACAATTGTAAGAAACATACCTATTTGTTCCTTGGTGATGAAAGTATGAAAAAGATGCAAACTTGAATCAAAACATGGAAAAAATCGGACCAAAAAAATTCCAAAGTATTCAAAATTTATGGAGAACCTTGAGAAATAGACACAATGGTTGTAATCCTCCACACTCAAATTGGACCTTAGAGTCTGTGACATTTGAGCCAAAACAAGGTACACCTCAGTACGTATTTACTGATTAAGCAAATAAACGCCTTTTGCGTAACAAACGAACGATTAACCGAACGGGTAGGGTTATGACCCAGTTATCTCGGGGGGCCATTTATAAGTGATATACGATCAATACAAGCTAAAATATTAGAAATATGGTCTTAGTTTGATAGCAAACAAGTTAAACGAAAACATGCTCGTTTAACCACCCGCTATAGATTTAAACGCGAAAGATAGTTAAAAACCAAGCATTGTATCATCCGTTAAGCCGAAAAAGACTTACCAAACACTTATTTGAAATGTTTTAAGCGATTCGTGAAAATATTTTTGATTTTTACAAACATATAGTATGTTTTTATAATTTTACACAAAACTAGCTGAAAAACACTCGTTTTCGCGCTGTTTGTCGCACCCGATAAGTTTTTCGCGCCAAAAACCGAACCCGAACTAAATTTGGACCGGGATTTTCGTATTTGGGCTTGAGAAATCAGAAACTTGGGCCAAAATGGGCCCAAAAATGGGCCCATGGATTCCGGCCGCAGCCGCCACCCCACCCCCCTTCATTTCCTTTTCACATATAAACTAGATCCAAGCCATTTTACCACATAATTTCTTGAAAACTCTGGATACAACTCTGCTCCAGCCAAAAACAGCAAGAAAACCTACGGTAAGGAGCTTAAATAAGTAGCTTTTTACTTGTTTAATACCATAAAAACATGTCTTGGTTACTAAAAATCATTCCTAACCGTGTAAAAATCCTAAAAATGGTCCATAAACATGTTTTGATCATACACATGGTAAGGAACCTGTTTTGATAATTTTTTTGGCCATAAACACGGATTAAAGGGTTGAAACGACGTTTTTACGGTTCAAAAGTTCGTTTTTGTGCACTAGCCGAAACCCTAACTTACGGGCTGTTATGTTGATGAAATATTGCTTGGTTTGTGATATAGGACTTTTACCTGGCTTTCTTAGAAGCACAAGAACCTGAAAACTTGATTAAAAGGTCGGAAACGAGCCAAACCCGCTAAGGTAATGCCGAAACACTTGCTTACGGGCTATTTAGGTTAAGGCTGTGATGTTCATATTGTTAGGACTTGAAATTTTTCAGGGACATCAGGGATCATGTCAGTGAGTCCCTGTTTAAATTTGGTAATTTTTCGACCATCCGAGAATATTTGGCGAATTTATTACCGAATTGGGACGTTTATTTGGAAAAATAGCTAAAATACTTCAAAAATTATGAAATTTTTCTGGGAACTCAGATTTGATGTATTTTGATCACATATGAATTTTGGGATCATTTGGAGAAGTTTAAAGGTGTTTTGTTTATTTGCGTTCGTGTGAATTTGGGCCGAAAAGAATATCGTACGAGCTTTTTACATTCTGGAATTTATACAGGTTGTTTTGGGGCATGAATTGAGTATTCAGGAATTTTTGGTGAATTTTTGGAAATTGTTTGGGGTAAACGGACGATTTTCAGACGAAATATAGCTGGTAAAATGAATTTTTATAAATTAATAAATCAGTAAATAAATTCCAGAAATATTTTTATAAAAATCTACATATTGTAATTGATAAGTGGTTAAATTTTTATAATTTAATGATTAACGATTAATTAATTATGCTAATCTGAATATTAAACAAATTCAGTTTTATAAAAACCGGCAAGTTCGCGACTAGTGAATCTGCGGGAATATCAAAACACCAAGAGTGATCAAAAATCATATTTTTGGGCTAATTAAGTAAAAATGAACTTTTCTATGAGAAACCTGGACAATCCGGGTGGATTGTGCGCGTTTCTTCTCAAATCAAACTGTATAAACGGAAACGAGCCCCGTGGCTAATCCGGGACCCCAGTATGTGATCTTTCTTTATAACTTAATCATTTTATTAACCAATACATTTACCCAAGCTTATTTTCCCATAACTGTTTTCTGAACGCGTAAACGAACAACTTGGCCCAGCTGGGAAAACGGGAATCTGAGCCAAGTTCAGTTTTAAGTATTAGACATTGAACAACATCACAACCTAAGCCTATTGCCACTTTCTGGGCGTTCCAGCTACACCCAGATTAGTTATACAGCCCAGTCTAGTATTGAGATTATAATAATATTAAAATATTAATATTATTATAATATTGATTATAGGAACTACTGATAGCGGACCAAAAGAACCACGAGCTGATACAGTACTGATTATCGACTAAACCGTGAGTTTCATGACCCCACTTTTAAACTGTTTTACGAACTTTTGGGGTGAAAAGCATGTTTGCTTATATCTATACACACCTGAAACATGTACTGATGTGAATTATCTAAGTGCTAACACACGAAAGTCCCCACAATCACAGTGATTAACTTCGAGCCGGTGGCTTGTGAATAGTACTATTGGTTTGACAAACCCAAACGGAATCGGCCTGATTGCCGTTTCACATAGCGCCGTTTGCACATGACCATATTTAAACATACAGGCTATGTAGTGTTAGACATAGCTACCGGGGCATGTTGTGGGCGGAAGGGGAGCCACAGTGGTTGATTGAGCGTGGGAAATGGAGGCACGCAGCACGAACAATCCAGGATTCACTGTAGCTTAGCATAATTACATCACATACATCATTTACATACATACATACTTATTTCATAATTACAAGTGTTGACTTGTGAACACTCATTACTGTTTTCTTGAAACTCACCAACTCTAGTAGTTGACCCATTTTAAACTGCTTTTCAGGGTTACCGAAGTTGGAAAATCCGTGATTGTGTGCTACCTGTTACTAATGTGATCGATGCAGTGTGAATAGAGGCAAGGCTACCAGTATGGCTAGAGTAGCTTATGAGTATATCTTGGTGTAACACCTAGTTTGTAATAAAAGATAGACCAATGTAATATAATATAAATTAGTTGTAATGTTTCTTTATAAACAATGTTGTTGATACCAGAGGTGTCTGTTACATTCCCGTTTTACGCTTCCGCATTATGCTAGTCTGGTTGTGACAGAAGTTGGTATCAGAGCCATTGGTTATAAAGGATTAGGTTATCCCTTAGGGTACCTAAAATATAACCGTAGGCTCGATTAACTCTGGGAAATAATTAAATAATAAATTAATATTATGATGGATGCCGGGATGAACTTGTAGGGCAAGTGAGTTATTGTGGTCCGGAACATAATAACAGACTTGCTTGTACGAGAGAATTCGGGGAGAAGTCGCGGAACATGTGGTTAGGTAAAAGTGGCAACATATGTGTATAAAAGGTAATGGGAAAGTATATATATATGTAACACTCATACGTGTTTATGTGGAACAAGGTGTATGAATACGTGTACGTACGATACTGTTGGTGACGGTACTATTTACTATGAATATAAATATTCATTTATATTCAGTATTGATTTAAATAATAATAATAATTAAAATTTTAATAAAACTAATATTATATTATAATATAATTAATATTAAATTTGGTTTAATTAATTAATCTCCTCGACAATAGTTAGCGATAGCAATAGATATTATTCTTATAACTAATCTTTGTGCAGAGTCATGTCAAGGAACAACGACTACGTACCGGAAGAAGAACCGGTAATATCTGTAGAGGAGGATCCCGAGGAAGAATCAGAGGAGGATCCAGAAGAGGAGGACCCAGAAGTGGAGCCGGAGGAGGAAGAGGAAGAGGTGGAAGAAGAAGTTATTTGTAGAGAGCTACCCAGGAATGTGCCTGATCTATCTGGTTACAGATGCGATAGTTATCCACCCAGGTCACCACGTAGGGATCAAGGCGAAGTTAATAGTCAGTATCGTTCACCAGCTAGAGTAGCCATAGTACCCACTCCACCTATACACCTGTCGCCGACGACCTCAGCTACTGCGCGAGTCCGGCAGACTGCTCGTATTCGGGTAACCCCGATTGACCCTACCTCGATTCCATTCAGATCTACCCATGACCGGGGAGGACCTTCACGCCCTAGGGTAGATACTTCATCTTCTCGTTCATTGAGTATACCTACCCCTCGTTCTGACCTCCCAAACGCAGGAAACAACTGTTGGATGGCTGTCCTGACTGACCGTGTGATAGACCACTCGATAGCCATAGCTAACATTAACCGGGAGAGGAGGGACGTGACTCAGTGCCTATCGACATTACAGCAGACGGTACTGAACTTGCAGCAGTCAGATGCCTACCACCACTGGTGTTTGGATAGGGTGACAGTTCGGCTGTGGAACTGTTACTGGGTGATTACGGTGCTATTATTTTTATGTTTGTAGCTAGCTTATCGTCTGTATGGATAGATGCGGAAAATTACAACTATGTGTACATGATCTTTTGATACCCCATGTATGTATATAGTAATATGTTATGTTAATATGGGACACAACTTTGTACATTATTACAAGCACTGACCCTTATAGGGTTAAGTCTAACAGTCACGTGGTGACAGATTTTGATATATACATGCAAGCACTGGCCTTTATCAGGCTAAGTCTATGTACTTTTGATATCAATGTACAGGACAATTTGTGAAATGTCAGTATGTTATTTGGTTTACCTGTACAACATTTATTGTGATTATTATTACACAGTGCCGTAGACTGGAATTAGTACTAATTGGCTTATATTTGTTTATCATTATAGAATGGCCCCAAAGAAAGCAAACCCTATGACTGAGGCAGAAATAGCCGAGATGGTTGCTCGGCAAATGCAGGCAGTAATCCCGCTTATTGTAACACAAGTAACTGCCGGCGTAAACGCAAATATGCAAACAAAACAATAATGCTCCCCCAACCAACAATGAAACAGTTACAAATAACAATCCCCCATCTAATACAAATAGCCCTACCAATGCAAATAATCCCCCATCGAACCCAAGCAATGACAATAACAACCCTAATCCCCCTCGAAGGGAATATTCGATCAAAAACTTTATGGCCTGTAAACCGATTGATTTCAAGGGCACTGAAGGGCCAAATGGATTAATCAAGTGGATTGAGAAAACTGAATCTGTTCTCAATATTAGCAATTGTCCACCCGAAAACATTGTCAAGTATGTTGCTTCTACTTTCACTGATCACGCATTAATGTGGTGGAACACTACGGTACAGATAAAGGGTCAAGATACGGTGAATCGCATGACATGGGCTGAACTCAAAACACTGATGCTGGAACATTTCTGCCCAAGGAATGAAGTTCAGAGATTAGAACACGAACTCTGGAGTTTGGAGATGAGAGGAGCGGATCATTTGGGATACACGAACCGCTTCAATGAATTGGCCCGCTTAGTACCATGGTTAGTAACTCCTGAAAATAAACGAGTTGAACGTTATATTTGGGGTTTAGCCCCGGGTGTGAGGAGTTTGGTGAACTCTGTGGGTCACACGTCGTTCGAGAATGCCGTGACTCAGGCCGGCATCGTAACTTTCGACTTGGTAAGAAGCGGAGTGTTGAGAATGGTCGAGGAATCATCAGGTATGAAACGAACTGACTATGGGACGAGAGCACAAGGAGGACAATCAAGCAAACGTGCACGTCCGACAATCAGAAATTATGCTATAACTGGTTCCGATACGAAGCCAGACAGGTACAAGGGACCCTTGCCAAAGTGTGACAGATGTAATTACCATCATGTGGGAGAGTGCAGATTGCCAGTATGCCAGAAATGTGGTCGAACTGGGCATTATGCCCCTAATTGCAGAGCAGGTGCAGAAATTGTGAGCCAACCAGCCCAGACAACCCAACCCCGTCGTCCCCAACTACCGAGACCGCAACCAATTCGTCAACAACCAGCTCAGCAAAACTCAACTGTAGTGAATCGCCGTGCTTGTTTTGAATGTGGGAGCACGGAACATTTTAGAAGGGACTGCCCCAAGCTGAATCGAGGAGCAGTCACCGGTCGAAACCAAGCATCGACTTCAGGTGCGTCTCGGGGACGCGCGTTTGTTATTGGGTCAGGAGAAGCACGACAAGACCCGAACGTAGTAACAGGTACATTTACTGTTTCTGATCAATATGCTTCTGTGTTATTTGATACTGGTGCCGATAGAAGCTTTGTTTCCACTAGTTTTGTATCCCTGGGTAACATGCCAGTTAGTGAACTAACAAATCCCTATACTATAGAACTCGCTAACGGTAACTCTATAACTGTCAGCCAAATAGTCCAAAACTGTTCCATCATTCTCAATGAACACTCATTCCTTATTGACCTACTCCCGGTAGAGTTAGGAAGTTTTGATGTTATTGTCGGCATGGACTGGTTAACCAAGAATAAGGCAGAGATTGTGTGTAACGACAAGACGGTTAAAATTCCCTTTTCGAATGGTGAGGTGATTGTAGTACAAGGAGAGAAGTCTGGTTCGATATTACCTCTCGTGTCTCATCTCAAAGTGTTGAAATGTTTACGCCAAGGTTGTATGGCATTCTTGGCTAACGTGACTATAAAGAATCCTGATGAGAAACACGTAGAAGAGATTCCCGTTGTACGTGAATACCCCGATGTCTTTCCTGACGATTTACCCGGATTACCACCGAACCGACAGGTTGAATTCCTCATAGACTTAATTCCAGGATCAGCCCCTATTGCTAAGGCACCTTATCGATTGGCACCTTCTGAAATGCAAGAACTATCCAACCAGTTACTGGAATTGTTAGATAAGGGTTTCATTCGTCCTAGTTATTCTCCTTGGGGAGCACCGGTATTGTTCGTAAAGAAGAAGGATGGAAGTTTTAGAATGTGCATCGATTACCGGGAATTAAACAAAGTTACCATCAAGAACCGATACCCTCTTCCACAAATAGATGACTTGTTTGACCAACTCCAAGGGGCAAACTATTTCTCGAAAATTGACCTTCGATCCGGTTACCATCAAGTTAAAATCCAAGAGGAAGACGTGTCTAAAACGGCGTTCCGAACTCGTTATGGCCACTACGAATTCTTAGTTATGCCATTCGGACTGACTAATGCTCCCGCAGTTTTCATGGACCTTATGAATCGAGTTTGTAAACCGTACCTCGACAAATTCGTTATCGTGTTTATAGATGACATTCTGATATATTCGAAAACCAAGGAGGAACACGAACAACATTTACAAACTATTTTGGAGCTGTTGAGGCAGGAAAAGTTGTATGCCAAGCTGTCAAAGTGTGAATTTTGGCTACAAGAAGTACAATTTCTAGGGCACGTTGTTAACCGACACGGTATCCATGTAGACCAGAGTAAGATTGAAGCCATCAAAAATTGGCAAGCCCCAAAGTCACCGAAAGAGATCCGCCAATTTTTGGGTTTAGCTGGGTATTATCGGCGTTTTATTGCTAACTTTTCCAGCATAGCCCAACCTTTAACTCTTTTGACTTAAAAAGATCGCGCTTACGTGTGGGGAGAAGAAAAAGAAGCGGCTTTTCAATTGCTGAAACAGAAACTATGCCAAGCCCCGATACTGAGTCTTCCAGAGGGAACTGATGATCTGGTAGTTTATTGTGATGCGTCCCGGAAAGGTTTAGGGTGCGTACTTATGCAAAGAAACAAAGTCATAGCATACGCTTCTCGACAATTAAAGGTGCACGAGAAGAATTATACCACCCATGACTTGGAACTAGGCGCGGTTATTTTTGCACTCAAGATCTGGAGGCACTATTTGTATGGCACCAAGTGTACAGTATACACCGACCACAAAAGCCTACAGCATATTTTCGACCAGAAAGAACTAAATATGAGGCAGAGGAGATGGATAGAATTGTTGAATGATTACGACTGTGAGATTCGATACCATCCAGGCAAGGTAATATAGTAGCAAATGCTTTGAGTAGAAAAGACAGGATCAAACCACTACGGGTCCGAGCACTTGGAATGATCGTCCAAACCAGCCTCACCGAGCAAATTCGTATTGCTCAAAACGAAGCTCTGAAAGGAGATCACTTGGAAAATGAAAACTTGCATGGAACCGAACAAAACTTTGAAGAAATAACTGACAAAATTCTATACTACAAAAATCGAGTTTGGATTCCCACTTTCAGTAATCTGCGTGACTTGATCATGGACGAAGCCCATAAGTCCAAATACTCCATTCACCCAGGAACAGATAAGATGTACAAGGACTTGAAGGAGTATTATTGGTGGCCCGGTATGAAGAAGGATATAGCCACGTACGTCAGTAAATGTTTAACGTGTGCGAGAGTTAAGGCTGAATATCAAAAACCTTCGGGAATGTTGCACCAACCGGAAATACCACAATGGAAATAGGAACAAATTACCATGGATTTTGTAACACATCTCCCAAAAACTTCCCGAGGAAACGATGCAATATGGGTGATAGTTGACCGACTAACCAAATCCGCACACTTTCTTCCAATCCGAACCACTTATACAACCGAAAAACTTGCTCACATCTACATCAATGAAATCGTTTCCCGACACGGCGTACCCGTTTCAATCATTTCTGATCGCGATAGCCATTTCACCTCTCGTTTCTGGTAAGCCGTACAAGAAGCTTTGGGAACCCGAATTGACCTAAGTACCGCCTACCACCCCCAAACTGACGGTCAATCTGAACGAACCATTCAAACCTTAGAAGATTTGCTTCGCGCTTGTATACTAGACTTTGGTGGAAATTGGGATCAACATCTTCCACTAGTTGAATTCTCATACAATAACAGCTATCACAGTAGCATTCAAGCGGCACCGTATGAAGCGCTGTACGGACGGAAATGTAGATCACCCTTGTGTTGGACTGAGGTTGGAGATACCCAAATTACACGATCTGACTTGATTCAAGAAACCACCGACAAAGTCCGTAAAATCACAAACAAATTGAAAATTGCCCGAGATCGACAGAAAAGCAACGCTGATGTTCGTAGAAAACCGTTATCCTTTGAAATAGGCGACAGAGTTTTTCTGAAAGTATCCCCGTGGAAAGGCGTACTTCGATTCGGAAAAACCGGTAAACTAGCCCCGCGATACATCGGGCCATATGAAGTCATTTCTAAGATAGGTCCGGTAGCTTACCGACTGAAACTTCCTGTGGAGTTGAGTTCTATTCACGATGTCTTTCATATTTCGAACCTGAAAAAGTGTCTTATTAACGAAACCGAAATCGTGCCATTAAAAGACTTAAACATAAACGAAAAACTGAATTTCGTTGAAGAACCGGTGGAAATATTAGAGGGAAAAATAAAACAATTAAGACACAACAAAATCTCTCTAGTAAAAGTTCGGTGGAATTCACAAAGGGGACCCGAATTCACGTGGAAGCGGAAATCTGAATTCAAAATGAAATACCCGCACCTGTTTCCAAACAAAGACAAAGTTGAATAATCGAATTTCGGGGACGAAATTTTCTAACGGGGGGAGAATGTGACATTTGAGCCAAAACAAGGTACACCTCAGTACGTATTTACTGATTAAGCAAATAAACGCCTTTTGCGTAACAAACGAACGATTAACCGAACGGGTCGGGTTATGACCCAGATATCTCGGGGGGGCATTTATAAGTGATATACGATCTATAAAAGCTAAAATATTAGAAATATGGTCTTAGTTTGATAGCAAACAAGTTAAACGAAAACATGCTCGTTTAACCACCCGCTATAGATTTAAACGCGAAAGATAGTTACAAACCAAGCATTGTATCATCCGTTAAGCCGAAAAAGACTTACCAAACACTTATTTGAAATGTTTTAAGCGATTCGTGAAAATATTTTTGATTTTTACAAACATATAGTATGTTTTTATAATTTTACACAAAACTAGCCGAAAAACAATCGTTTTCGCGCTGTTTGTCGCACCCGATAAGTTTTTCGCGCCAAAAACCGAACCCGAACTAAATTTGGACCGGGCTTTTCGTATTTGGGCTTGAGAAATCAGAAACTTGGGCCAAAATGGGCATAAAAATGGGCCCATGGATTCCGGCCGCAGCCGCCACCCCACCCCCCTTCATTTCCTTTTCACATATAAACTAGATCCAAGCCATTTTCCCATATAATTTCTTGAAAACTCTGGATACAACTCTGCTCCAGCCAAAAACAGCAAGAAAACCTAAGGTAAGGAGCTTAAATAAGTAGCTTTTTACTTGTTTAATACCATAAAAACATGTCTTGGTTACTAAAAATCATTCCTAACCGTGTAAAAATCCTAAAAATGGTCCATAAACATGTTTTGATCATACACATGGTAAGGAACCTGTTTTGATAATTTTTTTGGCCATAAACACGGATTAAAGGGTTGAAACGACGTTTTTACGGTTCAAAAGTTCGTTTTTGTGCACTAGCCGAAACCCTAACTTACGGGCTGTTATGTTGATGAAATATCGCTTGGTTTGTGATATAGGACTTTTACCTAGCTTGCTTAGAAGCACAAGAACCTAAAAACTTGATTAAAAGGTCGGAAACGAGCCAAACCCGCTAAGGTAATGCCGAAACACTTGCTTACGGGCTATTTAGGTTAAGGCTGTGATGTTCATATTGTTAGGACTTGAAATTTTTCAGGGACATCAGGGATCATGTCAGTGAGTCCCTGTTTAAAATTGGTAATTTTTCGACCATCCGAGAATATTTGGCGAATTTATTACCGAATTGGGACGTTTATTTGGAAAAATAGCTAAAATACTTCAAAAATTATGAAATTTTTCTGGGAACTCAGATTTGATGTATTTTGATCACATATGAATTTTGGGATCATTTGGAGAAGTTTAAAGGTGTTTTGTTTATTTGCGTTCGTGTGAATTTTTATAGCCGAATTTGGGTCTATCGCACGAGCTTTTTACATTCTGGAATTGATACAGGTTGTTTTGGGGCATGAATTGAGTATTCAGGAATTTTTGGTGAATTTTTGGAAATTGTTTGGGGTAAACGGACGATTTTCAGACGAAATATTGCTGATAAAATGAATTTTTATAAATTAATAAATCAGTAAATAAATTCCAGAAATATTTTTATAAAAATCTACATATTGTAATTGATAAGTAATTAAATTTTCATAATTTAATGATTAACGATTAATTAATTATTCTAATCTGAATATTAAACAAATTCAGTTTTTATAAAAACCGGCAAGTTCGCGACTAGTGAATCTGCGGGAATATCAAAACACCAAGAGTGATCAAAAATCATATTTTTGGGCTAATTAAACAAAAATGAACTTTTTTATGAGAAACCTGGACAATCCGGGTGGATTGTGCGCGTTTCTTCTCAAATCAAACTGTATAAACGGAAACGGGCCCCGTGGCTAATCCGGGACCCCAGTATGTGATCTTTCTTTATAACTTAATCATTTCATTAACTAATACATTTACCCAAGCTTATTTTCCCATAACTGTTTTCTGAATGCGTAAACGAACAACTTGGCCCAGCTGGGAAAACGGGAATCTGAGCCAAGTTCAGTTTTAAGTATTAGACATTGAACAACATCACAACCTAAGCCTATTGCCACTTTCTGGGCGTTCCAGCTACACCCAGATTAGTTATACAGCCCAGTTTAGTATTAAGATTATAATAATATTAAAATATTAATATTATTATAATATTGATTATAGGAACTACTGATAACTGACCAAACGAACCACGAGCTGATACAGTACTGATTATCGACTAAACCGTTAGTTTCATGACCCCACTTTTAAACTGTTTTACGAACTTTTGGGGTGAAAAGCATGTTTGCTTATATCTATACACACCTGAAACATGTACTGATGTGAATTATCTAAGTGCTAACACACGAAAGTCCCCACAATCACAGTGATTAACTTCGAGCCGGTGGCTTGTGAATAGTACTATTGGTTTGACAAACCCAAACGGAATCGGCCTGATTGCCGTGTCACATAGCGCCGTTTGCACATGACCATATTTAAACATACAGGCTATGTAGTGTTAGACATAGCTACCGGGGCATGTTGTGGGCGGAAGGGGAGCCACAGTGGTTGATTGAGCGTGGGAAATGGAGGCACGCAGCACGAACAGTTCAGGCTTCACTGTAGCTTAGCATAATTACATCACATACATCATTTACATACATACATACTTATTTCGTAATTACAAGTTTTGACTTGTGAACACTCATTACTGTTTTCTTGAAACTCGTGAAACTCACCAACTCTAGTAGTTGACCCGTTTTAAACTGCTTTTCAGGGTTACCGAAGTTGGAAAATCCGTGATTTTGTGCTACCTGTTACTAATGTGATCGATGCAGTGTGAATAGAGGCAAGGCTACCAGTATGGCTAGAGTAGCTTATGAGTATATCTTGGTGTAACACCTAGTTTGTAATAAAAGATAGACCAATGTAATATAATATAAATTAGTTGTAATGTTTCTTTATAAACAATGTTGTTGATACCAGAGGTGTCTGTTACATTCCCGTTTTACGCTTCCGTATTATGCTAGTCGGGTTGTGACAGAGTCGCTACTTTTGGTGAAGATTTGAGAGAGTTAAAGATTTGGGGATTAGGTTTTCATGGATGAAGATGAAGAACATATAGTTTTGTTTATGTTTGTGGTTTAAGTTTGATCTTGTGGCTGGGATTTGATGTAATTGTAATCGGGTCGGGTTTTATTCGAGTTTAAACAGAGGATTGGGTCTGACCCAGAAAAGAAAAAAAAATAATAAGAAAAATAAAAAAAAATTCCTCGTGTGCTATAATGGAACAGAGCTTAGTGGTCGTACGGTCAGCTAGATATGTATCTGGGTGTCTTAAGCCATAGTATGCTACAGTATTTAAACCGTAGGGTACGGTTTAAAAAAAATATTTCTGGCCGTAAGCCATGTTGAAACAGCAGGTAATGGGGGTAGGGAACGGCATGGCAGGTTAACCTTTTGTTTTGCTTTTATCTTTTTTTTTATAAATCACTAATTAGTTATTAAACTAAAAATATAAGTTCATTTTTTTTAGGTAAAATAAACTTGAAATATTCTCTTTCCTTTTATTATTATTATTATTATTATTATTATTATTATTATTATTATTATTTATTTATTTTTTATTTTTTTTATTTATTTACTTAATTATTTATTCATCTATTTATTTATTTTAACCTTTTGTTTTAACGCATTTAACGCATCCCTTCCCCAACTTAAAATTTGACATTGTCCTCAATGTTCTAGGAAGTGAACATCGTCTAACCATTCCCCGACTTGATTACTAAGTAATTTTTTTTTCGTGAAACTAAAATGAAAAATACAGTAATATACAAGAATAAAATACGGGTGGCTTGTTCCCACCCGATGTTACCTAACCCTCTAATGGCCTCATATGTTGGCGAGTCAACCAAAAAACTCACCACCTCCATTTTCTTTGTGTTAATGTCTCCGGCTTCAAGAAACGGTTTTAATTGATAACCGTTTACCACTTGTCTTGTCTTATCTTGGAGACCATCGATTTTTACCTCGCCATAGTTCCCGACTCGTAAGATGGCATATGGTCCCATCCACTTGCTTTTCAACTTTCAGGAAAAGAACTTGGCTCGGGAATTATAAAGCCACACCTTTTGACCAACTTCAAAGGTTATCTTCCGAATCTTTGCATCATGAACTTCTTTCAACTTTGCGTTGTAAGCTGCATAAGCTTCTTACGCCTCATTTCTTATTTCTTCCAGCTCGTTTAGATTTAATTTTCTTTCTTTGCCTGCATTGTCATATTAAAGATTAACTTTCTTAACGGCCCAATATGCAATATGGGCAATTTCCATAGGCAAATGACAACTCTTCCCGTAATTAACGATATGGAGTGGTTCCAATAGGAGTTTTATAAGCGGTTTTATATGCCCATAGAGCTACATCTAACCGCAAAATCTTTACGGTCAGGCCTTACAGTTTTTCCCAAAAAATTTTTATTTGCCTATTGGAAACCTCCACTTGGCCGCTAGTTTTCGGGTGATATGGAGTTGCAATCCTATGGTTAACTCCTTAACGTTTAAGTAATTTTCCAAAATTAAAATTTTTAAAGTGAGATCCCCCATCACTTATGATCACACGATGGATACCAAACCTTGTGAAGATATTAGTTTGGACAAAATTACAAACAACAGAATGGTCGTTTGTTTTAATGGCTATTGCTTCTATCCATTTGGACACATAATCAATGGCCACTAAGACATAACTCTTCCCACATGAATTCGGGAATGGTCCCATGAACTATTCCCCACACGTCGAAGATATCGACCAAAAGGATCGGTTGCATGGGCATTTCATCTCATCTAGAAATACTCCCCAATTGTTGACACCGCACATAATTCTTTGCAAATTCGTGTGCATCTTTTAAAATACTAGGCCAAAAGAAACCACAAGATAAAACCCGATGTCCAGTTTTTTGCCCACTAAAGTGGCCTCCACATGCATATGAGTGAGCGTGAGCTAACGCATCTTGAACTTCATTAACCGGGATACACCTTCGAATCATTTGATCGGGTCATACTTTAAACAAATCTGGATCATCCCAAATATATTGCCTCGCTTGGCAATGAATTGGCATCTCCGTTTTTTATTCCATGATTCGGGAAATGTACATGCAGCCAAGTAATTCACAATATTAGCAAAGCAAGGTAATGTAGATATAGGCAAAATATTTATATCTGGGAAAGATTCATTAATTGGTTTGCTTCTCCCGTTCTCTTCCATTACAATTCTTGACAAGTGGTCGGCCACCACGTTTTCACTCTATTTCTTGTCTCGAATTTCAACATCAAATTCTTGTAACAACAAGATCCACCTAATCAACCATGGCTTTGCATCCTTTTTCTTCATGAGGTGCCTAAGAGCACTATGGTCAGAATATATAATAACTTTACTAACCCTTATATATGAGCGAAATTTATCCAAAGCATATACTACCGCAAGTAACTCTTTTTCTGTTGTTGTGTAATTAAGTTGTGCATCAGAAAGAGTTTTACTTGCATAATATATAGCCACGGGTTTCTTATCAACCCTTTGACCCAAAACAGCCTCAATTGCATAATCACTCACTTCACACATAATTTCAAAAGGTAAAGACCACTCGGGTGATTGCAAATTTGAGGCTTCAACCAATTTTTGTTTCAAAATGTTAAAAGCTTCAATACATTCTTCATTAGAAACAAAAGGAGCATATTTCAATAGTAAATTACATGAAGGTTTTGTTATTGAACTAAATCCTTTAATAAACCTCCTATAAAACCCCGCATGACCTAAGAATGATCTAATGCTTTTAACATTCGTGGGATGAGGTAAAGTTGATATAACTTGCACTTTTGCATGCTCTACCTCAATCCCACGAATTGAAATCACATGGCCCAACACGACCTTCTTAGACCATGAAATGACTTTTTTCCCAACTCAAGACCAAATTTGTTTCAACACATCTTTTTCACACCTTTCTAGTTGATCTCAGCATGTTTTAAAAGATGAACCAAAAATAGAAAAGTCGTCCATAAAGATTTCCAAAGACTCCCCCACGATATCCTAAAAGATACTCATCGTACACCTTTGGAAGGTGGCGGGTGCATTACATAATCCAAATGGCATTTGCCTAAATGCGAAAGTGTCATATGGACATGTAAGGGTGGTCTTTTGTTGATCCTCGGGATGAATGGCGATTTGGTTATAACCTGAACAACCATTTAAAAAACAATAATAATTCTGACCTACCAATTTCTCTATAATTTGATCTAGGCAAATTGGAAATAAATAATCCCAACTTTTGTGTATTGGCCGATAATAATCCCAACTTTAAAAATCACTACCAACGGTCCCAACTTTCAACTATTTTTTTCTCAATGGTCCTCCGTTAAAAAACACTTAACGCCGTTATGTTTTTTCCCAAGTTTCAAACCGATGTTTTAGAGCTTTTGATCGGAAGAATGATACGATTCGACCGATGTAAAACTTATCTCAAAACTATTATCCGAGCGACGAAACAATGTTTCAATTTGGGTGTTTGAATTTCCAATTAACAAAAATTAAGTCATTTGAATCACCGTTTTGGGATAAGTTTTACATCGGTAGAATCGTATCGTTCTTCCGATCAAAAGCCCTAAAACATTGGTTTGAAACTTGGGAAAAAACATAACGGCGTTAAGTGTTTTTTAACGGAGTACCATTGAGACAAAAATAGTTGAAAGTTGGGATCGCTGGTAGTGATATTTAAAGTTGGGATTATTATCGGCCAATACACAAAATTTGGGATTATTTATTTCCAATTTGCCTTTGATCTGTGAATGGTAAAGGAAAATGGTCGTTAGATGTAGCTGCATTTAATTTGCTATAGTCAATACAAACCCGCCACCCGATTACCGGCCAAGTGGCTACCTCCTCACCAAAGTCGTTCTTAACGACTTGGATGCCCACTTTTTTAGATATGGTTTGTGTTGAACTTACCCATGTTCTATCAAAAATTGGGTAAATAATAACAGTATCCAACCATTTAAAAACCTCCTTCTTCACAACCTCCTTCATGTTGGGATTCAATCTTCTTTATGTATCCCATGATGGTGCAACTTCTTAATCTGTGATGATCTTGTGCATCACGATTGAAGGGCTAATACCTTTCATCAATTCATCCTCTTGGTCGTCAGTCAAATTTGATGCAATAATGATCGGTAAGGTGTTATTCTCTCCCACATAAGCATACTTTAGATGCTTTGGTAACTCCTTCAACTTAACTTTTAGTGGCTCTACCAATGATGGCTTCAATGTTGTCTCAATATTATCAGGTAAGCTCTCTGTGTGATGGGTTCGTGGGGGTCTACCGTCATTGATTGCCATGATTTCAACTTTCTTCTCTTCATCACTTAAACTTTCCTAAAACTCCTATTCAAACCTGTCAAAAACAAAACTATTCTCCGTCAAACACCAGTCAATGGTATCGGCCATGAAACACTCATCGTTAAAAAGATAATTAGTGTTGTTAGAAAACATATTTAAACGAAGCTTATGATTACCGAATGTCATATCCACCATTCCATCTGCACAACTTATATGAGAATGGGATGTTGCTGAAAATGGTCTTCCCAAGATGACATTTGGTTGTTTTCCCTATATACTAGAAATGTGATCAAGTACCAAAAATTCATCATGAAAATAAAAATCTTCCACCTTCACTATAACATCGGTTAAGATTCCCCTTGGAAGTTTTAATGTCAAATCAGCCAACAGAACCATTGTGTCAACGTTTTGTAACGGGCCGAAATCGTATTGATCATATAAACTTCCCAGGAGAATACTTATGCTCACCCCAACATCCAAGAGTGCCCTTTCAATTTTAAAATCACCAACTTGAATTGAAATTAAGGGTGCCCTCGGATCTTCTAGTTTAGGTGGAAGTGCATCTTACAAAACTTCACTCACATTGACATTCACACCAACTTTCTTAGGTAACTTATGATGTTGTTTCTTAGTACACAAATATTTTAGGTATTTGGCATATGCCGAAACTTGTTTTATTGCATCAATCAACAGAAGGTTATATTTAACTTGTTTGAAGACCTCCCACATTTCATCTTGTTATAGGCCCCTTGTTGTTAATTTGTGACCTTTTTACCGGGTCCACCAAAGCTTCGGGAAAGGGTGTAGTTTTAACCTCCACATCCTTTTTGAAAATGTCAATGGGTTTTTCATTACTTACAAATTTACCTTTTGGGTTCTCATTAACCAATTTTGATTGCTTTTCTTTTAAAATTGGTCCCGTTTCATTATCACTTTCCTCATCGACATCTTCCACCACACCTTCAACGAATTGTGGTGGATTATTGACCTTGTTATCATAAATCTTACCATTTCTTAAAACACATACCTTGTTTACGTCGGCATGCTTTGAAAACTTTGAACTTATACTTTGATGTCCCGGATTAACTGTGGTGTCACTCAGTAGCTTTCCCGCACTCTTATTGATTTGAGCCACCTCCTCGACCAATTGACCCATTTGTTTTTCTAATGTTGCTTGAGATTTCTCTTGAATTTCCATTCTTTGGACCCACCTCTTATCCGTTTCATCTTGTTTTTTTACCATTGTTCTCAACATGGCCATCATGTCATCAAGAGTAGTTGAACTTTGTTGGTTACTTTGGTCTTGATTTTGACTCCGCCCTTGAGTGTAGTTTCATGACGAATTACTTTATCGGTTATTGTATGAATTTCTTTGATAATTTCCTGAGTTGTAATTGCTTTGTTGGCGGTTTTGATAAGAGCTCCCGCTTTGGCTTGACCCTTGAAAATTTGGGTTCTATTGAGTTGATGCATTACCATACTTAAAATTAGGATGGTTTCTCAAAACCGGGTGATATGTGTTGGAGTTCATGTCACAGTTCTTCTTCTCTCCATACACATTATTCACCTCTTCATACATCTCCTCATCAAATGGGCAATCAACACTCTTATGCCCAAAGTCACCACACCTTTCACACACATTAAATTTCACCGATGCAACATATTTCTTCTCCTTCTTTTTCAAAAGAGCTAGTTCCCGCTCTAATGATGCCAATTTCTCCTTAGTCTCATAATCCGGGTTGGATTTTGAAATAGGATGCTTAACTCTTCGACTAGCTGATGCCTCGGTTTTGGAGCTTGACTCATCTTCTCAAAAAATTTCAAATCTTCTTCTTTGGGTCTTGATAACAAATTACCATTACTTGTAGACTTCAAATATTTCATTTCTTCTTCAGTTAACCAATCAACAACGCACTTGACTAATTCCCACAACTCAATTTGATGATGTGGGCATTTCCTCATCAACTCTTTGAAACGGGTAAATGCCTCGTGAAATAATTCGCCCGATTATTGTTGGAATGTTCGAATCTTCATTCTGGCTTCATCCGTCTTTGCCAAAGAATAGTACTCATCAAAAATACTTGTTACATTTCATCCCATGATTGAATACTATTAGCGGGTAAAGTGACAAACCAACTCTTAGCTTTGTCTTATAATGAAAATTGAAACAACCTCAACTTCACTTCATCTTGATCAAGGTTTTGGTCACCAATTGTGCCACAAAGGTGGAGAAATCAGACAAATGTATGTATGGCTCCTCGGTGGCCATACCATGAAAATGTGGAAGAACATTTATGTAATTGGGTCTTGATTTAAATGCTCTTGTACACGGTCTTGGTGAAGCAATAGGTGAAGTATTATCCGAAATAGTCGGTCTAAACCGACCATTAACCCCATGAACCGGCGCCACATGATGTCTTCTTTGAAGTTGTGGATGGTTGTTTCCACCACCCCGTTGATTATCAATTGGAACACCATATTGGAATTGATTTCTACCCCTTCCGTTTGGATTAGGAAACCATTCATAAATAGTATTGTTGTTGATCTGGTTTCCTCTTTGATTATTGTTTCGAGGGATATAATCAAACCCGTATCCGCCCGCGTACCTGTAGTCCGCGTACTTATTACCATTCCACTCCCCATAATTTGTGCTTTGTTCATACCCATCTTCATGATTGTAGTCCCCCTCCATATCATCAAAACCATCGTTGCCATAATTATCCGCATACCCAAACTCATCACCATCATCACTATAACACGTATCTCCTATATGTAATAAGTGGATACTAACGTTATCCTCTTTATCATTTTCTTCATCGTTGTTGGGAAAAAGGTTTTGTTGGGGAGGAGTTTGGTGTTGTGGGCTTCTTCAGTTGTTATTGGGATTTGGATTTTGGTTTCGATTGGAATTTTGATTTTTGGTTAGAGTTGCGGTTTGGATTAAGGGCATTGGTGGAGAAGGTGGTCTACGGTTATTTCCAATTAAGTGGTTACTCATGTTTGTTGGTTCGGGTGAAATGGGTTGCAAGTTTTTTATCGGTTTCGGTTTTGCCTTGCTACTCTCTCTATTTCCGGTTCAAAAACAAGTGGTGAAGTCCGCCTAGATAGACGAGTACGCATACAATATCTGTCACCTGCACGCGTAAACAACTACCACGCGTAAAAGAGAAAAAAAATAATAATAATAAAAATCAAAACACTTAAAACAAATTATCACTAATTAAAAAAATTAACTAAATTTAAAAACGCAAAGCGCACAATCTCCCCGAAAACGGCGCCAAAATTTGATCGGTCATTGTCGGACCGGTCAAAGATAGAGAAAATGTGTGTCCTAGATACCCTAAACTAGTTAGAGTAAGAAGGGTGTCGAACCACGAAGAGTTTGTGGTTAGTGGTCTAAATTTAGTTGATTAATTATTATGAAGCTTTGTATAAAGTCGTATAGAACAAATACGATTTAGATTGCAAATGATGAACCAACAAGTTGATTCAATTGATTTATAAATATAAACTGAAATAATTGTAAATGTGAAAACGAGTGTCAAATAGTAACTAAATAACTTTAGTTGATTGAGGTAAACAAAAATTGGGAAAAATGACCGCCCAGGGCTTCGAGCTATGTAGCAAATTATAATTTAATTCGGTTTGTTAATTGGAAATTACTAAGAAATAATATGGTAAATAACTGTAACAAAGGATATTGCAAAACAAGGGATTCCGGCCGTATTGACCTTTCGATGTATAGCCGGGCAAGGAACATGCGCTAGGAATTTGTCTTAGTAAAAATCAAGTTATATAATATGAAATCCCTAAACCAATTGCTAGTATATGATTATGTAAACACCAAAAACGGACAATTATAATAGATTCAACGATAATAACCTTGTTCTTCAAACACAAAAATACCATATAAACCCTAATTGTTCAACAAAGATGATGAAGCATATAAAGTTTAAATCCAACAAACAAAAATCAAAATTTTAATATGCAAACATAAACCCTAGACCTCTGATCAAAAGAAATTTTAGCCTAGCATGTTAACCATAGTTCATACAATTAATTAAGATGATATTATGATTGTTGATGAAGAACTTTGATGTAGAAGGCTTTCTTGATTCTCCTTTTGATTCTTAATGGAGAAGATGATGATGACGGAAGATTAATGAAAAAAAGATGATTACCAATTGCTCAAAATCGCCTCTAAATATCCCCCAATCATGTGGTTACATATCTCCTTAATTATGGCATTAATCTCCATAAAAAACTTGGTTAAAAACTGAATTTCACGATTTTTAAATTGCAGGGACCGTAGGGTACCGCCTGACAAAGATTTTCTTTAATCTCTTGGCCCTAAAACATGCTTAAATCTTCATCTTTGTGTCCTTTATCCGCAACACCTACAATTCATAAACACATAATCAAAGTACATATATTTGTCATGAAACAAGATGAAACCATATACTTTTAACTCCTTTAAGCGTGTGATATTAACCAACCCATCAGCGGGTAAACGTCGCCTTACGAATAGAGAGTTGGAACAAAAACGAGTAAAAGGCTATGTTTTTGGGGTACGGAAAAATTCGTTCCCAGTCATCAATGCCCTTGAAACCGTAATCACGTGTACATGATTGAGGTGGAGGATGAGGATGAACCAGTTGTGGAAGAAATAGTAATAAAATATGAAGAGAAGGAGCACCAAATTTCGATTCGTGCGTTAACTGGTATTCCCTCCTACTCAACTATGCGGGTTCAGGGTTCGATGGGTACTCGCCAACTTCACATAATTATTGACTCGGGATTGACTCACAACTTTGTTGACAATAAATTGGCAAAACGGTTACAATGCAAGGTAAGGGACATTCCTCCTATTAATGTTGGTGTAGAGAATGGGAAGAAACTCACTTGCAATCAGATGTGTCCTGACTTCTAATGGATCATGCAAGGTCATTGGTTCATAGCAGAAGTTTTACTAATAGGTTTGGAGAATTATGGCATGATACTAGATGTATAGTGGCTTCTCCCATTAAATGACATTCTTTGGAATTTCCAAAATATGACCATGCAATTTGAGGTTGATGGCAAACAATATGAATTTAAGGGACTCCAAAATAATAAATTCATGGTTTGCTCGGTAGAAAAAATGGAGAATTGATGAAAAAACATTCTAGGGATAGAGCAATACAATTATTAAGCCTCCAACTCGCCAATGGGGGTTCCGAAGTTACCTACCAATCCAACGTTTTATGTAATCAGACCCACTCACACGAGAACCTGCCTTGGAGAGAGTTGACCCAAGTTTCTCCAAGGTATTTTAGACGCCGGAAGGTTTTCCACCCATTCGGTCTTTTGATCATCGTATCGTCCTTAAGGACCGAACCGTCGGTTCAAAAAGATGTGATAGAGAAGACCACCCGAGAATTATTGAGATTCGAGAGTTATTCGTAACAGTCAAAGCTCATTTGCAGCCCCGGTTGTGTTAGTTAAGAAACAAGACGGGCATTGGCGGATGTGCATGGACTATTGCAGGATTAACAAGGCAACGATTAAAGATAAGTTTCCAATTCCACTAATTGAAGAATTGTTAAATGAACTAGGTGGGGCCACATTTTTTTCAAAGTTGGATTTACGCTCCGGGTATCATCAAGTTTGTATGGCACCCGAAGAGATTCATAAAACAACGTTTTGAACCCACGAGGGCCATTATGAATTTCTTGTTATGCCATTTTGCCTTACGAATGCACCTACAATGTTCCACGCTCTCATGAACCATGGTTTTTGGCCAATGTTAAGAAAAGGGATACTTGTATTTTTTGATGACATACTTGTGTATAGCCTAAGTGAAGACCAACACATTCACCATTTAAAACAAGTCCTCTCTATTATGAAGGAAAATAAGTTGTTTGCTAAAGAATCAAAATGTGTGTTCGGAGGACGTGTGGTGGAGTGTTTGGGCCATATTATACATGGGGAGGGGGTGAAAACAGACCCGGCCAAAATAGAGGCTATTCAACAATGGTCGGTATCGAAGAAACTCAAACCACTTAGGGGTTTTTTAGGGTTAGTCGGGTATTACAGGCGTTTCATCATGTCCTTTGGAATAATTACTAAACCACCTACCGACTTATTAAAGAAGGATGCATTACATTGGGGAGCAGAAGCACATGAAGCTTTTGACCGCCTCAAAGAGCTTTATCCTCAGCACCAGTTTTGTCTTTACCCGATCCTACTAAACAATTCGTGGTGGAAACAGATGCTTCGGCGGGTGGGCTAGGGGCGGTTCTAATGCAAGAACGTCACCCAGTTTCATTTTTAAGCAATGCTCTCTCCCCAAAACAAAACGTGTTATCGGTGTATGAGAAGGAGTTGCTAGCAATCATGATGGCGGTGAAACAATGGCACTATTATCTCATCACGGGTCCATTTATTATATGCATTGACCAGAGAAGTCTCAAACATCTTTTGACCCAAAAGGTGACAACTCCATTGCAACACAAATGGCTCGCGAAACTCATGGGCTATCATTATTGAATTGAGTACAAAAAGGAGCGAGAGAATGTTGCGGCCGACGCCTTATCACGGGTTCAGGGTGCCATCTGTCATGAGTCACCGATGGGCGGTCACTCAGGAGTTATGGCCACGGTTCAACGGGTGAAGGGTTTTTTTAAGGGAGTTTCAAAGATGGTGCGACAGGTTGTCCGTAGGTGCAACGTGTGTATGCGGGCGAAGCATGAAAATGTTTCATCGCTGGGGCTGTTACAACCTTTACCGGTTCCCGACACTATTTTCACAGATATTTCCATTGATTTTATAGGTAGGTTACCGAAGGTCAGGGGAAAGATACTATATTTGTGGTGGTTGATCGGCTCACGAAATACGGTCACTTCATGGTTCTCGGCCACCCGTTCTCTACCAAGAAAGCTGCTCAGGTATTTCTCGACAATATTTATAAACTGCATGGCTGCCCTAACTCGATAATCTCATATTGTGATACGGTGTTTTTAAGTTCATTTTGGACGGAATTCTTAAAGCTTCAAGGGGTGTCGCCAAATTGTCCACGGCTTACCACCCGCAAACCGACGGGCAAACGGAAGTTGTTAGCAGGTGTTTGGAAGGGTATTTATGGTGCGTGGTGACGGTGATGGTGATGAAACAACCCCACACGTCGATTAAATGGGTGTCCTTAGCTGAGTGGTGGTAACTACATTCCATTTTTCATTCGTAAAGTCGCCTTTAGAGGCTCTCTATGGGTATCGCCCTCCCCTGCATATCCCTTATATTCTTAAGGACACTGCCAATAAAGAGGTTGATGGAATGATGCAAGACCGTGAGTCCGCGGTGAGGGTCTTGAAACAATCTCTACTTAAGGCTCAAAACCATATGAAACAACAAGCCGATAGGCACCGCACCGAGAGAGAATTTGAAGCAGGTTATTGGGTCTACCTCAAGTTACAACCATACATGCAAAATTACCTACGATTTTATAAGCACTCTAAGCTCACACCGAAATACTATGGCCCTTTTTTTATTATGGAAAAGGTAGGATTTACATGTTGGATCTACCAGATTAAGCTCAGATTCACCCCATTTTTCATGTGTCGTTGCTTAAAGATGCAGGCAGGCCTCCATCCAAAGTAGTTCCTTTTACGACGGGACCACGGTTTAGTTTGTTACCTAAAAGGGTGTTGGATCGGAAGTTGGTTAAAAGGGTAACGGGGCAACGATGAAGATACTGGTTCACTGGAAGGGCCAGACGACACAAGACGCCACATGAGAATACCTTGATGACTTACGGCTGCGTTTTCCCGACTTCAGCGAGCTCACTTCTTGAGGTCAAAAAGTGTGTTATGGAGGGAGTTTTGATACGAACAGTCAGCTTTGTTTATTTTAAGTCTTTTGTTTGCTTTGTTTAAGTTTGGGTTGTTAAGGACCATTAATGCCTTTCTGTTTTGTTTGGGGTGTCTTGTGGAACTTTTGTTAAATGTGATTTGATTATAAACCTAAATGCCGTCAAGGTCTGGACATCCAAAAATACGACTTTCCTCCACATCATTTAGCTTTCTTATTCCTTCCCTTTCAGTTACAACTAATAAGGCGGTTACAATGACGGTTGCAAGAAGCAGTACTCTGAGAGTTGATCAATATGTGGCACCATCGAACACGTTTCTTTTGTGTGGTAGCATAAAACGACAATATGAATACGTTAAAACGAATCAAACCAAATAATAATTGTGTGATGAATAGTTTTGGCTTTTTACAACATATCGATACAGTAATATCTAAAAGTTGAAAATTTACACTCCCCACTTAAAAGAAACACAATCAATGGTCAGAACTTCATCAGTCTCCGCCATCGCTAAGCTCATTACCATCAGATGTAGCCGAGAACGATTGGCAATGGCTAAAAGCAGGGTCAGGCTCATGATTAGGGTCAACTGGACCAAACTACAACTCGACACGAAACTCGGGACCCGCTATTGATCTTGCCTTAGTTCCAACTTTATCCAATTCCAATATAGAAAGCTGCACAGTTCGAAACCTCAAAATTAATAAATTTAAACACAAAAATTACAAAGTATTTAAAAGAATCAAATATGAACCTGTAGCATGTTGTTTTCAATGAAAGCAGTATTGAAGCAGGCATAAAAGAATCGACCACCGATGTTTTTTTCATAAAAGGTGACACGCACATCACCAGTAACCTGTCAAACCATGATATAGATATAGATATACATATATGATAATATGAAATTGATAAGTGGGCATTTGTGGAATCACACCAATAAGCTTTATTAAAGTAGCATTCAAGGCAGTTCATTTCATCAGATTTTTCTTGCTCTGACTTGTCATCTTCCTTGATGAACGGGTACAGAAAACTGTCGACGCCAGCTGTATTAGTTTTTTTCGAGCAATAGTTTTTACATTTATGTATGGATGGACGATAAAGTTGGCCCGGAACCTGTAGCAGAATATGATAATTAATATACACAAATAATATGACAAAGATGGAAAACCAACGAGAACCACTGATTTATTATGAAAAGTGTTACACTCAATTTATAAAAGCATCACGAACTGAGCACTCACAATTACTTTTAAGTATTACGCTCACGAACTGAACGCATTACTCTCACGAACTAAATGCGTTACTCTCACAAACTGAGCTTATTACACTCATTTACGTGTTACGCTCAATTAAAAAGCATCACAAATTGAGTATACAAATAACAGCTCTGTTTGCAAAAAAAAACTAATTTGGCATGCTTAAAACTAATGAAAAACAGAGTGTAATGGTGGATCGAATTCAATTCAATTCATAGAGCGTGACTGTAAACTAATAATTTAACAATTTGATAAAGAAAAGGAATTCGCAAATTGAGATGAACAGCAAATAACGTTCGCATCGTCTTTGCCAATTTCAAAATTGTAATTTTTTATTTTGCAAATTAATTGCTGATTTGAATTTCATTGAATTGATGAATCGAATCCTAAATAAAAAAAAACGGAATTCATCGGCAGATGCTTCAGCGTATTTAGCTAGCGGTGGAGGAAACAGCTAAGTAGAACGAAACGGAATTGAATGAAGTTTCAATTTTGCCATCATGTGTTTTTTGAAATCCATGAAGTATGTTGTCGCGTAAGTTATCGTATGATAAGGATTATTATATTCTATCTATCTATCTATCTATCTAGGGGTGGATTATTGTACAATAATGGCTTATCGTACATTACGTATGCGACCTTCCAGAGCGTTGGATTAAAAAACACAAGGTGACAGTTTTGTAAAATAACTCAAACTAGTTCATGATCAAATTCATCGATTACAAATCCATTCTGATCCAAATTCTAAACTCATCACGCAATCTCATCCAATTTCTAAACCCTAATCAGAGCTTAAAGTATGAAATCTCTAAAGTCAAAAAACAGTATCAAAATGAAAGTCATTGAACATCAAGAATCTTCAAAATTGATTAAAAAATGATGATTTAATCAATCAAATTGTTGTGTAGAAGTATTTAGATTCATCAATCGATTATGAAATTGCATAATACTATACTTAATTGAGTTCTGATTACGATTCAAAATATTACGTTTAAACGTTTGGAACAAAAACTGAAGACACTAAAACGTTCTGACAAAAAAACGAACACCTTTAAACGTTCTAAACAAAACTGAAGACACTAAAACGTTTTGACTAAAACGAACACCTTTAAACGTTCAAGTTAAACATTCAAGTTCAGAACAAAAAGTTTAGAAGTTCAGAACCATAATCAGAGCTCAAGTCTAAAATTAAACGTTCTACACAAACCTTTAAATGCTTAGAAGCTCAGATCTGAAATTAAACTATATGTAACATGAAATTGAACGCTGAAATAAATTCATATAATCTCGTAATCATCAAGAAATCATCAATCGACCATCGATTTCATCATATGAAGAAATCTGGAACGTATTTAGACTTCTATCAGTTCAATTCAATTTTCAAATTTTCGATTCAATTGAAGTGAAGACTGGAATGGAGTCAGTAACGATGATTGAATGATCGTAACGGTTAATTGGGATGGAAACAAATTGAAAGAATTTACAATATTGTCATCGTGTGTTTTTTGAAATCAAGGGTGTAAGGGTGTCACTTGCGTAATAAACGATAAGAGTTATTGTATTGGATCTTTTCTCTCTCTCTCTCTCTCTCTCTCTCTCTCTATATATATATATATATATATATATATATATATATATATATATATAGAGAGAGAGAGAGAGAGAGATGGGTTCAAAAGAAAACTTCAAAAAAGGAGGGAACTGGGGAACCCCCTTCCCAACCCTTGATCACCTCCCTTCATCTTATGATGCATCCTCGATCATCTACATCACATCATTATTGTAAGAAAAAAAACCCTAAAAAAATATAAAACAAAAACAAAACGAAAAAATAAAAAAAGTAAAAAAAATGTGTGTGGAAGGGGGGGGGTTACTAGAGTGGGTGCGGGTTTAGTTTCTGAGGGTTTTTAGTTTCATAAGGTCATATGAAATGTAGAGGATCAAAGAACACAAGTGGTGCACCATAAGATTAGAGGGATGGTCTAAGATTGAGTTCCCCAGTTTTCCATTTTTTGGAGTTCCCCGGTGAACTCTAACAAAAGCCCAATTAAAGTATACTCAAGAAGAAGGAAACGGGCCACAGCTGCCAATACGGGCCAGCTGAATTCTGGTTTTGGGCTTAAGCTGGATCCACTTGGTCAAGGAGTTAGTGGCAAGTTGGAAGAGTGGGGAGCATCTACTATGCCCTTTATTAACATGAAGTAAAAGAGTGAGGAGTTGTTCCTCTGCCAGCAGTTACATGTTTTGGGTTAATAAAAGTAGGCTTCTTACTTTTGTATTCCTCATTCTAGTTTTTCATTATCAAAGTATTGTGTAATTGGAGGAATTGCCCCTCGAATCAGGCTATTTATCTCACTTTTAATAAAAGTTGCCTGCTTGAATTTTAGATCTTATCATTTTGTTCCATTGTCGAGAAACAAGGATGGTTCAAACCCGGAAGAGTTATGAGGGAGACGGATCCAAAACAGAGCAAATAGCTATTCAATTGGCTGCTATTGCTGCAAAGTTGGAGTCTATGGATTCAATGAAGGAAGATATTGCAGCCTTGAAAAGAGACCGTTCTAAAGGTAGTAGGTTTGATGAAGGGAGAGCTCGTGGAGAGGACGAGCTGGATACAAACCCTAAAACAAAATTGATTTTCCTGTTTTTAATGGAGGGGATCCATGTGGGTGGATACTAAAGGCGGAAAAGTATTTTCGGTATTATCAGATACCATACAAAGATAAGGTAGAAATAGTCTCCATGCACCTAGAGGGAGACGCCTTAGACCTATATTCCTGGCTTTCAGACGATCATCCTTTTAACTTTCTGGAAAGAACTAGTGCAAGCCTTCACCAAAAATTTCGATGCGGCCGAGTTTCAAAATCCAGATGAACACCTATGCAGTATCAAACAAACTGGATCAGTCCAGGAATACCGTCAAGAATTTGCTAAGCGATCTTCACGAGTTTTGAGGTGGCTAAAGAATTGTTAATTTAGAGCTTTCCTAAATGGATTGAAGGAAGAACTAAAGGCTCATGTTAGGATACGCAAACCACGAACTGTTTACAACGCCATGAGTCTTGCTTTGGAATTTGAGGCCAAATCTAACCGGCATCGACCCGAAAAAAGTTCTACCAGGGCATAAAATTCCAATCCACTTGATTCCAAAACCATTACCTCACATCCCTCAACCCTCTAACCAACAAAAAAACTCCCTTCTTAATTTCAGACACCAAAAGACAAAACCGTCTATTAAGGGGCGAGTGCTACAGATGTGGGGAGAAATATAGTCTCGGACATAGATGTAAAGTGAGCACATTGAAATTGTTAGAAGCCGATGAGGGCTTGGGGGAGCAACATGAACTGAAATTCCTAATAATGATAAGACACAATAAGAGAAAGCAGAGATCAGTTTACATGCTATTCTAGGGAAATCGCATCCCACAACGATGAAAGTCCATGGTATGTTAAATTCTACCGAGGTTTTGATTTTAATTGATGGGGGTTCTACCCATAATTTTATCTCAGACTGCAGAGAGATTAATATTGAGACCCAAGCGATACCACCTTTCGAGGTTCAAATTGGCAATGGAGATGTAATCCAATGTCACCATATTTGCAAAAGTTTTTCTGTACAGATCATAGTTATCAAGTGCGCTAGGCGCACTCAAGGCGCATAGGACTTGCCTGGGGCCTAGGCGCAAGGCGCAAAAAAAGCAAGGGCCCGAGAAAAAAAAAGCGCACAATAAAAAAAAATTAAAATTTATTATGTATTCCAAAACTTGAATGACATAGTTCCAATGCCAAAAGTTATCCAATGCCAAAAGCAAACTAAAGTTTAATAGCATCATAGCATACATAAATTGGGCAATCACCAACTAGCTGAAGTCATTTTCTACACATTTTAGGTTAACTGGATTACTAATTATGCTCTACAACCTAACCTAAACAAAATCAGATTTGTATTTGCCAAATCTAGAAAAAATAATAATCAAAAGTTAGTCATTCTAGATTAAAAAGTCCACCTTTAATATATAGTTTTAAAGTTTCAATCATATAAAAGGAAACATAAATCATAAAATGAGAATTCAGCAAAGCAAATTAAAATTAATTATTAAACAATAACAAAGTTCCATTCATCATCCAGAATAGTCGATGATTATATTAACATATTGAATTAAATTAAGTAAATTCCCCCGTTTTTAGGTAATTCTTATGACTCTGTTAGTGAATAATCAAAAGAATTAATAAAATATTTAAAAAAACAAAAAAAAAGGAAATTGACCTAAGAATTGCGCCTTTCCTATTTAGAGTCGCTAAATCTTCGCCTCGCCTAAAGATAGCGCCTAGGTGCAGTGGACAAATGCTTTTAATAACTATGGCACAGATTAATGGTTTGAAGATTATTCAAGACTTCCACCCATTTTTTCAATTGGAGGGGCTGATTTACGTTTGGTTATTCAATGGCTATCCACCATGAATACGGTTCAAGCAAATTGGAAATAACTATTCATGATTTTCGCTATCAATGGGAAGCAATACAAGCTTAAAGGTATTGAAACGGGACCCCAAAAATCATCTAGCTTCCAACACTTGGCTATCGAACCATTAAGCAGCCCACAAATTCCAACTCCACTACAACCTATTATCAACCAATACTTCAATGTGTTTGATGAAACCCAAAACCCTGCCACCTATTAGAACTCAACATAGACCGGTCAATCCCCTTAATTCCAACGCACCACCACCAAATATCCGACCCTACCGATACCCCCCCCCCCCCCCCCATTCGCAAAAAATCAAAATAGAGAAACAAGTCGACCAACTTTTGACAGCTGGGTTTATTCAGGCAATTACTAGCCCGTTTCCGAGTCCGGTATTACTAGTAAAAAAGAAAGATAAAACTTGGAGAATGTGTGTCGATTATCGAGCCCTAAACAAGATAACCGTAGCCGACAAGTACCCCATTCCAAACATTGACGAGTTACTGGATGAATTGCATGGTGCACGTGTATTTTCAAAGCTTGATTTACGATCTTGGTATTACCATATCAAAGTAACGGTTCAAGATGTTGCAAAAATAGTTTTCCATACTCACTCAAGGCACTACGAGTTCAAGGTGATGCCATTTGGATTAGCAAATGCGCCTTCCACTTTTCAAGCCATTATGAACGATTTATTTTGCCCCTTTTTATGTCGTTTCATACTCGTATTTTTTGACGATATCTTGATTTATAGCCATACCATGTAGCAACACTGAACTCATTTGGAACAGGCCCTAAAGTTTCTCTACGACAATCAATTTTTTGCTAAGATGTCGAAGTGTTGTTTCGGGCAGCCGCAAGTGGTGTTCCTCGGGCATGTGGTTAATTCAAAAGGTGTTAAAGTTGAAGAAGAAGAAAATATTTCGGCAGTGCATTCTTGGCCAATACCTTCAGCAGTCAAGGAAGTGAGAGGTTTCCTTGGTCTAAAGGGATACTATAGATGTTTTGTTTGAAACTATGGTTTGATAGCACGACCTCTCACAATGTTGACTAAGAAAGATGGGTTCGTGTGGTCGGAAGAAGCCCTAAACGCCTTTAATAAACTGAAACATGCACTGTTGTCCACACCTGTTTGAGGTTCCCAACTTCTCGCAACCATTTGTTGTTGAATGTGACGTTTCTTCTTATGGTGTGGGGGCGATGTTGTCTCAAGCTGAACATCCCGTGGCCTATTTTAGCAAGGGATTAATAGATTTAAATAAGCTTATGACCGAGAGCTGCTGGCTTTAGTATTGGCAGTACAAAAGTGGAGTCATTACCTGCTTGGCCGGCATTTTTTCATCCACACCGATCATTATACCTTGAAGCTCTTACTTGAGCAGCGGATTACAACTACCGAGCAGCGTCTACTATTAAAACTTATGCCTTATGACTTCTCTATTATTCACAAAGCAGGGAAAGAAAATAAAGGAGCAGATGCCTTATCACGCCGACCCCATTCAAGTGATTTATTAACAATGATGGTGCCCTATTGGGTAGAGGGGGCTGACATCAAACTCGGACTCCAAAATGACCCAGTTACGAGTGATATTGTCAACAAATTACAAGTTGATCCATCATCAGTTGTTGGCTTCTCAATCATTGATCAGTATATATTTTATAAAGGACGCTTACCTGAAGTACCTAATTTCAAGAAGTTGTTACGGGAGGCACATGGCACCCCAACAAGTGGTCATGAGGGATTTTTAAAGACTTTTAAGCTTCTTTCAGTAAAGTCTTTTTGGCCTAATTTGAAACAAGATGTTCGAGTTTTTGTGCAGCAGTGTGTAATCTATCAATAACAAAAATACCAAACACTATCTTCTGCCAGTTTACTTCATCCCTTACGCATTCCCAATCAAATTTGGGAGGATCTCTCAATGAACTTTATAGTCGGCTTACCTCCTTCGGGTTGTTACGATACTATATTAGTAGTGGTTGATCGTTTGAGCAAATATGCTCATTTTCTCTGCCTCTCGCATCCATTCACTGCAAAAGGGGTGGCTGCAATTTTTTGTAAGGAAGTAATTCACTTGCATGGATTCCTAAGATCCAACATATCTGACAGAGACGTGGTTTTTCTCAGCCACTTTTGGCAGGAACTATTTCACTTAAGCCAAACTAAGCTCCAATTGAATACAAGTTACCATCCCCAAACAGATGGGCAGACTGAAGTCATAAACCGTTGTCTTGAAGCCTATATACGATGTTTTGCTGGTGAACAACCTACAAAGTGGAGTACTTATTTACCATGGGCTGAATATTCGTATAACACGGCGTGTCACACAGCAACAAGCACCGCTCCCTTCATTGTCATCTATGGTAGAGAGCCTCCTTCCTTATTGCCTTATGCCATGGGAGAGACAAAAAATGCAGAATTGGAGCAACAGTTAGTAGACCGGGATGATATGTTAAAGCTTCTTAGAAATAATCTCAAAAGATCCCAAGACCGGATGAAGAATCAATCTAATATTTCAGGTTGGGGATTTTGTTTTCCTAAAAATTTAACCCTACCGTCAAAAAGGTTTAGCCAAACGTCACTATGAAACACTTTCTCCATGATTTTTCGGTCCACATCGTATTAAACGTGTAGTGGGTCCAGTTGCTTATGAATTGGAGCTCCCACCTACTGCTAGAATTCACCTGGTGTACCACGTGTCCATGCTTGAACCCGCCCATGTATCTTTCTCTTCTGACCAGCAACTTCCATTACCCATCACTAAAGACTGGGAAATTAACTTGCAACCAAGTTCTATTATAGCTCATCGTAGGATTTCCGAAGCTGATAATTTGTTTCTTGAATTGCTGGTATTTTGGTGTAATCGCCCGATGAAAGAAGCTACATGGGAATCCAATGATCTGTTGGCAGAACAAGTACCCGAATTCCGCCTTGAGGACAAGGCATGTTACCAGGAGTGAAGTAATGATAAAGGCCAATTAAAGTATACTTGAGAAGAAGGAAACGGGCCACAGCTGCCAATACGGGCCAGCTGAATTCTGTTTCTGGGCTTAAGTTGGGTCCACTTGGTCAAGGAGTTAGTGGTAAGTTGGAAGAGTGGGGAGCAGTTACTATGCCCTTTATTAACAGGAAGATAAAAGAGTTAGGTGTTGTTCCTATGCCAGCAGTTACATGTTTTGGATTAATAAAAGCAGGCTTCTTACTTTTGTATTCCTCATTCTAGTTTTTCATTATCAAAGTCTTGTAATTGGAGACATTGTTCCTCTCGAATCGGGCGTGTGTGTGTGTGTGTGTGTGTGTGTGTGTGTGTTGTCTGGTAGCTAAGAGGTCTTAAAGTTCTTAAATTATTTGGAAGTTATAAAATGATCCTGATCCTATATGTGTGTCCTATATGTGTGTGTACGTCTCTCTATACACACATATATATATGTATATCAGAGTTCTAATAAATATCAATAAGTACCATTGTGTGATTTGTACATGACATACCTCTTGCATTTCAGACAAAACAAAGAAGATGGCCAGTACACTTTTAGCATCATAAATTCGAATTCGCTGCAACACCCTGCTACATGTTCACATTTGGAGGGCAACCCTCGGGAAATGAAAGAGATTTTTGCCAGTAGTTAACATAACGGCGTTGACTTGGTATCGTCACCTGCTCAGCATTTGCATATGCATCATTATACCCTCTATAATAGATATTGTTAGGATTAAACGCACACACGAAACTGAACACGACACGAAAGCAATAAACGAACACGAGGATTTAACGTGGTTCGGTCTAAACTGACCTACGTCTACGGGTGGCAACTAGGTATATCTTTATTGAGTGACCAAATATTACAAGTACATAATGTTGTTTATATAGAGACTGAACTAGGGTTAGTAAATTATTATGCAAGAAATCTAAACCGGGCCGGGCTTGGGCCCGACCGCCCACACCCGTCTCCTCTTTTGACTTCATATAATAAACCGGGCCAACAAGGCCTACGAACCCAACAATCTCCCACTCGGAGACCTTGAGTACTCTCGTCTGCACTCCTGATTGTACTTCTGTAATCTGAACATTAAACTTCTTCTAGTTGCCACCGCCTTCTCATCAATTAACCTGAAGGCCCGTTGAAGCTCCCCGGAGCTCCAACACGTCAGTCACGGCTGAAACTGCCCCTGACCCGTTCTCTGTCCCTACCGGCTCCCACTGTAACGAACTACCGGATCCTGAGATAACCTGAGAACAAACACTCTCCATATTCAGCAAGTAATTCATTGGAGAGACTTTTACAGCTGGAATACTGGTTTTCTTAATCCACTGTCGACCTGGGACTGTAACTGAAACACGACCTGTGCTCCCACTGTCACGATGTCCCCCAACTGATTTAACCTTCCTAGCTCGTTCATCCTGAATCTTCACTTTGGCTCTGGGTTTGTTACTTGCAAAACGAACCTTCTTCTGCCCACGAGATTCTGTGAACCGGACTTTGTCTTTCACCAAAACTGGATCCACTCCTTTCGGTGACATATCGACCATATACAACGAACCCATTTTCTTGCCACGAGCAACCACGAGATTCCCTTTGACTACTTTCCACTGCCCATTCCCGAACTTAACATCGTGCCCCTGGTCATCCAACTGCCCAACTGAAATCAAACGTTTCTTCAAACTTGGAATAACCCTCACGTCTTTCAAAGTCCAAGAAGTACCGGCTGAAGTTATCAAATCAACGTCTCCCATACCCGTAACCTCTAAAATATCATCATTCGCTAGTCGAACCTTTCCAAAATCCCCAAATTTAAGATTCTTCATCGTTTCACTACAGTGAGTGGCATGAAACGATGCACCAGAATCCATCACCCAAGCATCAACGCTACTCTCAACACTACAAACCAAAGCCTCATCACTACTGACCCCGTCATCTGTGTCGTCTTCTGTAACGTTCACCTCTTTCTTACCATTCAGACACTGATTCCTGAAGTGTCCTTTCTCTTTACAACCCCAACATTCAATATCCTTACGAGTCTTAGACTGAATCCTCTTCCTGCTCCCACTGCCTCGCTGTTTTCCCCTACCTCTACCTTCTGTGACTAGCATATTGCCTGATGATTCACCTGAACTTCTGCGTCTTGAATCTTCTCCCAGAATCAGATCTCGAATCCCATCGAAAGTAATATTTGTAGACGAACTACAAACTGCAGTCACTGTTTGCGACAAACTGTCGGGCAAAGAGGATAATAACAAGAGGCCTTGAACTTCATCATCAAACTTAATGTCAACTGACACTAAGCGGGACAAGATCGAATTAAGATTATTGATATGAGTTGTAACTGACCCACCCTCTTTCATTCGAGTTGTCACTAGCTCTCTGATAAGATAGACCTTATTCGCTGCCGAAGGCTTCTCTTACATGTTGGATAGTGCGTCCATCATACCACGGGCTGTGGTTTCTTTCATGACGTTAAACGCCACATCTTCCGACAACGACAATGTAATACAAGCCCTAGCTTTCTTGTCTAACTTCTTCCAATCTGCTTCTGACAACTTTTCTGGTTTTTCATCCTCAAACACTACATCCAAGTCTTTCTGACAAAGTAGTGCCTCAATCTGCATCTTCCACCAACCGAACTTCTGTCCGTCAAACTTCTGTATCGAAACCTTTCCGTCTTCTGCCATAACAATGACTAAAACGAAAAACTGGATAAAAAAACAGAGACAGACACAGCAACACGAGCCTGAACTTAACGACTGTTCTACTGAACTCTGTTAAAAAAAAATCAACCTATTTTAAACGTGCAGCGGAATAACGAGCTGTAAATCAGAAACCGAAACTTTAAACTGAAACGATAAACCTGACAAACGCGGTTGGCACTGGTTCTCCGTTTCTTTAAACGACTTCAACTGTTCTTCAACAAAAATAGGATCTTGATTGGCTCGTTCTTGACTCGTTGAAACTGTTAAAAAATATCTTGTCCTTGTGCCTCGGCTAAACTGCCCGATAAAACTTTCGAACCTAAATAGAGAAAACTTGGTCCACACAAAAAATTGATCTTTTAAAACAAAAAAAAAATCAAGAATTTTGGTCAAATCTGGCTATTGGTCAAAAGGTATGCTGCAACTTGAACAAATATAATTAACCATGGTCACGTCTCTCTCTACCAAGCACACGCTCTTAGTGAGAAAATATCGATTAAGCTTCTGCCTCAAAATCAATATCTTACAAAAAACTCCGGCGTCTGACCCACAACTAAACAACGGTACACGGTGGTTATGCGGTGGTAAAATGCTTTCGAAAAATTAAACCGAACCTGAACAACTCCGGCGACTGGGTATGGCGGAACCCTACCGGAGATCACCCCTTTCTTCCCTGCGGCTGAGTCGGTAAGACTCTAGCGGTGTTGCGACAGCAACAGCAAGGTTTTCTCGCGGCGAAAAAACGATGACGGCGGAACCCTAGCGCAGCAGGGTGGCGGCGGCGGAAGGTTGGTTCCCGTGTTCTTCGTGTGATCCGAACCTAAGCTCTAGATACCACTTGTTAGGATTAAACGCACACACGAAACTGAACACGACACGAAAGCAATAAACGAACACGAGGATTTAACGTGGTTCGGTCTAAACTGACCTACGTCCACGGGTGGCAACTAGGTATATCTTTATTGAGTGACCAAATATTACAAGTACATAATGTTGTTTATATAGAGACTAAACTAGGGTTAGTAAATTATTATGCAAGAAATCTAAACCGGGCCGGGCTTGGGCCCGACCGCCCACACCCGTCTCCTCTTTTGACTTCATATAATAAACCGGGCCAACAAGGCCTACGAACCCAACAGATATTTCATTTTTAATGTTATTAAAAGGAACATATGTCTCACTCCAAGATTATTAGTTGTCCTTTTATCTGCATAAACTTGAAGAGCTTCCTCTGCTAGCATGCCAGTGTAGACCAAGTATGAACATACCATTAAGCCTGTTCGCCCTTTACCTGCCTGTTATATTTACAAAAATTAGTCTTTTTTAATACCTCAAGTTCTTTGACTATTAAGAGCTTGGTATTAGAAAAATGAGGTTCTTTGAAGCATTTATGTAAAGCAAAAGTTGTATCTCTCTCATCACTTTTCATCAAATAAACCATTCATTATTTCTTCATCCCTTTGGTTGCTTTTTTATATCAGCCTCATTCAGACCCTAACTTTGGCCAATTTTGACACATATGTTTGTGAGGTAGTTTACTAATTTTGACCTAAAGCCTCATCAATTTTGACCCATATGCTGCTTTATGGTTTACTCATCACTGTATGTTAGTGGTAGTTTACCACATCTTACTTTTTATATGGTTGTTTTTGATGATTCTCTTAGCTACATTTTATGTTATCTGGATTACTATACTCAAAAAAAAAAATAAAGGATTTTGAGCCGAGGATCTCAAAAGAGCAGCCTCTCTATCTCCTATGACCTATCTAAGGTTTGCCCCCAGTGCACCTTCCCCGGATAGCCATAACGATGCTATGAGTAGGATATACCGGGTGTGTTGTTATGTGTGAGGCTGCGCCTCAAGACCCTAAAGCGTTTTCCAAATCACATCGCACATCTTTTAAAACCAAGCGTAAGAGTTCTAATAAATTGTAATTAAGAGACTTTGCAACTTCACCATGCAATGAATGACAACAATATTCTTTGGGTCGCTTGAAAGCCACTAATGAACACTTTCACATAATCCCTTGATCAATGCGAGGGGTGGCACATGATTATCATCAAACGGGTATCTCTCCAAAAAGCCATTAAAATGAGATGAATCATACTCTTCCTCTATGCATAAGTTATACACCTACAAGACATTAAAAGAATATCAAAATTTCCTAAAAAGCCTTTAAGGGAAATGAAGCAAACAACAAAGGCATGTGAAGTACCTTATAGTGTCCACTATGTCTCATTTCCAAAACCTCCTTAACTTGCCACATAGGATTGCGATATATGGCCATCATCCGCTCTGCAGGAAATGACATGGCTAATATACGAGGGGTGATATAAGACATATCGAGATCATAACCGCCAACTAACAACCGCCTTCGTTTTTGAGACACTAGCCTAAGTATAAAGATGCTTTTTGACACATAATTAATTAGTATAGCATCATTATTGAGTGTACTACCGTTCGCTCCCATTTTTATTAAACTCTCAAGAACACCTGTACAAACACATTGCCATAGTTCAACTCAAAAGCTAAAACCTCAAGACTACAATGGACACCTGTTTAAGAGTCATGTAGCTCGGTTCGGGTGAAACTATAAGTTGTGTTCAAGACTATACATCCACTGTAAGCATAATGGTTAGGCTAAGTTGCAATATAAGTTGCTACTGTTACAAAGTACACATGTTTAGAAGTCTTAAAAGGTCAACAAAGATACAATTATCATTCCATAATTGATATACATAAAGATAGGGTTGGGTGAAGGCGTGACTTGTTTTCAAGACTATACATCCAAACCTACCATGACATACAATCCGCTATTGGTTAAGTTGCTACCATAGATTAATAATTCCAACTAGTCACTAGAATTAAGATACATAATCATCCTAACAGCCAAGTGTTCTCAACCATAGATTAATCATGCCAAACAATTACTTAAACAAGCTCTAGCTAAAGCCCAAACTCAAGCCTAAAAATAAGTTTGTTTAATAAGCGAGCCCCGACTTCACATATCGGGATGACTTGAGAGCATAACCTAGTAAAGGAGCCTACCATTTGTATAAAAATTCATGATTAAAATAAGTTAACATATAAACTTAAATATACATATAAAATAAATACAAATTTTTATATTAATATGAGCAGAGGCCAAGCCAAGCCAAGCTCGAAAAAACTACTCATGAGCTCGGCTCAAGCTTCATAAATAGAGCTTGAAACAAGTCAAGCTTGAGCTTCATAAGTTAAAGGAGCGCGTTTACACGCTTGCATGTATCAATGTACAAGATGAAATGAACATGAAAACTCGATTTCTATACAAAAATGTAGATTACCTAATCAAGAGTTTGAGAAAATTGTTCCTATGAGATGTAAACCTAAGTTGCAACTAAATACAAATAACGTAAAATATCGATTTCATATTCATGGTACGGATACGAAAGGCAAATCCAAAATAAAACAGATAAGAGAATGCAAATACGTACCAGATGGTTGAAGAATGAGGATGCTAAAACCCTAGGTGATATATGAATGGGAAATTGATCCAAAAATCGTTCATACGATTCTTGGACCATTGGCTGAAGAATGGCTTTCCTAGGGTAGGTATGATTATAATTATGATTATGATTATGATTATTGATTTCAAGGAGGAAAGGAAGAGAAAAACATGGCTCTAGTATCTAAATAAGGCAGAATCTGGAGAGTGACTTTTAGCCACACTTTTTTGCTGAAAGATCGGAACACGCACGCACGCCGTTTTGTTTGTTTGTTTGTTTGTTTCAGAACAGGGAGAGATGAAACACAGGGTTATATTTTCCATAAATGGCATTGCTTCATAGAAGAATTTGTATGCAATAAAATAAATCTTATAAAATAATTCATAAAATAAATCTTAAATTACCAAACAAATGGACGCACCCGCTTTGGCATCTCTTTTGGCCCGTTAACCCGTTTTCCTTCATTCCCCGACTTCGGGCATACCTTCCAAGATACAGAAGTTTATCGACCCTTTCTTCTCTTTACCGTCCAACCTTCGAGTTGCCGATCTTCAATTGCATTCATGAATGGCCTATTGTATTTAATAATTTTATTTGGTTTTCAGATATGTGTTATTGCATTTTTATTTTCATCCAAATGTGTAGGTATTCTTGATTGTCTGGCTCCCTAAATTTAAACCCTAGCTATCCAATTCAAGAAATCGGATGCCTAAACCCCCCGGGACGAACAACTCTAATTCTTTTACCGTACTCCGCCGACCTCCTTGGCACAAGTAAGTCTTTATAATCCTTTTTCTAGACTAGATGCTAAGTTATCTCGAGTGTTATTTGATTTTTGCATAGCTATCCTCCTCAAATGATGTCTTTAATTTAAACTTTGTAAGGACATTGTACTTGTGGCGCTTCCCCGAGGTCATTCCATCAAGGTCAGTTTTGTATATTCGATTGTTTTTTGTAATGTTAGCGAGATTATTAATTATTAATACTCAATTATGTTGGTCAACACAGAATGGGTACGTGAATCGATCATCCGGCGTGGCAAAATGGTACTGCAATTATTGTCTACAGTCGTCGGGGGTCGATGGTAAAAGTGTTAATTCTTTAGCTACTGGACGGGCTACTAATGATGACCCGGCAGAGCATATTAAGCCCCGAGCATTCGTATGAAGCCCTCGCTAAACATTGATCTTGTTGCATGTGTTTTTTATGAAGGTGACACTTTTTTATAGTAAAACTTGACCGGTTAATGGGCCAAAACAATTTTGGGTCAAAGTTCAGGCCCTAATGTTTTTTCACATTTTATGAATAGATAACGTGCTACGCTATATATGAATATAAAAACTCTATTCTTACAATAGTAATTTGAATTTGTAAAATATGGTGATTTAGGTAAATGTTGAAAATACAATTTGACAAAGTTACAACAGCTTTGACCTGTTTATTGCCAAATGGATAATGTATATTCAAAAGTTCTTTCTAATTATCAATTTGAAAAGTTGTAAAATGACTAAGAGTTCCTATTTTTAAAGCTTTATCATACGAGTATTCATAGGTCCATGGACATTTATGTCATTTTACAACTTTAGGCAAGTTTCTTTCTTTTTCTTCTTTTTTCCTATTTACTAAATTGTATAAAAGAAAAACAATCAATACTTGTGTGGCCTCTAAAGTAGTTTTTTCATTAGAGTGTGTAATATGTATGTGTTGTCGCTTAATTTCTAAATTTGGTCTATTTTTATCGTTAGACAACCTAAAGAGTCAACTATGTTTATAATGTACGATGAATGTTGACTAAAAAGTTTTGATGAATGCAGATGCCATGACTTTAGCAAAATTGGTTTCAATGACCGGACAATTATAGTTTGTGATCAATGCGAAAAAGAATATTGTCCACATGGCACCATACTAGCTTATCCACATAGGATGCAACATAATCTATTACTATTTATAATATTTTCACCTAATTCTTTATTAATTAAATTCAATACTCATTTAATTGACTTTAATTATTCAATTTCCTAAATATTATTTCTTTACAATTTTATACTCTTTTGTTACTAGAATTCAAAGTTAAAATATGTAACTGATATTTTTAATTATGATAATTAACTAACGTTTTATTTTAGAAAAAACAATTAAAAAATACTTCAAATATATAACATTAAAATTATTACAAAAATTTCCGAAGTCAACCTTTTCACAGTATAAGAATATTTCCGATAGTGTATTGTAATTATTAAAACAAAAATATAATATTCCACAGTTTTATATGATTTCTTATTTTATTTTTCGTATATATTATTCATGATCTGCTGACTTGTTTTTTTAAATCAACCATTAAGTTTTTTTGTATTTCAAATAAAGTTTGTCACCAGTTAATTTTTAAGTTTTGTTAAATACAGGGGATCAAATTCAAGCTAACATTTTTAAGCAGTGGATTTTTCTGAAAGGTTCCTTTAGTTTTTTAAGTTTTACAAACGTTGTATGATGTTTTTAAGTTTTTAAGTTTTGCAAACGTTTTAGTGCTAATGACAAATAATAAAATAAATGTTTTATGAATATTTATTGTGTAATACTTATTAATTTAAAAAATTCATTACTTAAAATTGTTATGTTTTTAACTTATATTATATTTTTTCAAGGTTAATCTTATAATTTTAAGTTTAAAAACTATTAATTTCAAGGTTACAAATAATAAGTTTAAATGCTAAGTTTACCTAACAAATTTATTATTTTCCGCCCGTGTATTACACGGGCCACTATCCTAGTATACATAATATCTAGTTTTTATTGCATTTAATTTGATTCTAATGTCGTAATCCACGACTTACAAAAATTTCCAAAAAGGGAATTGTTCTGCGCAATGATTGTCAGAGAATTAATTCCCTTTTAAAAAATCTGTTAACTCGTGAGCCCAAATCACTCCCTAATGAGATTGTCAGGACCGTGAGTCGGTGAAACCTTCGAAAAGGTTGACAAGAACACACCGACTCGATTACCCAAAGGCCTGCTGAATATCCCGGCGGAATCAGGATATCCAACGAGTGGGAACGAAGGAGTGAAAATTGCAAACACAAAACAATAATAGATAGTCAATAAAAGCTCATTCAAAGACAAAGATTCACTGTATTATATGATTCATTAATGAAACAGTGAAAGGAATGTCTAGGGTTTCGTGTGTGACGGCGGCGGCGGCAGTACGAGGAAACAAATAGAATATTCTTTTAGAATGTTTCTCGTATTCCGTGTGTAAATCTGTGCCCTAAATGGAAACCTATGACCCCTATTTATAGACCTTGACATTTCTTCTAGAAGTTCCTAATCATTACATAATGAAATACAAAATAATACAATTGTTGAGTCCTCGAGCAAGGTAACAATCTTGCTCGAGCAGACTCACTATGCTAGTTATGCTCGTTGAATGTCCTGGAGCATACTTTACTTAGAATATCTTCAGTGAAGATATTCCTTTCCAGCAGACTTCATCCCTCTTGACTAGTCCATGCTTTGCTTGAACTAGTCCATCGAGCAAGCTCATTCTTCTTGATGTCTTCAGCTATTCTTATTCAGCAATCTTTAGCATGCTCGGATATAAATCTTGCTCGGGAACTGAACTGCGCTCGAAGTCCTTGCTTTGATCACGTGACATCTTCTTATTGCATCCATGCTTGCCCCCATGTACTCGATCATCCTGTGCTGGTAACACTTGGTTAAAACTTGTATGATCAAGCTGTTTGCTCGATTGGAAATCCATGCTCGTTAGAAGAACACTCTTGCTCGTTGAAGTGTAGCTTGCTCGAAGCCTTAACACTTTGAAAAATTTACCATTTAAGGTTCTGAAGACCTTGCTTGAAGTAGTAAAACCATGCTCGATCGTCTAGGCTTGCTCGAAGTCCATACCTAGCTGTTTTCTAAGGAGGTTGAGAAGATTCCAATCTTCCTTATCATAAATTTGACCCAACAATCTCCCCCTAGATTGGAACAAGCTCAGATGCACCAAAACATACCTGCATAGAGTTACACATGTATTAGACATTAAAGGTATATCATTTAAAAACATGTCATTTCATTACATAAGTAGGAATTCTGCCTCTTAGGAATTACAAATTAAAGTTTTTACATCAAGTACAACTCAAACAAAAATTACAGCATAAACAGAAAGAAAAATTAATCATCATTTATCCCTTTACTGCTATATTCTCCTCCTGCTCCCTGTATCAGTTCTTTCTTTCATTCTCTTGACAAAGGCAGCCTTTCGTTTGATCATATCAAGCTCTACGGCATCAGAAGAGTCATATGGAAATTTAGCATCAATCAAGTCTTGAAGGTCCTGTGGATGCATAAATTTGAGATCTTCATCATGTCGTATCACTGCAATAGGTATGCCAGACTCATTTCTCAATGTAATTGAATCGTTGTGCTAATTGTAGGTTATGTACGTGATTCTCCCAAATTGTTGGACCAATGAGTTTGGTTCCTGCATCACTTCTCTCATAGCTAAGCACTCTTTTAATGTCTTCCTTTTATCAAGTGAGCTGCTTGCTTGAGACTTTCTTTTCTTTATCTCAAAAAGGGAGAGTTCAGAGATATGCACTTCATTTATCCTTTTGTTTCTTTTCTCCCTCTCTGTCTGGCTTCGTATCTCTATTTTCTTCTGTTGCAAGAATGAGAACCTCCTTTCTGCTTGTTCTTTTGTAAATTTTGAGAGATCATTTCTTTGTTGACCAGATGGCTGACTTCTAATTTGATTGTCATACAGTGTCAGTTCAGCCATCTTAGTTCATTGTTCTTTTGTAAACTTTGTCAAGTCATCTCTGAATATGATGAGAGTTTCCTCTTGATCTTCTGTTATAACTCTCAGGGTCTATGACCTTTTATCAAAGAAGAGATGTGTGGGCAGATTTAAATTTCTTGGTGGCACGTGCCTCACACTTTCAGACCTTGGAGTTCGGCTCGGGCTCCCTTGCTGAGTTGTCTTTAATTTGTCGAGGCCTTCCTCTACATACCACCTTCTGATTGTTTCATCTGTCTGCACCAATAACCTTGACATTTTTTCTCCATTTTTGTGAGGGCACTCATCATTTCAGCCCGAACCACCTCTTCAGCTCTCAGCCTATCTTCCTGCAGTTTTCTCTGGGTTTCCAAATACAGTCTCTGCTCTCTATTATATATTTCAATTAATTGTTCATGAGGCATGTTTTGAAACTGTTCTTCTGTCGTTCCCTTCCCCATGATGATCCCTTTCAGTGTTTCTACCCTCTAAGGATCTTCAAACCACCTCTTAACCTCTTCTTCTTTCTTCTTAGCTTCTTCTCTTTCTCTTGCCAATCTCAACCTTAGCTCTTGTTCTCTTTCATATTCTTCCTAACTTTTCTTGTCTTTGTGGGAGTCTTTCACAAGTTGAATTTTTTTTTAGTTCTTTAGGAGAAAGCTTTATCAAGGAGTCATAGCTGTAGCCATATAGTTGAAGAAATTTTATGTCATTATGTTTTGCCTTCAATGACTCATATTCTGTTTCATCACTGGCTTTCTTTTCAGTTCTCCTTTTGCTATCGTCAGACTCTTTTAACACTTTTTCTCCCTCTACCTTCTCCTTTGATACCTTTTTCACATAATCTGAGATGTCGTCCACAAGAACACTCCTGTATAGTCTGTCTATTGTGTCAAAAGATTGTATGTTTAGGAATGCAGGCTTGTGACCGGCTTTGATCAAAGTTTCTCATTTAGACTTCCTCATCCTCCACCCTTCAACTTCTTTTGCCATTTCTTTTTTTGTTAGTCTTTGAAGGTACTTAATGTCATAGTCCAAACTAATCAGATAGTCTATGTCTTTATTCTCTATTTCAACATCCTTTGACCCCTCCTCATCTTCTCTCTCATCTTCCAAGTCAATTGTTTCTTCAAGATTAAGGAGAGCCTCAATCATTGGTTCTTCATTTCTTTCAGATTGAGCCCTCCTCCTTTCTTCCAGTTTGTCTAATCTTCTTTTATACACCATCACCTTTACTGATTTTTGTCTTTTGGATTTGGGTGTTTCAATTTCAGATGTGTCTTTTCATTTCAAAGATGATTTAGATGGAGTGGGTGTATCAGATTGAGTTACCTCAACTTCTGGCCCTTCAAGTATGATTTCTTCATCAACCGTTTCAGATGTCTTTGATTCTTCTGACTCATGGTTATCTTCATCACAAACCTCATCTATAATTGGTTGAGATGTGTCTGTCAGCAGGAGTTGGCTTTTCTTCCATTGTTCTTGTCTTTGTTCTTCATGAGCTCTCCTTGCTGCAGCTACAGTTTCCGGTCTGAACTCATCCGGATGTAGGAGAATGTCAAAATTAGCTCTGAGCATGACTAATTGAGCAATGAATTTGACATAAACGTTCCATGGAATCCCTGGTGCTTCATCCTTCTTGGGTTCTTCTCTTAATCCCAGACCAGTCTCTTGTTCTTTATCTGTTTCCATTTCAATGTTGACAGGTTCAGTCTCAGGTTGTTCAGGTTCAATCACTATAGGCTCTTCATGTACATTTGTCACTGGTTCTTCAGTTGTGTCCTGTTCTTGTTCATCAACATTCATACTTTCTCTTAAAGCATCAAGTGTAGCCTTTATTGCCTCATCTGCCTCTTTCACCCTCCTCTCATCCTCCTTTTCTTTCTCCTTCATGTTTATTAGTGCTTCAAGCACTTCTTGAGGTATTTCCTCCGCCTCTTCTCTCTCCAAAGACTCCAAATCTTCATTTAATAGCCTCATGGCAGTCTTTACAGATTCAGCTTCTGCAACATCAGGATCAATCACGTTCTCCTTGTGCAGTATATCATCAGATTGAACTCTATGTTGGGGCAGGGGATGTAAATCATCGTCAGTAAATGCAATCCCCTTTCCCTTTTATTTTATTTTCATTATTTCTTCTTCAGTTTCCTTTTCTTCTTTATTCTCCCCCTCATCAGCAGATTTATCATCTTCATACTCTTCATTTATTAACTTCAGTGCATTTGATGGTCCAACTTCCACAACTTCCTCATCAGAGCATTCATATAGTTCTCCAATCACCTTTAAACTTTCTACACCTTCAGGTTTCTCCCCATGTTTTGGTGCATCTGAGGTCTTCTCAACCTTAGAATGCCCCTCTAGGGTTCGAATTTTCATTAGAGCTTCAGTCAGCGCAGCCTCCAATGCCGAGTTCCTTGCAGCTAAAATAGCATTCTGTTCCCTCAACTTTATGTTTTCAAATTCAAGTTTAGCATTTTCACAGACAATTTCATAAAGATTAGGGCTTTATGGTGGAGTTTCTTGAGTCGGCTTTGGGGCGGGATCAAAGAATGGTTCAGATTCAGCAGTTTCTGGAAATGGAACTTTATATGGTTCATAAGATGGGATTGGTTGAGTCGGTGGGGTAGTGTTAGTAGCAGATTGATCTTGTACTGGGGAAGATGGTGGTGTTTGAATGTGTGTATCTTGAATGGGTTGCGATGGTTGAGGTGGTGAGGTATGAAGTGGATCTTGTAGTGGAGATGTAGGTGGTGTAGGGACATGAATGTTATCAGTTGGTTCAGTATCAGATAAAGCAGGTTCAGTTGTGGCTGGTGAGGAAGGAATATCATCATTTACATCATCTAACTCAATAGAATCCGTGTCATCATGGTAAACATCAGGTGGTGGTGAGTCTGGTGGAGTTATTCTGTTGACTGTTTTAGCAACATCTGATACAACATGTGCTATAAATACATCATCATCCATTGGCTCTGTAGCTTGGTTGACTAAACCCACAACCTGCTCATCCATCTCCTCACTTAGCTCTACCTCCTCATTAACTGCCACATGTGCAAATTGTACAATCAAAGGCATATTACCCTCAACAACCTCCTGTGCATCATCATTATTATTAACAACCATGCCATGCCCACCTTCTGGACCATTGTCCCCATTTTCACTTTGATCATCATCATCTGCACCATTATCATCTCCATCATCATCTTCTTCAGTATCACTATTCCCTAGGGTTCTAGGCACATTAATAGCACCTAGTGCTGGTACAAGAAACCATGGGAGCACATCCCATTCATCATTATCAAAAAATTTGCTCTAAGCATCTTTCATTCTTTTCCAAATGTTGGGATCCTACAACCGCAAAACGTCACCCGTTCTTTGAAGATCAGGCAGATCTCTGTTTATCAAAATTTGTAAAAACCTTGGATACAAAAGGAATCTTTGTCCCTCTGCCTTCTCTACATTGGACACCAACCCTTGAAAGATAAGTCTTGAAACGTTAAAGGGTTGCTAATAGAGTATGGCTATTGTGAGAGTCCCAAGTTCTCTACTCAATAAAGTCCAAGTCCCTCTCCTAGGAGATAAGGACTGGATAACATGATGAATCAGGAACCTGTAGATCAATGGAAAACTTCCCTTTTGAAATTGTCCCTCCTTTACTCCTCCCTGATAGCCCATAGTCTCTTTAAAGACTTTTAGTAACCTTGGGACCGAGTAAGACGGCTGAACCGCAAAATTGTCATTAAGGTCTAGTGCAGCTCTGATTGAAGCTTCTGTTACTTCAATGTCATGATTTAGAACCGACGCCTCAATTCTCTCCCCGTTTACATCATTTACATATGTTGCAGACCCCCAAAAATCCGAAAGTTGGTTCCTGTCTATAGTGGGATCTTCAGTTAATGCCACCCTCAGGTTGGAGTTTGTCAAAAAGTTTATCATTGGCTCCAATTCTCAGTTATCATCATCGAGCTCCAACTGAGCGCACATATTGTGCCTCTTTTCGAATTTTAAAGCCATCAGTTCTGCAAGATAAAAAATGTCTGCAGAAATAATAATCGAGATGAGTAGATTGTTTTAGTTTCTTCAATAACCTGTTCCGTAGTAATATGCGTACCTGCATAAACAAGTTAACAGTTAGTCTGCAAATCAATTGAAAACCCTAATTCCGAAATCGGTGTGATGATTATCGAATAACAATGTCTTACCGAAGTCGAAACAGAGCTAATGGCGGTATTCGAAGTAAAATCGAGCAAGTATTAGAGTAATTGAGCGAGTGGAAAATAACACGAGCAAGAGGGTTTTTGTGGTTAGGTTTAAGAGAGGAAGAAATGTATGAAAAAGTTTCTAAGTCCCACTTTTATACCTAACATTTGGGTGGTATAGTACCTTGATTTGTCGTCTACTACATGACAGTTGTCATTTAATTTCAAATTTAATATACCTCCCTTGCTCGAGCATACAGCCAAAGCAACAGCTGGCTCCCAGTGTACATGAGTACATAGTACAACCCTTGCTCGATGTACTTGGAATATTGTCCTTGATCACTAGTATACTCGAGACAGATTGCTCGACTAGACTTCTGCTCAATGCCTTGGCCAAATTTGTAATAATCATCAGATTACCTGCTCGAGTATTGAGTCATACTCGAGGTGTAGTGTGCTCGAACATACTTATCAAAATTCATTAAATATAAATTCCTGAGACACACCAGTAATCGAACCTTACTCGACTATGCATCATGCTCGAGATACTTAGAAATATATCTTGACAATGACCTATGCTCGAGATGCATTTTATCAGTGTTGTAACCTTTGCTTGATTCACTTAGAATACTACATCCCAATGTGCTCGATGTATCTATATGCTCGAAAGCCTTAGCATATTAAATCATTCCTATGCCTGTACTCAAACTCACAACCTAAGTGTCTATTCCACAAGTTTGCTCGAACTACTTAACAAAATAATCTAGTTGCTTAAGCTCGAACTCTCATGCCGACACACCTAGCGCACTTCTATGCTCGAATCCCTTGCACTCGAATACTTATAACTAGACAATCAAGGATGCAATCATGCTCGAAACACATTACTATTCATTTCATTTCAGGTGCTCGAAAGTAAGATGCATGCTCAAAATACTTAATTGAATTTTCAATTCAGTTTGAGCATCACAACTATTATGCCACTAATCTCAGACATGATCATTTATGTCTTGTGCTCAAAATTTCAACTTTGCATTAAGAATGATCATTACAGAACAGTAAGTTAAATTGAGCAATTAGTTTAAGGTGAAATAAGAGATCAAACTCAAGTGGAACTTTTCATTGAAAAATTTTATAGAAAGATCACAACATGGGATCAGACTATTTAAAACAAGATCACACCACTTCATGGTCAGTGTTATTATGACTTAAGTTAGGTTGACAGCAGGTATACTTAGCATAATGGTCATTGCTTTCTGTGATACATTTAGGATTCAATTAGAGCATAAGTTAGGAATGATTATCACTATATTTTCAGATTGCTTCTAATCTCTTCTCAAAGCGTATTTAGCTTTCTCCAAATCACCCCGAATTGACTTCGACCCCATGATGCCCTGGTCAAAATTGACTTTTTGTATAATAGAGCAGTTACTTATTTATATTTTGTCTTTGATAACAGACTGTAAGGTTGAACGTTGGACTTACATGCCATCCGGACTTACATGCCTTACATTCAGGGTGTTTAGGACTTATTTGAATGCCCCACCCCTGTAGTTCCTTTAGTGCCCCTTAAGTCATGAAATCAGATAACTTATTTATTTATTATATTTTTTTTATCTTTTTATACTTTTCAATCACTTTCTTTTTCTTTTCTTTTGAGAAATTTTCCATATAGCAATAATTTACTTCTGCTCAAATACTTAATAAAGATTTTGATAGACCAGAAACACTAACAGGCTCGTGTATGATTGGATAATAACCTTTCTGCCTATCATTCGGAAAGATATGCTAGAGAGCATACCTTATCTTCCAATGTTTCACCACATCATACTTAGCAGATTTAAGTGTATCACATATGACAACTACAGACTATGGAAAGCTACCATACTTTGCCAATGACTGTACTCAAAGCCTTTTGAACTTATAATCCATGGGTTAGTTATTTTAAACAGTTATCTATCATTTCCAAAAAGGTTGGATACTTATTTCTACTAAAAGCTTTTATCCGTCATTTTTAACTGGATAATCTTATCATTTCTCTCATGAGATCACCAAAAACATTGTTGCTTTTGTTAAAATTATTTCACAACTTCAATAATCATTTCTTTTGAAAGTTCATCTTAAAGTATTGATTTTGAAAAACAGTGATGTCATTTAAGTACGTTTAACAAGCACACACTTACCCTATTGCAAACACATTCATTCAGATAGCATAGAACTAACAAATCAATACATAAGTCTGTCGAGCATGCTCAGAAATTCATCGAGCATGCTTCGAAAGTCTACCGAGCAACCTTAAAATATATCAATTCAATGCTTGTGCTCGAAAGACTTAGCCGTGTGTTCGAGCAGTAAACTTGTGCTTGGAATACTTCAAAAGTTTTCCACAACACATGTCCATGCTCGAACATAATCAACCCATCCTTTGTGCTCCAGTAACTTGAGAGACCTCAAATATGGTTTGTTTGTGCTGGAAGAGCATTAAACACACCGTGCAACACAAAAGTATGCTCGAGATACATGAGAGTTTTTCAAGACAAACTTCTATGCTCGAGCAGCTAAGCTATGACATCTATGCTCGAATGACTTTGAATAGTCTTACAAGAGCCTTTCCTTATGCTCGAAAAGCAACAAGCACACTATCAAGCACAGATTCATGCTCAAAGTACTTATAATCATAGAAATACATCATCCAAGCATAGATCAAAGTACTAAAAGCTGTAAATAGCAAATTTGACAAAAATTTCACACAAAGACAGTCACACACATGATTCATGCAATTTGAGTAATCATTCAAGCATAGCAATTTATCATGCAAATGTTCAAAGTGAGTAACATAGATAATCAGTAAGCACCTCACTTAAGCACATATCCTAAATCAAACTTCATCAACATTTATCATTCCTAGGCATTTTAACAGAAAATGAAACCTGGTTTTATCTAAAGGTTTGGTGAATAAATCAGCCAATTTATCAGATGTATCTACCCTTTTCATTTCTATTAAACCTTTTTCCTAACTGTCCCTAATGAAATGATGTCTAATTTCAATGTGCTTAGTCTTAGAATGTTGGATTGGATTCTTAACAATAAACATAGCAGCAGTATTATCAATTAAAATAGGTGTAAGTAAGAAATTCATACCATAATCCAGCAGTTGATTTTGAATCCTCAGAACCTGTGCACAGCAAGTAGAGGCAGCAATATACTCAGCTTCAGCAGTAGAGATTGACACTATAGTTTGCTTCTTGCATTGCCAAGACACCAGCCTGTTCCCTAGAAACTAGCATCCTCCAGAGGTTGATTTTCTAGTCATGTTGCAACCATCATAGTCACTATCTGTGTAGGCCATCAAATCAAAGGAAGGATTCTTTGGATACCAAATCCCCAAATCTGGTTTTCCCTTTAAATATCTGAAGATCCTCTTAACTTTGCTAGCATATGTGAGACTTTGGGGTTAGCTTGGAATCTTGCATAGACACACACAGCAAACATAATATCTGGCCTAGATGCTGTGAGATACATCAGTGATCCTATCTTGGCCCTATATTGATGCTGGTCCACCGGCTCCCCCTTTTCATCAGATACCATTTTCTCATGTGTGTTCATTGGAGTGGACACTGTCTTAAAGTCTTAGCACTTGAATTTGTTAAGAATCTCTTGTACATATTTCGATTGATTAATGAAGATTCCTTCAGCTTTCTGTTGCACCTGAAGTCTAAGGAAGAAATTCATTTCCCCCATTGAGCTCATTTTGTATTTGGATTTCATCACTTGCTCAAACTCTTTGCACATTTGTGTTGGAATTACGTATGCCCGAGACACATACTTATACTAATGTGGCTAACTGTGTTTGATCCAAGTCGGGTCATACCCAATAACAAGCTAGACGACACCAAATGTATTCTTTTAGTGATTTGATCATTTAAACGAATACCGAACACTACTTGTTTAGAAAATTGGTTTTCTAAACAAACAAACTTGAGGATTTAAATAAATTATGTGGATAATTTGTTTATATAGATTAATTATTTAATTGGTTAAATAATTATATAAATGTATGTGCATTTTATGAAATGAGTTTTATAAAATAAATTGGAGATGTTTTAATGGTTAAAACAAAAGTAAAATAAATAAAAAAAAAAAAAAAAAAAAACCGGCCACCCCATGTGGGTGGAGGTTTTGGTCCAACCAAATGTTTTGTCCTTTTGTGTTGACCATCCCTTTATATCTCCATTCAAATTACATGCATTTGAGTCTTGTCCCCTTCTTGGATTCTCAAGTAAACTTTTGAATTTTTCAAACTCTTTTCTCTCTATACACCCCACGGCTCATTTGGGGATTTTGGGAGAGCTTGGTGAGCTTGTTTAAGTGTTCATAAATCCTAGCAATCAAGTTGGTGTTGTCACAAATAGCTTGGGGTATCACTATCTTGAGGTCTTCTTCTTTGGAGGCTTGCCATTCATCCACCATCATCTTCAATATCTTACTTATTCTTCTAAAGGTAGAAGAAGGTACATTTACATTTTGTGAGCATATTGTTCTTGTAATTTTGATCCTTGTTCATTGGGTTTTGATTTTAACATAATGGTATGTTCATAACTAGATTTAAAATCTAAGCTTCCGTTGCGTTTTCTAGTTAAATATGGTTAACTTGACTTTGATAAACTTGTATAAAACCCAACAATGGCATCAAGAGCCGGTTACAAGGACTTATGCTCCTTGCATGTTCATAGATTTCGGGTTTTTCATGGGTGAAAAAGGGGTCCGAATTTTTGGTGGATTTTACCCCATGGTTTTGTAAGATCTTGACATGCATGCAAAGATCTTAGGAAACCATTATTAACATTTGGATGTTGAAAATATAAAAAAAATATATATAAAATAATTTGGGCCGTAGCCTCTTGGGGGGGGGGGGCCGATTTTATTTGGTGGTTTTGGGCATTGGTTGCTTAGGTTGCATGCTTAGAACATTTGGTATGTTTGGATGTGTCATAACCGAAACCTAGACCTTGGATGTGTTGTTTGTGTATGTTGATTATGTTTATTATTCAATATGGTTGTAATAATTCATAATCTTAGGCTTGTGTAATTTATTTATTCATAAATTGGTTTGTAATAAATAGATTAATTGCATTTTCCTTTTTTAGAAAAATATGTATTAGGATACACTTTGTAAAAAAAAAAAAAAAATTTTGAAGATGCAAGTTTTGGTGGATTTGGGCCTTGGGCCGAAAATTTTGGGCTTATTGGGCCTCACCGGCCCATCATGGGATTCAAGCCCATTAGGCCCATAAATTTCACTCTTGGGCCCAAGAAGACTTTTGGAAGTTTGGAGCCCATTAACAAGCCCAACAAGAACACAACAACTTGGAGAGGATACTTGAAGCATTTGGATGCAAGATCAAGTGGGAGTCAACATTCCATCCTTGTGTCATGTTTTGTCCCTTAGGTGTGACCTATGACCTATACTTGTTTCGGCTAACAAGTATGGTCAAACTTAGCGGTTCTCGGTTATGACTATATTTTGCATGTGTATGCTTGGTTGTTTGTTTTACTTTATGTAATGTGTGGTTGATAGATATTAGGATATCCAAACCGTCACATAGGAACGACAACAAGCATAAAACGGGTTCTAATATATATTTGGTAATATCGCGTCAATTAGTTTAATTAAATGGGTTTATTAAAACTAAGCGATTACTCACATATAATAAAATTGGTTTTATTATAACTAGAACCTTGAAAATTGGTTTTCAAAATCGCCATATTTCTAAATGCATGTTAGGATATGGCATAATGTTTTTCATACTAGAATATTGGAAAACTTAAAAATCCCTTTTTCATAATTACCAAGGAAACAAGTCTAACACCATCCTTTTGTAAGACACTTAACGTATTAGGAAACTTTAAATGGGATAAAGGTCACCTAACCATTTTAGAGCAAACTAATATACTTAAGGTAATATTAACATATTTGTGGGATAAAGGTCACCTAACCACTTGTATGTTAATCTTACATGTTTATACAAGTAGGACGACTTGAATTGGAAACCATGTGATAAAGGTCACCTAAGCATGGGGTCCAATGGTGTTGATGGGATAAACATGCCAACACGAAATAAGGATTTCGAATGGTCCCATACCTCTAGAAGTTGCAAAGGGTTGCAATTGTCAAGGTTGACTACCTTGTTAAATCAAATAACGGGATAAAGGTCACCTAACCGAAATTTGATTTATCGTTGGATTCTAGAATTTAATTATTATTTTAAAATTTGGAATAAAAGGGTATTAATAATTAAATTGTTTATAATACTAAAATAAAACTTTGTTAAATTTTGTAGATGGCCGCTAACAATGCAAACACCTCTACCCATAACACCCGTAACCTATCCTTAAGAACCATCCTTGAAAAGGATCGTCTAAACCATAATAACTTTATGGATTGGTATCGCAACTTAAGAATAGTTCTCAAACAAGAAGAGATATCATATGTCTTAGACGATCCCATTCCCGACGAGCCTAACGTGGAAGATGAGGAGGCTTATAACGATTGGGTCAAGTACACCAAAGATTCGGTGCAAGCCTCTTGCCTCATGTTAGGGACTATGATTCCCGAAATCCAAAAGGATTTCGAGCATCATGGGGCATACGACATGATAACTCAATTGAAGGAAATGTTCCTTCAACAAGCTAGAGCGGAACGTTTCGAAACGGTTCGAGCGTTTCATGCATGTCGTATGGAGGAAACCCAAAGCGTCTCATCTTATGTCCTAAAAATGAAAAGCTACATTGAAAAGCTTCGTAGGTTGAATTGTCCCGTATCTAATGAGTTGGCTACGGATTTGATCCTCAACTCATTAACCAAAAGGTTTGAAACTTTTGTCATGAATTATAACATGAATGGATGGGACAAAAGCATTGGTGAGCTTCACGCAATGCTAAGAACGGCCGAAGCGGGAATGGGTAAAAGGGTTTTACCCGTTCTAACAATCAATGAAGGGAAAAGGGGACATAACTCCAACCCCAAAGCAAGTGTTGCTAAGGGCAAGGGCCACGTCCAAGGAAAGGGAAAGAGGAAAGCCATCACGCCCATCAAACCGAAGGAAAAGAAGCAAAAGGTTGCGGCGCAAGATCCATGCTTTGAGTGTGGAGAGATAGGTCATTGGAAAAGGAATTGTCCGACCTATCTCAATGCGTTAAAAGATAAGAGGGATGCGGGGCATACCTCAGGTATTATCTTTACTATACATATTGAACTAAATGTTATTTCTTCAAATACATGGGTACTTGATACCGGATGTGGAACTCACATTTGCAATTTGTTGCAGGGGTTCAAAAGAAGTAAACAACTCAACAAAGGGGACATTAGTCTCTTTATGGGCAATGGAGCAAGAGTTGAAGTCCAAGCCCAAGGAGACTACTTGTTAAAGCTTCCAAGTGGTTTGGAAGTAATTTTGAAGAATGTTTTGTATGCTCCTAAGTTAAGGAGAAACATTATTTCCGTGTCTCTTTTAAAACAATGTGGCTTTGATCTTAAATTTATAAATTGTGATATTCATGTTTTGATGAATGGCATGTTTTATTTTAAAGCTATACCCATGAATGGTATATATGAAATAGATCAAAGTGGTATGTCACATAGTAGTTCAATGTACAATGTCAACACCAAGAAACTCAAGAAGGACTTGGGTGATTCCTATCTTTGGCATTGTCGCCTTGGACATATAAGCAAGAATCGCATGCAAACTCTTCGCAAGAGTGGTATTCTAGAAACCAATGAGTTTGATTCATTTGATGTATGTGAATCTTGTTTACAAGGCAAAATGACAAAGCAACCCTTTAATAAAACTTTTGAAAGGTCAAAAGAATTATTGGGTATCATACATTCGGATGTATGTGGTCCTTTTAGACCAATGACTAGGAATGGTGAAAGATACTTCATTACCTTTATTGACGATTATAGTCGATATGGTTATGTGTACTTAATGAAACACAAAGATGAAGCTTTTGAAATGTTCAAAGACTTCAAAACTGAAGTAGAAAGACAACTCAAGACCACAATCAAAGTACTTCGTAGTGATAGAGGAGGTGAATACCTAAGTGGTGTTTTTCAAGATCATCTTAAGAGTTGTGGAATTATTTCACAACTTACTCCACCTGGAACACCACAACATAATGGTGTGTCTGAAAGGAGAAATCGTACCCTATTAGATATGGTTCGATCGATGATGGCTAGAAGCACTTTACCTCTATCATTTTGGGGCTATGCTTTACTTTCCGCTGTTCGCATATTGAATATGGCTCCAACCAAGAAAGTGGAGAAGACACCTTTTGAAGTATGGCATGGAAAGGCTCCATCGCTATCATTCTTAAGAGTTTGGGGTTGTGAAGCTTATGTAAAGCAATACACCCCAAACAAATTAGAAGTCCGATCCACTAAGTGTATCTTTATTGGTTACCCTAAAGATGATATAGGATATTACTTTTACGATCCTAGTGAGCAAAATGTTATTATTGCTCGAAAGGGTAAGTTCTTGGAAACTAAGTTCCTTGAGGAAGGAACTAATAGTAGAACAGTGAAATTTGATGAGGATCAAGAATCACAAGATGATACACAATTGGTTGATACTAGCACTCAACAAGAGGTTGTTGAAAGTGATCAAGTGGTTGATCAAAACACACAAAACGTTCGCAGATCTGGTAGAGTTAGCAATCCACCCGAAAGATATGGATTTTTTGTAGAAGGTTGCTACGTGGTAGATTCGGATGAACCGACCACATACCGTGATGCAATGTCCAAGAATGATTGTGACAAATGGCTTGAAGCCATGAACGTTGAGATGCAATCCATGTATGACAACCAAGTTTGGGAATTGGTTGAACCACCACTCAACTCCAAAGCTGTTGGAAGTAAGTGGGTTTTCAAAAAGAAAACTGATATGCATGGAAACTTGGATACTTATAAAGCAAGACTTGTAGCTAAAGGTTTCACTCAAACTCAAGGGGTTGATTATGATGAAACTTTTTCGCCTGTGGCAATGCTAAAGTCTATTAGGATATTATTTGCCATAGCTGCACATTATGATTATGAAATTTGGCAAATGGATGTCAAGACCGCTTTCCTAAATGGATATCTTGAGGAAGATGTCTATATGGTTCAGCCTGAAGGTTTTGTCGATCCAAAACATCCTAATAAAGTATGCAAGTTAAAGAAATCAATCTATGGATTGAAACAAGCATCTAGAACTTGGAATCATCGTTTTGATGAAGAAATCAAAAATTTTGGATTCATCAAGAACGCTGATGAGGCTTGTGTGTATAAAAAGGCTAGTGGGAGTATAATTACCTTCTTAGTATTGTATGTCGATGACATTCTACTATTTGGAAATGACATTCCAACCATGGAAAGCGTTAAGGCTTGGCTTGGAAGTAGATTTTCCATCAAGGATCTTGGTGAAGCTGCCTATATTTTGGGATTAAAGATCTATAGGGATAGGTCAAGGCGCTTGATAGGTTTGAACCAAAGTACATACATTGATAAGATCTTGAAAAGGTTCAAGATGGAAAACTCCAAGAAAGGTTTTGTACCTATTCAAAGAGGGACCATATTGAGTTCAGATCAATGTCCAAGCTCAAAGGGTGAGCAAGAGATGATGAAACAAATCCCATATGCTTCTGCTATAGGATCCATCATGTATGCGATGATATATACTAGACCGGATGTGTCATGCGCTTTGAGCATGACAAGCAGATACCAACAGAATCCAGGAAACAGTCATTGGATGGCTGTTAAGAGCATATTGAAATACCTTAGGAGAACTAAGGATATGTTTCTGATATATGGATCTGGTGAGGAGGAACTCGCTATAAAAGGTTACACGGATGCGAGCTTCCAAACTGATCGAGATGATTCTCGATCACAGTCTGGGTATGTGTTCACACTTAATGGAGGAGCTGTCTCTTGGAAGAGCTCAAAACAGGAAGTGGTAGCATTGTCCACTACAGAATCAGAATACATCGCCGCTTCATTGGCAGCTCAGGAAGCTGCATGGTTGAAGAAATTCATTACTGATCTAGGGGTGGTCTCTTCCATTCAAGACCCCCTAGAAATCTTTTGTGACAACGAGGGTGCGATTGCACAAATCAAGGAACCTCGTTCGCACCAAAAGACAAGGCACATAGAGCGGAGATTCAACTACATAAGGGATGAAGTTGAAAAGGGAAAGATATGTATTCGCAAAGTTGGAACTGATCAAAATCTTGCGGATCCATTCACGAAGCTCCTAGAAAGACCTAAACATGAGCGTCATGCGAGTGGCTTAGGACTTCGATATTCTAGTAATTGGATTTGATCTATTTTGTATTAAAGTTTAAAAGACTTTTGTAATTTAACTCTTTTATATGATTATGGAATCTTGAGTTAAATTCTAATTTTGCATGTTTAATCCATGAATAAGTTATCTTATTCTAAAAGTCCGTAGTCGATCACATTTGTGGGAACAAATATGAAGCAAGACTATTATGAACTAGGTTTGGTGGATATTCATAAGAAATGAATATGGAGCATAGGTTTGCTGCCAAAGTTCATAGATATTTGTGGGATACAAATATTGGACTGACCCGCTCTCAATATTACTACATGGAGTCGATTGACTTGATCATTAGTAATCTTGAGTAAAGGAGAATTTCATATTATCCTTAGACCTGAGATGTATATTGGGTCTTGATTTTCACCAAGTATTACACTTTGACTCTCCCCTTCGCTATTCGTAAAAGATGGTACATAAGGATGAGCTCAGGTGGAGTATAAAAGTGATAGTGAGAGGCGTATACAGTCAAGAAGGAATTTGTTCCTCTTATGTGTTGAGAGTTTAGATGTCTAAGGCCTGATAAAGTTGAATTGTAAAGAGAATGATCGCCTATGTCTCTTAGATCCAACATGACATCTAGTAACAAAGGGATATAATGATAGATTCACCTAAATCATATCAAGTAAGGAACTTGAAGGGATGATGTTATTGAATGGCACTTCGTCAAACACATTAGGGGTGGTGAACTGTTGTTAGGCGGTATTCACCACTTGCATTAATTTTCTATGTATCTCGTGCAAGTGGGAGATTGTTGGAATTACGTATGCCCGAGACACATACTTATACTAATGTGGCTAACTGTGTTTGATCCAAGTCGGGTCATACCCAATAACAAGCTAGACGACACCAAATGTATTCTTTTAGTGATTTGATCATTTAAACGAATACCGAACACTACTTGTTTAGAAAATTGGTTTTCTAAACAAACAAACTTGAGGATTTAAATAAATTATGTGGATAATTTGTTTATATAGATTAATTATTTAATTGGTTAAATAATTATATAAATGTATGTGCATTTTATGAAATGAGTTTTATAAAATAAATTGGAGATGTTTTAATGGTTAAAACAAAAGTAAAATAAATAAAAAAAAAAAAAAAAAAAACCGGCCACCCCATGTGGGTGGAGGTTTTGGTCCAACCAAATGTTTTGTCCTTTTGTGTTGACCATCCCTTTATATCTCCATTCAAATTACATGCATTTGAGTCTTGTCCCCTTCTTGGATTCTCAAGTAAACTTTTGAATTTTTCAAACTCTTTTCTCTCTATACACCCCACGGCTCATTTGGGGATTTTGGGAGAGCTTGGTGAGCTTGTTTAAGTGTTCATAAATCCTAGCAATCAAGTTGGTGTTGTCACAAATAGCTTGGGGTATCACTATCTTGAGGTCTTCTTCTTTGGAGGCTTGCCATTCATCCACCATCATCTTCAATATCTTACTTATTCTTCTAAAGGTAGAAGAAGGTACATTTACATTTTGTGAGCATATTGTTCTTGTAATTTTGATCCTTGTTCATTGGGTTTTGATTTTAACATAATGGTATGTTCATAACTAGATTTAAAATCTAAGCTTCCGTTGCGTTTTCTAGTTAAATATGGTTAACTTGACTTTGATAAACTTGTATAAAACCCAACAATTTGTTCATTTGTAGAGCCAAAGATAATGTCATCCACATACACTTGCAGCAGCAGATCCTTGTTTCTCCTTTTGTAGATTAGAGTCTTGTCAATGGCTCCTCTGCAGAAGCCATTTTCCAACAAATGGTTTGACAGCTCATCATACCAAGCTCTTGGTGCTTGATGTAGTCCATAAAGTGCTTTGGTGAGCTTGTAAACCTTGTTTGGATGATCTGGGTCTTCAAATCCAGGAGGTTGAGTGACATAAACTTCTTCATCAATCTTTCCATTCAGAAATGAAGATTTTACATCAAGTTGATAAAATTTAATGATCATTGATGCTGCAAATGCTAGAAAGATCCTGATAGCCTCTAGTCTTGCAACTGGAGCAAAGACTTCTTCAAAGTCCACTCCTTCTTCCTGTAAGCATCCTAGAGCTACCAATCTTGCTTTATTCTTGATCACTATCCCCCTATCATATTTCTTGTTCCTAAATACCCATTTTGTTCCAATAGCATACTTGCCTCTGGGCTTGTCTACCAAGTCACATACATGTAAGTCTCTGAATTGGGCTAACTGTTCCTGCATAGCTTCTACCCAGCTGTTGTCTTTCAAAGCTTGACCAATGTTCTTAGGTTCAACTTGGGATAAGAAGCAGGCATACAGAACGATGTTTGCCTTTTCAGAAGAGCTTCTAGTCACTCTTTCATGCAAATCTCCTATTATATTTTCTGCAGGGTGATTTCTTTCAACAGAGGTGGTGTGCACAACTTGTTGTGCAGACACTTCTGTCTCTAGATTTGTCATGTTTAACTCAGCAGATTCATCTTCAATTCTCACTTGAGTTTCATCACTTGCTTGAACTTGATTAATCTCTAATGATGATGCTTCATTTGACCCAAATTGTAGAGAGTCAAACAAAGATTGAAACCTATCTTCAAATTGATTTAACCCTTCAGACTGGACAGGTTGCTGACTTTGAATGGGTTCACTCTCTACTTCACTTGGTCCTTTATTAGAGACTTCCACTGCATCATCTTGTCCATTCATATCAACTTCAGCAGCTTGTTGGTTGCTTCTTTCAAAGTTAAATCCATTTGTTTCAGGAGCAACAGATGACCATAGCTTGTCCAGATCAACTTGTCTTTGTTTTCCCTTATCTTCAAAGCTTGTTCTGTACATGCTGTCATCCATATCTTTATTGTAGATTTTGAAAGATTTGATCATCTTTTCCAAGTCAAACATCCACTTGGGTCCTTCAACATTGTTAAAATGGTTTTCATTGAATATTATATCTAAAGACTCAACGACCACCATATGCTCCTTCACATAGACTCTGTAAGCCTTTGAATGACATGAGTAGCCCACAAAGAAACATTCCAGAGATTTTGAATGGAATTTGTTTAGATAGTCCTTTGTATTCAATAGTGAGCATCTGCATCCAAACGGCTTCAAGAACTTCACATAAGGCTTTCTTTTGAAGATAACCTCATATGGAGTCTTGTTTTGAGCCTTGTTCAGTAGAACCCTGTTCTGCACATAGCATGCAGTATTGATTGCTTCTGCCCAAAAAGTGACTGGCAAATTGGCATCAGCAATCATGGTCCTTGCAGCTTCAATCAATGTTTTGTTTCTTCTTTATGCAACACCATTTTGTTCAGGAGTTCTAGGTGCATTGTATTGTTGAAAGATTCCCTTAGAAGTGCAGAATTCATCCATAGTACCATTCTTGAATTCTATCCCATTGTCACTTCTAATGACCTTCACCTTCCTCTCAAGCTGATTTTCCATCTTTAGCACATAGGATCTGATTAGGTCTGGGGTTTCATTTTTGCTACACATAAAGTATACTCAAGTAATCTTGAATAATCATTAGTGATCACTAGGCAGTATCTCTTCTTTCCAATACTTGGAACACTAACTGGACCAAATAGATCCATGTGTAACAGTTCCAAGACCTCATCAATTATGTTTATTATTTTGCTCTTATGTGAGGATTTGTGTTGTTTCCCTTTGAGGCAAGATGTGCATTTTTCCTCTAGCATGAACTCTCTAGTGAGAAGGCCAACAACATGCTCACCCTTCACTAGCTTGTTCATGTTCTTCAAATTTACATGACACATTTTCCTATGCTACAATTTGGTCTCATTTTCAGTGGCTTTGGAAACAAAACATGAACCACCTCTAGATGTAGCAGTGTTCATTCTCAGCTCATAGAGGTTGCCATTTCTTGGAGCCATCATCATGATTATCTTAGTAGGAATCACAAATTCAGGCTTCAAAATCAGGCAGTGTTCATCATTGAAGGCCACCTTGTATCCTTTATCACAAACTTCAGAAATGTTGAGTAGATTGTATTGTAATCCTTCAACATGCAGCACATTCTCAAAAGATACTTTGCCATTGGTGAGCGTTCCTCTTCCAACTATCTTCCATCCATTCTCATCACTCCCAAAGGTAACTGGCCCTTCATATTTTCTTTCATAATTGATTAGTGCACTCTTGTCACATGTCATGTGCCTGGAACATCCACTGTCCATATACCATAAGTCATTGCTGTTCAAGGACTGTTCCTGCATATACATATAAAACAAAATTAGTTGGATTCTGATTCACAAACTGCAACAGTTTGTAATTCAGTGTCAGTTAAAGATTCATCAGGAGTTGGAACTGGAACTGGAAGTGGGTCTTCATACACAACTTCACATTCTTCTTCTGTGTCTGAATATGACCCATTCTTCACAACTTGTGTTTTGATTAATTCTTCAGTTTGCTCAATCACATAGTTATTCTTTTCAATCACTTCCTTCTTAGTCTTTCATTGGAACCCTCTTGGTTCATATCCCTGCTTCATCAGAAATTTCTCATCTCCATTAAGAACACCAGGTCTAATCTTCTCTTTACCTTTGTCACTAGACCTTCTGTTCTTTGCAGGTTTGCTAGATACACTTGGTTCATCTTTGATCTTTAAGACTTGTTTTAGTCTCTTTTCAAGCATTAACCTTTTCTTTTCATCATCTGAACTCCCTTTTTCTTCATTTAAGTATCTTTGATACATTTTCTTGTATCCTTTCATATCAAACCCACAAACCACATCAGGAACCTCAAATTCTTCCTCTTCAAACCAACAAGAGTCAGTGTGATGACCATATGCATCACACTTCTTGCACCAGATCTTTGCATAACTCCCCATATCTTCAAGCAATTGCTTGTCTTTAATTTTGTCACTTGGTTTGGGAAAATCAAAGCCTAGGGGGTTTTAGGACATAGTGAATTACTGAAGTCCATCTTGATTGGTTTGTTCAGATTAGGCTCCAGATAATATTTTTCTGTTACAAATACAACAGGCTTGAACTTGGAATGGGTTCTTGAACTGCTTCCCTTTTCATCTCCAACAGATCTTCTCATTGGAACATACTCCACATCTCCAATGTCAAAAAGTTCATGGTTTGAGAAGACTAGATAGATTGGAGGGTGTGACTGATCATAAGAGGATTTCATTGAAGCTTCATCTCTCTTCTTGATTTCAGACTGTGGTCTGGCACAAATATGAAACACTACATGTTCTTTTCTCATTTTTTCATAGTGCTTCTTCCACTTGGGAGTCATCTTTGGAAGAAGAGGAATCTTTTCACTTTTCTTTTTGCTTGATCCTCTTTTCTTCTTGCCCTTAGATGACTTTGAGCTTCCACAGCTGCAGTTACTATCTTCACTGGAGTACTCACTCCACTTCTTTTTCTCATTTTCCAATTTTTCAGTCTTCTTATTCTCTGGCTCCTCACTCTGTTTCACTGCAAACTCTCCATTCTTGTCCACAAATACATCAGCATATTGCTTCACAAACTCAGCTTTATCCTCAAATACATTCTTGAATTGTTTCAGATATTCACTTCTGCTCTCCTTATCTACTTTCGGTGGGTAGCTATCACAGAAAGGTGGTGGCACATTTTTATACTTCTCTTCCTCAGTCATTTTATCAACATAACCTACTATATTACCTGTAGAAACAAGGTTCTTCAAGAATTCCATTTGAATCAGCAAGTCAGCATTCTTCATTTTCTTTTCTGCATACATCTTCTTCAACCTTTCAATTTCAATTGTCATTCTTGATTGGGTTTGGTATGCCATCATACAATCCTTTTCAAGCCCCTTGATTTGATTTTCATAAGTTGCTTCACTTGCTTCATATACATTCAAGAAGGCTTCCTTTATCCCACACTCAGTTTTCCACTTTCCAATATCTTGATTTAATTCATCAATGGTAATAAGAAGATCAGAAATTGAGATATCAGATTGTACCTTAGCATTTGAAGATTCATGCTTGTCATGTACTTTTGCCATAAATGCTACATTTGCCTTCTCCATTTCAACAGCATGGTTGCTCCAATCAAATTCCCCATCCTGAGGCACCATAGTTACTGCAACATTTCCCTGATCTCTCAGCTGGTTCACATTGTTCTGATTAGATCTGTTTTGAGTAGTGTGAACCTGCATTTGATTGCTTCTTTGGGTTGAAAGGTTTGTTGCTAGGGTCTGTTTGGATTTTGATAGGGGTTTTGGTTGGTAATCTGATTTCTCTAGTGCTGGAAGTTCTGATTTTGGTTTTGGTAGAATTGGTTCTGATTCACTTGATTGCCAACTTTCTTTGGCATGTTGCATTCTCTAGCAGAATGTCTTGGTTGTTGACAATTATAACAGATGGCCTTTTATTTGTCAAATCCAATTCTTTCATTTGGTTAATTAAAGCTTGTTCTACCAGTTCTGTTATACAACCTTTGCTCCTCACTGCCAACATAGCTGCCTGCCACTTTATGTCCATGTCTTCTAAATCATCAGCATCTATTTGCTTAAGATCTTCCTGCACAATACTTGTGTTGATCAGGTTCTTGGCGACAAAGACATTATATGACTCAGTAAACATAGAGAACAATGCTTGATAATCTGTTCCATGAGCATTATTGTTCTGCATAAATGTTGACTGCCCATTTGCTGTAGAGGTAGTATCATCTTCAATTAGCTGAACATTGAATCTTGATTGGGCACTGCAAGTTGAACTTGTTTCTGATGGTTCCTCAATAACAGGCTGCTGGTTCTTAATTGAGAGATTGCCTATTGGTGCTACAAGAGCATTGTTCACTTGAAAACTTGGCTTGTCCTCCCTAATCATATGATTTTCAATCATCTCATGTTCTGCAGCCTTGAGAAAGGCAATCACATCATCCAGCTTGTAGTTGGGAAAACTGGCATTTTCTTTGATAAACTTGCTGGCGGTTTACCATTCGCCAGATAAGGATGATAAAAGCTTTTTGTTCAGCTCAAAGTCAGAGATCTGCAAATCAGTCGTTCTTATGTCGTTTACAATTGTCATAAACCTCTGCAAGACTGATTTTAATCTTTCTCCGTCTTTAAACTTGAACCTGTCAAGTTGCTGCTTCAGTCTGTCTTTCTTGATGTCTCTTAATTAAGTATTCCCTTCAAACATTTTGATAACTGCATCAAACATACCTTTTGCGGTCTTATGATGATTAACAGTTGTCAAAATTTCCCAAGAGAGCCCTAACTTCAGCATAGACAAAGCCTTGTCGTCTCTTTTCTTCATTTTTAGCACAAACAGTGGCATTGTTGTTCGGAGCTGTTGAAGGAACATAGTGTCCTTCAGTGATGGAAGTCCAAAGCTCTGGGTCATTGTAGTTCACAACTGCTTCGAAAAGCACCTTCCATTGTTGAAGTTTTCTTGTCCAAGCAACCTTGGAATCTTATTGGTAGAAACTTTCTGGTCTTCCATTTTATCAGATCTGAGATTTGTAGCAGTAAAATAGAGTAAAGCTTCAAGCTTTATTACACACCTTCAGTCCCGTGGCCTTCAGCGAGCTTACACAAGCTCTGATACCACTTGTCAGGACCGTGAGTCGGGTGAAACCTTCAAAAAGGTTGCCTAGAACACACCGACTCGATTACCCAAAGGCCTGTTGAATATCCCGACGAAATCAGGATATCCAACGAGTGGGAATGAAGGAGTGAAAATTGCAAACACAAAACAATAATAGATAGTCAATAAAAGCTCATTCAAAGACAAAGATTCACTGTATTAAATGATTCATTAATGAAACAGTGAAAGGAATGTCTAAGGTTTCGTGTGTGACGCTGGCGACGGCGGTGGCTGTACGAGGAAACAAATAGAATATTCTTTTAGAATGTTTCTCGTACTCCGTGTGTAAATCCGTGCCCTAAATGGAAACCTAGGACCCCTATTTATAGACCCTGACATTCCTTCTAAAAGTTCCTAATCATTACATAATGAAATACAAAATAATACAATTGTTGAGTCCTCGAGCAAGGTAACAATCTTGCTCGAGCAGACTCACTATGCTAGGTATGTTCGTTGAATGTCCTCGAGCATACTTTACTTAGAATATCTTCAGTGAAGATATTCCCTTCCAGCAGACTTCATCCCTCTTGACTAGTTCATGCTTTGCTTGAACTAGTCCATCTAGCAAGCTCATTCTTCTTGATGTCTTCGGCTATTCTTATTCAGCAATCTTTAGCATGCTCGGATGTAAATCTTGCTCGGGAACTGAACTGTGCTCGAAGTCCTTACTTTGATCACGTGACATCTTCTTATTTCATCCATGCTTGTCCCCATGTGCTCGATCATCCTGTGCTCGTAACAGTTGGTTAAAACTTGTATGATCAAGCTGTTTACTCGATTGGCAATCCATGCTCGATAGAAGAACACTCTTGCTCGTTAAAGTGTAGCTTGCTCGAAGCCTTAACACTTTGAAGAATTTACCATTTAAGGTTCTGAAGATCTTGCTCGAAGTAGTAAAACCATGCTCGATCGTCTTGGCTTGCTCGAATTCCATACATAGCCGTTTTCTGAGGAGCTTGTAACGCCCGTTAATTTCCGACAAAAGGTTTAATCTTGTAGTGTTATGTACACCTTTCGGGCTTGACCGAGCATTCTCCCGGGAGCTCCTTGCAAACCTCGTAAACGTTCTCACTTAACTTTCCACCCAAGTTTCTACATACTTCAATTTGAAGGGACTTGGATGTAACTATTTTTATTATATCATAAAACAAAAGAAAACCCTAACCCTAAACCTATTTGCAGCCTATCGGACCTGGACCCCCCCCCCCTTCTCGTGTTTCTTCTGCCCAGCCAAATTTCAGCCGTGAAAACTTCAATTCAAGGTCGTTTTTATGATTCCCCATGTCTTTTACACCTTAATTGATCATATTAACGCGCTTATTGGTCGTTAAGATTGAGTTTTGATGATAACAGCTTGCAAACAGATTCGTATATGTTTATTGTAGGGTCTATAACGCGATGTTAATCCACTTTTTTTAATCAATTCTTGATTCCATGATGTTCTACTTTGAGTCTAGTTTCCAGAAAGGTATAATACGTAATTTTTGGAAGAGATTTGAATGGTTTTTATGATTTTATAAAATCGAGTGTCAAAGCTGATGCGGGATGTCGGATTCTGGTCTTTCTTCCCGACATCATAACTCTTTTTCAACAAGTCCAAATTAGTTGGTTCCACTTCTGGAACTTAATATTTTGAGTTAAGAATCAAACCCAATTGGAATCGTTTAATTTGGTTTGGTAACGAATTTTATAAAAATAAAACCATTTTGTTGCGCGCTGAAATAGCTGCACATACCTTTCTGTGTCCAATAGAAAAATATAATAAAAATATTTTTATAAACCTAAGACATTTATTAAAGTCTGGTAAAAATTTAATAATTTATTTCAAAGGTTATCCTATGTAATTAAATGCATCTTCGCATGCTAAAATCTACACGTTTTACTCGTTATTAATCGATAAGTTTGTTTTAGGCTTAACCGGTGGATTTGGTTAGTTGAAAGGTTTTAGGGGCTGAGGTAAAGTAATTGGGTATGGGTTGGGCCTTGGGCAAAGTTGTTGGGAGCCTTGGGCCAAAGTGTTGGGCTTGAACGGCCCATTAGGCAAGAGTGTTTTTACGGTCTAGTTTAGTAACACGTTGTGTACTATTTATATGCCCTTACTTGTGAGTGTGCACTTAGGGATTTCCTAGCTCGTTTCAGGTGTTCGATTGATTCCAGGTGAGTTCATGATGCCCTTTTTAATTTTTTTACGTTTTGGGTTAGCATACACACCTTATTATGATTTTAACCGATTTTAATTCGTTTAAACTATTGGTTTGGTATTGTATTATCTTGTTTGTGGTTGTGCCTTTACGAAGACGTGTGTAAATTATATTTTATGCCTTAGGATACTTTAGACTCGTTTAAGGTCATATATCCCTTAAGGTTATACATTTTACTTGGGCTCTAAGCCTCGAGGTAGATATTAGGCTTAGTATTGAATGCCTAGATTATCCATTATTTATGGAGCATATGTGGTGATATTGTTGGTTGGATGTTCGAATTAGATGTTTGTATGTGTGTATGTGAATGTGTATGTGTTGGTAAACTAGGACCGGGTCAAATATATTACTCGGGGAAGACCCGGGGTGAGGAGGCTCGTGTTGTGACATTTGAGCCAAAACAAGGTACACCTCAGTACGTATTTACTGATTAAGCAAATAAACGCCTTTTGCGTAACAAACGAACGATTAACCGAACGGGTCGGGTTATGACCCAGATATCTCGGGGGGCCATTTATAAGTGATATACGATTTATACAAGCTAAAATATTAGAAATATGGTCTTAGTTTGATAGCAAACAAGTTAAACGAAAACATGCTCGTTTAACCACCCGCTATAGATTTAAACGCGAAAGATAGTTACAAACCAAGCATTGTATCATCCGTTAAGCCAAAAAAAGACTTACCAAACACTTATTTGAAATGTTTTAAGCGATCCGTGAAAATATATTTGATTTTTACAAACATATAGTATGTTTTTATAATTTTACACAAAACTAGCCGAAAAACACTTGTTTTCGCGCTGTTTAACGCACCCGATAAGTTTTTCGCGCCAAAAACCGAACCCGAACTAAATTTGGACCGGGCTTTTCGTATTTGGGCTTGAGAAATCAGAAACTTGGGCCCAAATGGGCCCATGGATTCCGGCCGCAGCCGCCACCCCACGCCCCTTTATTTCCTTTTCACATATAAACTAGATCCAAGCCATTTTTCCACATAATTTCTTGAAAACTATGGATACAACTCTGCTCCAGCCAAAAACAGCAAGAAAACCTAAGGTAAGGAGCTTAAATAAGTAGCTTTTTACTTGTTTAATACCATAAAAACATGTCTTGGTTACTAAAAATCATTCCTAACCGTGTAAAAATCCTAAAAAAGGTCCATAAACATGTTTTGATCATACACATGGTAAGGAACCTGTTTTGAAAAAATTTTTGGCCATAAAAACGGATTAAAAGGTTGAAACGACGTTTTTACGGTTCAAAAGTTCGTTTTTGTGCACTAGCCGAAACCCTAACTTACGGGCTGTTAAGTTGATGAAATATTGCTTGGTTTGTGATATAGGACTTTTACCTAGATTTCTTAGAAGCACAAGAACCTGAAAACTTGATTAAAAGGTCGGAAACGAGCCAAACCCGCTAAGGTAATGCCGAAACACTCGCTTACGGGCTATTTAGGTTAACGCTATGATGTGCATATTGTTAGGACTTGAAATTTTGCAGGGACATCCGGGATCATGTCACTGAGTCCCTGTTTAAATTTGGTAATTTTTCGACCATCCGAGAATATTTGGCGAATTTATTACCGAATTGGGACGTTTATTTAGGAAAAAAAAGCTAAAATACTTCAAAAATTATGAAATTTTTCTGGGAACTCAGATTTGATGTATTTTGATCACATTTGAATTTTGGGATCATTTGGAGAAGTTTAAAGGTATTTTGTTTATTTGCATTCGTGTGAATTTTTATAGCCGAATTTGGGCCGAAAAGAATATCGCACGAGCTTTTTACATTCTGGAATTAATACAGGTTGTTTTGGGACATGAATTGAGTATTCAGGAATTTTTTGGAAATTGTTTGGGGTAAACGGACGATTTTCAGACGAAATATAGCTGATAAAATGAATTTTTATAAATTAATAAATCAGTAAATAAATTCCAGAAATATTTTTATAAAAATATGCATCTTGTAATTGATAGGTGGTTAAATTTTTATAATTTAATGATTAAAGATTAATTAATTATGCTAATCTTAATATTAAACAAATTCAGTTTTTATAAAAACCGGCAAGTTCGCGACTAGTGAATCTGCAGGAATATCAAAACACCAAGAGTGATCAAAAATCATATTTTTGGGCTAATTAAACAAAAATGAACTTTTCTATGAGAAACCTGGACAATTCGGGTGGATTGTGCGCGTTTCTTCTCAAATCAAACTGTATAAACGGAAACGAGCCCCGTGGCTAATCCGGGACCCCAGTATGTGATCTTTCTTTATAACTTAATCATTTTATTAACCAATACATTTACCCAAGCTTATTTTCCCATAACTGTTTTCTGAACGCGTAAACGAACAACTTGGCCCGGCTGGGAAAACGGGAATCTGAGCCAAGTTCAGTTTTAAATATTAGACATTAAACAACATCACAACCTAAGCCTATTGCCACTTTCTGGGCGTTCCAGCTACACCCAGATTAGTTATACAGCCCAGTCTAGTATTGAGATTATAATAATATTAAAATATTAATATTATTAAAATATTGATTATAGGAACTACTGATAGCGGACCAAACGAACCACGAGCTGATACAGTACTGATTATCGACTAAACCGTGAGTTTCATGACCCCACTTTTAAACTGTTTTACGAACTTTTGGGGTGAAAAGCATATTTGCTTATATCTATACACACCTGAAATATGTACTGATGTGAATTATCTAAGTGCTAACACACGAAAGTCCCCACAATCACAGTGATTAACTTCGAGCCGGTGGCTTGTGAATAGTACTATTGGTTTGACAAACCCAAACGGAATCGGCCTGATTGCCGTGTCACATAGCGCCGTTTGCACATGACCATATTTAAACATACAGGCTATGTAGTGTTAGACATAGCTACCGGGGCATGTTGTGGGCGGAAGGGGAGCCACAGTGGTTGATTGAGCGTGGGAAATGGAGGCACGCAGCACGAACAGTCCAGGCTTCACTGTAGCTTAGCATAATTACATCACATACATCATTTACATACATACATACTTATTTCATAATTACAAGTGTTGACTTGTGAACACTCATTACTGTTTTCTTGAAACTCGTGAAACTCACCAACTCTAGTAGTTGACCCGTTTTAAACTGCTTTTCAGGGTTACTGAAGTTGGAAAATCCGTGATTGTGTGCTACCTGTTACTAATGTGATCGATGCAGTGTGAATAGAGGCAAGGCTACCAGTATGGCTAGAGTAGCTTATGAGTATATCTTGGTGTAACACCTAGTTTGTAATAAAAGATAGACCAATGTAATATAATATAAATTAGTTGTAATGTTTCTTTATAAACAATGTTGTTGATACCAGAGGTGTCTGTTACATTCCCGTTTTACGCTTCCGCATTATGCTAGTCGGGTTGTGACAGAAGTTGGTATCAGAGCCATTGGTTATAAAGGATTAGGTTATCCCTTAGGGTACCAAAAATATAACCGTAGGCTCGATTAACTCTGGGAAATATTTAAATAATAAATTAATATTATGATGGATGCCGGGATGAACTTGTAGGGCAAGTGAGTTATTGTGGTCCGGAACATAATAACAGACTTGCTTGTACGAGGGAATTCGGGGAGAAGTCGCGGAACGTGTGGTTAGGTAAAAATGGCAACATATGTGTATAAAAGGTAATGGGAAAGTATATATATATGTTACATTCATACGTGTTTATGTGGAACAAGGTGTATGAATACGTGTACGTACGATACTGTTGGTGACGGTACATTTTACTATGAATATTATATTGATTTATATTCAGTATTGATTAAATAATAATAATAATTAAAATTTTAATAAAACTAATATTATATTATAATATAATTAATATTAAATTTGGTTTAATTAATTAATCTCCTCGACAATAGTTAGCGATAGCAATAGATATTATTCTGATAACTAACCTTTGTGCAGAGTCATGTCAAGGAACAACGATTACGTACCGGAAGAAGAACCGGTAATATCTGTAGAGGAGGATCCCGAGGAAGAATCAGAGGAGGATCCAGAAGAGGAGGACCCAGAAGAGGAGCCGGAGGAGGAAGAGGAAGAGGTGGAAGAAGAAGTTATTTGTAGAGAGCTACCCAAGAATGTGCCTGATCTATCTGGTTACAGATGCGATAGTTATCCACCCAGGTCACCACGTAGGGATCAAGGCGAAGTTAACAGTCAGTATCGTTCACCAGCTAGAGTAGCCAGATTACCCACTCCACCTATACACCTGTCGCCGACGACTTCAGCTACTGCGTGAGTCCGGCAGACTCCTCGTATTCGGGTAACCCTGATTGACCCTACCTCGATTCCATTCAGATCTACCCATGACCGGGGAGGACCTTCACTCCCTAGGGTAGATACTTCATCTTCTCGTTCATTGAGTATACCTACCCCTCGTCCTGACCTCCCAAACGCAGGAAACAACTATTGGATGGCTGTCCTGACTGACCGTGTGATAGACCACTTGATAGCCATAGCTAACATTAACCGGGAGAGGAGGGACGTGACTCAGTGCCTATCGACATTACAGCAGACGGTACTGAACTTGCAGCAGTCAGATGGCTACCACCACTGGTGTTTGGATAGGGTGACAGTTCGGCTGTGGAACTGTTACTGGGTGATTACGGTGCTATTATTTTTATGTTTGTGGCTAGCTTATCGTCTGTATGGATAGATGCGGAATATTACAACTATGTGTACATGATCTTTTGATACCCCATGTATGTATATAGTAATATGTTATGTTAATATGGGACACAACTTTGTACATTATTATAAGCACTGACCCTTATAGGGTTAAGTCTAACAGTCACGTAGTGACAGATTTTGATATATACATGCAAGCACTGGCCTTTATCAGGCTAAGTCTATGTACTTTTGATATCAATGTACAGGACAATTTGTGAAATGTCAGTATGTTATTTGGTTTACCTGTACAACATTTATTGTGATTATTATTACACAGTGCCGTAGACTGGAATTAGTACTAATTGGCTTATATTTGTTTATCATTATAGAATGGCCCCAAAGAAAGCAAACCCTATGACTGAGGCAGAAATAGCCGAGATGGTTGCTCGGCAAATGCAGGCAGTAATCCCGCTTATTGTAACACAAGTAACTGCCGGCGTAAACGCAAATATGCAAACAAACCAACAACAAAACAATAATGCTCCCCCAACCAACAATGAAACAGTTACAAATAACAATCCCCCATCTAATACAAATACCCCTACCAATGCAAATAATCCCCCACCGAACCCAAGCAATGACAATAACAACCCTAATCCCCCTCGAAGGGAATATTCGATCAAAAACTTTATGGCCTGTAAACCGATTGATTTCAAGGGCACTGAAGGGCCAAACGGATTAATCAAGTGGATTGAGAAAACTGAATCTGTTCTCAATATTAGCAATTGTCCACCCGAAAACATTGTCAAGTATGTTGCTTCTACTTTCACTGATCAAGCATTAATGTGGTGGAACACTACGGTACAGATAAAGGGTCAAGATACGGTGAATCGCATGACATGGGCTGAACTCAAAACACTGATGCTGGAACATTTCTGCCCAAGGAACGAAGTTCAGAGATTAGAACACGAACTCTGGGGTTTGGAGATGAGAGGAGCGGATCATTTGGGATACACGAACCACTTCAATGAATTGGCCCTCTTAGTACCATGGTTAGTAACTCCTGAAAATAAACGAGTTGAACGTTATATTTGGGGTTTAGCCCCGGGACTGAAGAGTTTGGTGAACTCTGTGGGTCACACGTCGTTCGAGAATGCCGTGACTCAGGCCGGCATCGTAACTTTCGACTTGGTAAGAAGCGGAGTGTTGAGAATGGTCGAGGAATCATCAGGTATGAAACGAACTGACTATGGGACGAGAGCACAAGGAGGACAATCAAGCAAATGTGCACGTCCGACAATCAAAAATTATGCTATAACTGGTTCCGATACGAATCCAGACAGGTACAAGGGACCCTTGCCAAAGTGTGACAGATGTAATTACCATCATGTGGGAGAGTGCAGATTGCCAGTATGCCAGAAATGTGGTCAAACTGGGCATTATGCCCCTAATTGCAGAGCAGGTGCAGAAATTGTGAGCCGACCAGCCCAGACAACCCAACCCCGTCGTCCCCAACTACCGAGACCGCAACCAATTCGTCAACAACCAGCTCAGCAAAACTCAACTATAGTGAATTGCCGTGCTTGTTTTGAATGTGGGAGCACGGAACATTTTAGAAAGAACTGCCCCAAGCTGAATCGAGGAGCAGTCACCGGTCGAAACCAAGCATCGACTTCAGGTGTGTCTCGGGGACGCGCGTTTGTAATTGGGTCAGGAGAAGCACGACAAGACCCGAACGTAGTAACATGTACATTTACTGTTTCTGATCAATATGCTTCTGTGTTATTTGATACTGGTGCCGATGGAAGCTTTGTTTCCACTAGTTTTGTATCCCTGGGTAACATGCCAGTTAGTGAACTAACAAATCCCTATACTATAGAACTCGCTAACGGTAACTCTATAACTGTCAGCCAAATAGTCCAAAACTGTTCCATCATTCTCAATGAACACCCATTCCTTATTGACCTACTCCCGGTAGAGTTAGGAAGTTTTGATGTTATTGTCGGCATGGACTGGTTAACCAAGAATAAGGCAGAGATTGTGTGTAACGACAAGACGGTTAAAATTCCCTTTTCGAATGGTGAGGTGATTGTAGTACAAGGAGAGAAGTCTGGTTCGATATTACCTCTCGTGTCTCATCTCAAAGTGTTGAAATGTTTACGCCAAGGTTGTATGGCATTCTTGGCTAACGTGACTATAAAGAATCCTGATGACAAACGCGTAGAAGAGATTCCCGTTGTACGTGAATACCCCGATGTCTTTCCTGACGATTTACCCGGATTACCACCGAACCGACAGGTTGAATTTCGCATAGACTTAATTCCAGGATCAGCCCCTATTGCTAAGGCACCTTATCGATTGACACCTTCTGAAATGCAAGAACTATCCAACCAGTTACAGGAATTGTTAGATAAAGGTTTCATTCGTCCTAGTTATTCTCCTTGGGGAGCACCGGTATTGTTCGTAAAGAAGAAGGATGGAAGTTTTAGAATGTGCACCGATTACCGGGAATTAAACAAAGTTACCATCAAGAACCGATACCCTCTTCCACGAATAGATGACTTGTTTGACCAACTCCAAGGGGCAAAATCCATGGGCCCCTTGGAGGAAGACGTGTTACCATCAAGTTAAAATCCAAGAGGAAGACGTGTCTAAAACGGCGTTCCGAACTCGTTATGGCCACTACGAATTCTTAGTTATGCCATTCGGACTGACTAATGCTCCCGCAGTTTTCATGGACCTTATGAATCGAGTTTGTAAACCGTACCTCGACAAATTCGTTATCGTGTTTATAGATGACATTCTGATATATTCGAAAACCAAGGAGGAACACGAACAACATTTACAAACTATTTTGGAGCTGTTGAGGCAGGAAAAGTTGTATGCCAAGCTGTCAAAGTGTGAATTTTGGCTACAAGAAGTACAATTTCTAGGGCACGTTGTTAACCGACACGGTATCCATGTAGACCCAAGTAAGATTGAAGCTATCAAAAATTGGCAAGCCCCAAAGTCACCGGAAGAGATCCGCCAATTTTTGGGTTTAGCTGGGTATTATCGGCGTTTTATTGCTAACTTTTCCAGCATAGCCCAACCTTTAACTCTTTTGACTCAAAAAGATCGCGCTTACGTGTGGGGAGAAGAACAAGAGGCGGCTTTTCAATTGCTGAAACAGAAACTATGCCAAGCCCCGATACTGAGTCTTCCAGAGGGAACTGATGATCTGGTAGTTTATTGTGATGCGTCCCGGAAAGGTTTAGGGTGCATACTTATGCAAAGAAACAAAATCATAGCATACGCTTCTCGACAATTAAAGGTGCACAAGAAGAATTATACCACCCATGATTTGGAACTAGGCGCGGTTATTTTTGCACTCAAGATCTGGAGGCACTATTTGTATGGCACCAAGTCTACAGTATACACCGACCACAAAAGTCTACAGCATATTTTCGACCAGAAAGAACTAAATATGAGGCAGAGGAGATGGATAAAATTGTTGAATGATTACGACTGTGAGATTCGATACCATCCGGGCAAGGCTAATATAGTAGCAGATGCTTTGAGTAGAAAAGACAGGATCAAACCACTACGGGTCCGAGCACTTGGAATGATCGTCCAAACCAGCCTCACCGAGCAAATTCGTATTGCTCAAAACGAAGCTCTGAAAGGAGATCACTTGGAAAATGAAAACTTGCATGGAACCGAACAAAACTTTGAAGAACGAACTGACAAAATTCTATACTACAAAAATCGAGTTTGGATTCCCACTTTCAGCAATCTGCGTGACTTGATCATGGACGAAGCCCATAAGTCCAAATACTCCATTCACCCAGGAACAGATAAGATGTACAAGGACTTGAAGGAGTATTATTGGTGGCCCGGTATGAAGAATGATATAGCCACGTACGTCAGTAAATGTTTAACGTGTGCGAGAGTTAAGGCTGAATATCAAAAACCTTCGGGAATGTTGCACCAACCGGAAATACCAAAATGGAAATGGGAACAAATTGCCATGGATTTTGTAACACATCTCCCAAAAACTTCCCAAAGAAACGATGCAATATGGGTGATAGTTGACCGACTAACCAAATCCGCACACTTTCTTCCAATCCGAACCACTTATACAACCGAAAAACTTGCTCACATCTACATCAATGAAATCGTATCCCGACACGGCGTACCCGTTTCAATCATTTCTGATCGCGATAGCCATTTCACCTCTCGTTTCTGGCAAGCCGTACAAGAAGCTTTGGGAACCCGAATTGACCTAAGTACCGCCTACCACCCCCAAACTGACGGTCAATCTGAACGAACCATTCAAACATTAGAAGATCTGCTTCGCGCTTGTGTACTAGACTTTGGTGGAAATTGGGATCAACATCTTCCACTAGTTGAATTCTCATACAATAACAGCTATCACAGTAGCATTCAAGCGGCACCGTATGAAGCGCTGTACGGACGGAAATGTAGATCACCCTTGTGTTGGACTGAGGTTGGAGATACCCAAATTACACGATCTGACTTGATTCAAGAAACCACCGACAAAGTCCGTAAAATCACAAACAAATTGAAAATTGCCCGAGATCGACAGAAAAGCTACGCTGATGTTCGTAGAAAACCGTTATCCTTTGAAATAGGCGACAGAGTTTTTCTGAAAGTATCCCCGTGGAAAGGCGTCATTCGATTCGGAAAAACCGGTAAAATAGCCCCGCGATACATTGGGCCATATGAAGTCATTTCTAAGATAGGTCCGGTAGCTTACCGACAGAAACTTCCTGTGGAGTTGAGTTCTATTCACGATGTCTTTCATATTTCGAACCTGAAAAAGTGTCTTACTAACGAAACCGAAATAGTGTCATTAAAAGACTTAAACATAAACGAAAAACTGAATTTCGTTGAAGAACCGGTGGAAATATTAGAGGGAAAAATAAAACAATTAAGACACAACAAAATCTCTCTAGTAAAAGTTCGGTGGAATTCACAAAGGGGACCCGAATTCACGTGGGAGCGGAAATCTGAATTCAAAAAGAAATACCCGCACCTGTTTCCAAACAAAGACAAAGTTGAATAATCGAATTTCGGGGACGAAATTTTCTAACGGGGGGAGAATGTGACATTTGAGCCAAAACAAGGTACACCTCAGTACGTATTTACTGATTAAGCAAATAAACGCCTTTTGCGTAACAAACGAACGATTAACCGAACTGGTTGGGTTATGACCCAGATATCTCGGGGGGCCATTTATAAGTGATATACGATCTATACAAGCCAAAATATTAGAAATATGGTGTAGGTTCCCTGGATGGATCTGCACGGGATATCTCGATCTACACAGGTGCGGAATCCCTACGTAGGTTGTTACGAGCGTAGAACACGAATCAAACAAACACACGATACGAATAAACGAACACACGTTATATTATAACCGAAACACGGGATATAATCACTGAATACAGACTCAATACTCTCTGGTTCTCACGTCTCTCGACTCACACACGTCTGTATACGATTACCTTCAACAACATACTAAACAAGCCTTGACCTAGCGTATAAATACACGACAACTTCGCCTGATATGTTCAGGCGAAGTTGTTGCTAACTTCGCTTGACTAACAAGTTCGTCTGATAAGCGAACTTGTCAGTAACTTCGCTTAAACATAAACAAAACACAATTAACATTACAGACTGGATTACAGACACTAGACTATGAACTACTGACATTATGCACCAACAGACTCCCCCTTGGCAGTAGCTTCATATCTTTATCTTTAAGCACTTGTCTTGTAATCTTCATGCATGCACTCCCTCTCTTACACAGACCGTGACTACTCGCTGATATTTCCTCGCTTCGCCTTTCCAAGCAGGAATATAGAATATCTTCTTCTCGTTTAACACCTGCAGATCAGCTTTAGACAAATTAACAAGATGCATCGGATCATACACTCTTAGCACTTCTTGTTCGTCTTCGTCTTCCATCACGGCTTCAGCAGTCTGGCAATCCACATACCACCATTTCAGATCTTTCAGCACATCTTGAGGCATAGTCTTCATTGGAACCTCTTTCAAACACCGAATCGGCTTATATTTCATCACCATCCAAGGTTTGCCATCTGCTCTCATTCCTCTTTCAGTATCTTCAACTAATTTACCTTTCTGTGGTTTTAACAACTCAAACTTTTTCTCTTTAATACTTTCTTTCCATACTATCTTCCCAATAACTCTGGCCATATTATCATCACTTCTATTAATCAACCCCAGTCTGGCCAAATCCTTTACCTCACACTCAAGTAAGGTATTTAGAGATCTCAACGTCCTCTTAAAGTATTGGATCCCATCATATCTTTTCACCACGAACACTTTTAGCTGTTCATCATATAACCAACAGATAATGCCTTTCTTTGACTCAGCGTACCCTTTAATATTATAACTTTTCTTGAACATTGTAGGTACCACTGGCTTCTTCATTTTGATAAACCAATGAGCATAGCCTTCTTTCCATCTAGGCTGCTCCTCCCATTATGTATCATCAACTACTGTATCTTCACATACATTCGACTTCTCAACGGTTGGAAGCTCGTGTTCAACATTCTCCTCTACAATTTCACCTTCTTCAACATCATCTTCTATCACTATCTGTGCACCAATCTTCTCAATTTCTTCTAATGGCAGCACATCATCATCACACACATCATCAACATCTAACATATCATCATCCAACTCCTTCAAGGCATCGATCACATCATCTCCCATCTCCTCGTCATCTACCATCACCACCTCATCACCACCAGAATCGCCAGCTGCACCTGCAGACTCCCCCTGAGCTGTGGTTGTCCCAAGAGCTTGAGTAGTTCTTGGCAACTCACCACCTGCACCTTTCGATGCATTGGGATCATCGTCTCTGTCATTCTTCTTCTTTGTCCTGAGCTCGTCGCCTTTACAGCTCGTCTCCCCCTGAGATGCCAAGAACTCCTTCATAGCATCTATAATTTTTCCATGTTCAACCAGGAGGGACGACTGTAGTTGATTTTCTGCTACTAGGCGCTGAATAGCCTGGGTCTGGATAAGATATATCCTAGATTGCTCTGCCACGACCCGCTCTAGTGCAGCTATTCTTTCCGTGTCTGATAGGGTTGCATCGAAATCGAACCTCATGTGAGATATGTCTTGAGTATACTGAGGAGGGATTTCGAATGAAACCAGGACATCAGAAGTAGCTGTGGACGTAACCGCAGGTGGTATCGTGACCGACAACCCTGCAGTGTGAACCACTGTCGACTCAATAACCTGTGCAACAACCTCCAACGGAGTAAGCGTTGGAGGCGGCAACGACACAATATCTGGAGTCGTCAGCTGGAGTGTGATGGATGGGAGGCCAACAGATGATGATGTAGCCACCACGGGAACGTCCGTGGCGCTTGGCCTTGTGACCTGTAATGGTGTAGGGACAATTGACATACCGGACAGTGCGGGCGGAGCGAAACGTATGACTCTAGAGCTCTCACCAGCTCCCCTACCTGCACCTGTCCTGTCCCTTCTTGAACGTCTGATCAACTTATGAATGTCTTCTTCTTCTTCTGACTCACTGTTGTAATCTGTCCTCTTTCTCTTCCCATACGTCCTCTCTTGAGTCACCATCATACGTCTTGCCTCATCCATTACATCATCAAAATCTGAGTCATCCACCGTCGTAGCTGCTCTAGTAACATTTACTCCCGTACTCTGTGGAACCGAGACCTGTATATTTTCTTGAAGATCAACTCGGTCCATGTCAAAAAATCCTTGGCCGCCAAAAGCAGCGTCAAGGTCTACCTCTTCTTCAGCTGACACAACAGGCGCAGCAGGTACAGCTTGAAGTGCTCCCGCCTGTTGTGTTTGAGGATCTCTAAACTCGTCCCCATTAGCAGGAACATACTCCGGGTTGATTAAATACCCAAACAGTGGAGTATGCCTAGGACGCAGTTCAGGCTTGCTTCTAGCACTCGAAGTTCTACATTGAGCAAAGATACGCTTGTTCACACTCTCCACGTATCTGATAGGGCGACGTTGAGGCAACGTGGGAGCAACATGATTCAAGATCATTTGGAGAAATCTTGGATACATGATGAATCTCTCACGCCCCATCGCCCTTCGCTGTCGATCAATCTCATAGAAGACCATCTGACTCAAGCTGTAACGCTTGTTATAAGTCAGAGCAGTCATCACCGACTGCAAGGTCGCGCCCATCCCGTCAGTGCCCGCCTTCCTCCCTGACATGCAGACAATCATTACGTGCATGAGGAAGCGCCACTGATCGAGCAAGAAACCTTTCCTTCTTTGTGTATCCCCCAAGGGACCAGAATATCCCATTCGTAGAAATGCTCCATCACGGAACGGAGCAACAAACTCTGTCGGGTCGTCCCTCGTCTCCTCTCCGAATTGCAAAGCCACCCGGATTTGTTCAGACGAGAACTGAACATCCTGACCATTTACTGTTGCACGCATCACCGGGGGGTCGACGCGGCAGTCATATTCCACCGTCTGCCAGAAATCCTCAATGTTGGGCAAGGAAATCGGCAGAGTTGTCGTAATGGCGTGGAATATCCTCGAGCGTAAAAGGAAGGTGATGATTTCGCGGAAATCATCAACTCCGCTCGCTTCCGGGTCTAAGGTGATATACAAGTTGTGACCCGGGAAGAACTGTCTTTGTTGATCACCTCCGTCATCACCGCCTGCACCACCTGCTCCAGAAACATCAGCCATATCTACAACAAACAGGTTAAGTTAGATAAACATCAAAGCGAATCACAAGTTCGCCTGTTACCATGAGCGAAGTTGTGATCAATTCTGTATAGGCGAAGTTAAAGGTGAGGCGAAGTTGGGAAACAACTTCGCTTCAACTTGAACTTCGTCTGATAATAGTTAAGTAAAATGATCCAGGAGAAGTTACGGATAACTTCGCCTAATCACAACATCGCCTCATAAACTGTTTCAAAATCAATAATCAGGCAAAGTTAAACCTCAGGCGAAGTTACGGATAACTTCGCCTAAACTGTAACTTCGCCGAATTTGAATCGGCAACAGTTAGGGATTTAGAACGACGTGTAGATGATGATTTCGGAGATCGAGGACTCCGAAATACATGATTTTATGAAGTTATAGACGTTCATGCAAATTACTATCACGTAATATCAAGTTTGAAAATCGGGTGTTTAGGTTTCAAATAATCGAGGTCACGAAACGGTTCGAATCGACCAGTGATTAACATTAACGACCATGATTATACGAATATAGAACCCTACACACCTTTAATCTGATTTGAATCGAGGTAAAAAATAACAGATGATCGATGATATAAGTTCGCCGGTTGACAGGGAGTTAAGTTCGCTGGGTTTTTGAAATTATGATCCTGTTTGACCTTAAAACTTCTTTATATAGAATCAAAGTTAGTACAGGCGAAGTTATCGACAACTTCGCCTATTCCAGGCGAAGTTATCAACAAGTTCGCCTGTATTTACAAAACACACCCCTATACTTTTAATAATTTTCAATAAAGTTTTAAAAACATCCTTTAAAGCGTTAAATGATACGATCAAGACCAAGTAACCAGTTATAAAATCATAAACTACCTAAGTACGAAAAACTTTTAAAAATTAAAGTACAAGGGATCAAATTTCAGTCTCGACAGGGACTACTACGTTTTAGAAAAGATCCGAACAGGAATCATACTAACTACGTGACTGTCACATAGATCCGTGTTTAGCTGTATTATGACATAAAGAAACAGGTTGTAAGCAGGTAAATAACTTAAGATGGTTTTCATCGTTTCTGTGATACGAGTTAAGTTCAATTAAGCTCAAAAATTAAGTGGGCAACAACTCAGAGATTATGATGCCTCCTATCTATTCTCAAAGCGTATTTGGCTTTCCCCAAGTCACCCCGAATTGACCTTGACCCGTAGTGTCTGATTAAGTAGTGATTACACTTCGATCTTAGACTCTGTTTCCCGTTCACCTTCTTGCGTCTTGATTGAGAATCATTAACCTTATGAACTCTAGAATACACACATTTTTTTTTAATCTAACATATATATACACAACTTCAAGTAGAAAATAACTGCAAGTCCCGAATCTGGATCACTGCAGTGTCTTGACACGCTATCTTCACGGGACTCAGAACACTCACGGGCTCGTGTATGACTGGGTAATCACTTTTCTGCCTATCATTTGGAAAGATATGTATGAAGACATGCAAAACTCTTAAGGAGTTTCCACGTAAAATCGAGTAGATTTAGTTTGTATCACATCTACTTTTACGCACCATAAAAAGCTACCATGACATACAATGACTGTTCTAAAGCCTTTTAAGCCTAATAACTTCACTAGTTAAGCACACAGAATCAGTAAATCTATCATTTTCCAAGGTTGGATCAATTTTCTGTTAAAACATAGTAACAGAACTTCTTACGAAGTAGTAGACTTGAAAAATAATTTCATTTCCCTAAAAAAATTTTTTGACTTCAATCGCCCAGATCAGTTCAAAGTCTTCAGGTAAACGGTTATCCTGAGGATCCAATGGATTCGCTGGACTGACCACATACAAGTATGTGTCCTTCTAACTAAGTATGAACGACTAATTTTAGCGAAAGAATAAAAACACATCATAAACCGCCCCGGTCACATTCAGTCATCTGGTTAATGGCAACCCTCAAACTCTACAAGTAGAAAATGAGGACCAAACATATCCGTGGATATGTCCTTCAAACTGAGGTAACCGACATAATTTTAAGCGATAGTGACATTTTTTTTTTATATATATATGCACAAAAAGCATGGTTACTCGGGATTGATCATCCCATTCAACTCAAGAAGGTTTTGAAATCTTGATTTGTCAAACGCTTTAGTATATAAATCAGCGAAATTATCAAGCGTATCCACCTTTTCAAGCACAATCAGTTTCTTCTCAGCACAATCCCGTATAAAATGATGACGTATGTCAATATGTTTAGTTTTACTGTGCTTTACGGGATTATTAGTTACTGAGATCGCAGCAGTGTTATCAATACAAATTGGAGTAAGTGAGAAATTCAGACCATAGTCGCGTAACTGTTGTTGAATCCACAGAACCTGGGAGCAGCAGTTGGATGCTGCCATGTATTCTGCCTCACATGTTGAAATGGCGACTGATGTCTGCTTCTTGCATTGCCAGGACACTAATCTGCCTCCTAGAAACTGACATCCTCCAGTAGTTGACTTCCGACTCTGATTGCACCCTCCATAATCAGAATCTGTGTAAGCTACCAACTCCAAGTCTCCTCCCTTCGCGTACCACAACCCCAGCTTAGGTTTGCCTTTGAGATATCGCAAGATCCTCTTCACACCCTTCATGTGAGATTCCTTTGGGTTTGCCTGAAAACGAGCACAAAGACAAACTGCAAACATAATATCAGGCCTAGAAGCAGTTAAGTACATTAAAGAACCTATAATAGCCCGATACTGAGTTGGGTCCACATCTGCGTCATTATCTGTCTCAGCACCCAATTTATGGTTGACGCAGATTGGAGTATGGAATGGAGTGCTGTCCTCCATCTTGAAGCGTTTGAGCACATCATGGACATACTTGGTCTGATGAATGAACATCCCATCCTTCTTCTAATCAACCTGCAATCCTAAAAAGAAAGTTAGTTCACCCATAGCACTCATTTCAAACCTTTTCTTCATGACGGCCTCAAACTCCTGACACATGGAGACTTTTGATGCAGCAAAGATAATGTCATCCACGTAGACTTGCACCAGCAGGAAGTCGCTTCCTTCTCTCTTGAAGAACAACGTGCTATCTATCTTCCCTCTTTCAAACCCATTTTCAAGCAAGTAATCTGATAAGGTTGAGTACCAGGCACGAGGTGCCTGATGTAGTCCATACAACGCCTTGCTTAACTTGTACACGTGGTCTGGAAAGTCTGGGTCAGGAAAACCCGGAGGTTGCTCAACGTACACAACCTCATCAACTTTCCCATTTAGGAACGCACTTTTCACGTCTAACTGAAATACCTTCATCTTCTTATAAGCAGCAAATGCCAAAAACAATCTAATGGCTTCCAATCTTGCCACAGGAGCGAACACTTCATTATAATCAATCCCCTCTTGTTGATTAAAACCTTTAACGACTAGCCTCGCCTTGTTTCTTATAATAATCCCTTTCTCATCTCTCTTGCACTTAAAAATCCATTTTGTGCCTATCGCATGCACATTCTTTGGTTTTTCAACCAAAGTCCAAACTTCCATTTTCTTGAATTGAGCCAGCTCTTCTTGCATGGCTTCGACCCACGAGCTGTCCTTTAGAGCCATTTGATAATTCTTTGGTTCAATCTGGCTGATAAAGCAGGTGTACAAGCATTCGTTGATTATGCCTGTCTCCTTAATGCTTGTGTAAACACAGGTGTGCTCATTCAAGCTACGTCTTGTTTGTACACCGGAGGACACATCACCAATCACATTCTCCAAAGGGTGATCTTTATGAATTCTCGTGGTCGGAACCGAACCGACATGCAAATTGTCTTCCAAGTTAGAAGAGAGCTCGTCAATGGTTGTTCCTTGCTGAGAGTGAAACGGATTGAAAAATTCTTCTTCAGGAGAGGCAGCAGGGGTATCGATAGCATTTGATGAGGAAGGTTGACATTTATCAAACAGCTGTCTTTGCACTAGATTTTCTTTCTCATCAAGGATCATCTTCGTAGCAACTCTTTCTTCTACTTCTGCACTATCCAAATAAGGTATGTTAAAAGACTTAAAAAGTCTATCATAGTCGAAAAACTCAGCAGGTCCGTTGCTTGGTTTTGGCGGTTTGTAACTTGTGATATCGGTGTTACACACCACCTCAACCTTGCCGGTCGATGTATTAAAGACACGTCTGTTGGGAGTCCCAACAACATAACCGACTAAGATTCCTTCATCGGCTACTTCACCAAATTTAGAATTTGTCTTTAAAATCGAACAAGGGGACCCGAATGGTTCAAGACCACTCAAGTTGGGCTTCCTCCCATGCATAAGCTCATAACACGTTTTATTAAGTCTTTTAACAGTCAAAACTCTATTCAGGATATAACAGGCTGTAGCAACAGCTTCAGCCCAGAACACCACAGGAAGCTTCGAATCAGCCAGCATAGTTCTGGCTCCTTCAATTAACGTTCTATTCTTCCTCTCAGCCACTCCATTCTGTTGCGGAGTATACGGAGCGCTGTACTGGTGCTCAATCCCTTTCTGAAGGCAGAAGATCTCCATTTCATAATTCTTGAACTCCGTTCCATTGTCACTCCTGATGAACTTAACCCTTTTATCCATAACGTTCTCAACTTTGGTAATCAAATTCTTCACCATCTGAGCCGTTTCATCTTTTGATTTCAGGAAATATATCCACGAATATCGTGAGTAATCATCAGTGATCACCAAGCAATAAGAAGTACCTCCTAGACTTTTTGCATTCACGGGACCGAAGAGATCCATGTGAAGCAATTCTAGAGTACTGACAATAGAATTGACCTTCTTGGTGTGATGGGATTTCTTGTGCTGCTTTCCCTTCTTGCACGCTAGACATTTGTCTTCAAAGTTGAAACTTTTCAAGGGAACGCCCAGCACAAGTCCATTCTTGACAATGTGGTTCATCTTCCGAAGATGAATGTGCCCCATTCTCCTATGCCACAATTCGGACTCCGATTCGCTCGCTTTTGTCATTAGGCATGATTCTTCCGTGGCCATTTCAGTCGACCTCATATCCATAATATACGTATTCCTCTCACGTGGAGCCTTCATCACAATCCACTCCTCTGGTATCTGAAAACAAGGATGCAACACAATCGCCTCATTCTTTGTAAAATGTACGGTGTACTCCTTATCACAGATCTGCGACACACTCAGCAGATTGTGCTTCAATTCTTCGACAAAGTTTACTTTCTCTAGAGTCATCTTTCCATTAGACACCGTTCCCATTCATGTAATCTTGCCTCAACTTTCTCCAGCAAAGCTCACTCTCCCTCCTTGAACAGGTTTCAAATCGTGTAACAAGATTTTGTTACCCTTCATGTGCCGGGAACAGCTGCTATCCACAACCCAAAGATTATTGGCAGCCCTGTTCAACTGTTCCTGCACGATTAAAGCAAAAGATTAGAATCTAGGGACCCAAGACCAATTGGTCTTGGATCTATACATCCCGAACTTTGGCTTTCCAAAGTTAGTCTCTGTATAATTCCTGTAAGTCCTATTAGTATACCTCCTTGTAGATTGATTGTGAGGCCTTCCAAACCTTTGTGAATTGAAAGAATTATAACTTACTGTTTGGTTATCAGCAGTGAGAAACTGAGATTGGTTTCTTTGAAAACCTGAATTAGCTCTGATACCACATGTAAGTCCTCACGGGGCGTCGCCGATCGATACGAGATCCGCACGAGGTCTAGGAGTGCGGAATCCTCCTAGACTCGTTTATTGGTGTAAAGATGAAGAACACAAACACGTACACGAACAAATACACGAACAAATACAAGAACGAGATAATCAAATCTGCAGATTCTTATATAATAATCAAAACACGTTACATACCGTAACCAAACAGAAAACACAACTGACCCGAGGTGAGCTCTACCTCGGGTCGTCTCACACGACCTCCTTGTCTCTTACTCTCTCCAAACAAACTGCTCAAAACACACACTAATTTCTGGATTTTGAATGGTTTTCACTTTTACCAGTATTATAATTACCATTAGGCTTAGTCTCAGTTTTGGTATGCCTCACACCTCTGAATCGCTGCTTCAGAGGGCAATCTGCAACTAGGTGCCCTAATTGATTACACCTAAAACAACACCTATGCTCAACTTTCTTTTCAACAGTTGTTTTGGATGTCGAGGCTGTACTACCGCCCGTTCGTCTCACATATGGTGGGACATAAGGGTTTAGCGGAGAACTCTTTTTAGTTGTTTTATCTTTCTCTCCACTATTTGGTAATACAACCTCCTCCTTTGTCTTACCCTACTCGAATGACTTATCCGAATCTGATGAGACCGGACTCGGAACAGAAATTTTAACACTTGACACAGGCGGACTTGTTTCGCCTCTACTAACATCTGGTTCTTTACTAGTTACCTTAATTGGAACTGTCTGAACAACCTCAAAGTCAACAGATTTCTGATTACTAGGATTAAAAGTGTAATTGTGATTATAAGGTGGTGGAACCTCATGATAACCAATTCCTCCCCTCTTAACTGAGGAACCTTGATCACTAACAACGTGATCAAGAATAGCAGAGGAATTTCTGAACTGCTCAAGTTTTCTATTCAGTTCCACCACTTTCACCTGGTGATCAGCAATCTGTTTTTCTCTTTCAGCTATTAGTTTGGTTTTTTCTTCCAAAACTTCATAGCTTAGATCAATCACTTGAATTTTTTCAGCAAGTTTTGCTTTTAGACTTTTAATATCTTTTTCACAAGCTTTTATTTTAACTTTATAGCTATTTTCTCTTGCTTTTGTAAAATGATGATCTTCTTTTAGAGTTTTAAACTCAGCATCCAAACTAACATACTGATCAGTTATAGTTGCTAATTGCTCAGACAAGTTTTCACATTTAGAACAAGTAGGTTTAGAACATACCTCGGAGAACTGGTCTTTAGCATCAGCCATGAATGCTTTTTCTTCTCCAGTAGCTTTCTCACCTTCTTCATTTTCCACATTCGCCAAATTTGCATGTTCAAAGATTTCATCAGAATGCAGGTTCCAGTTATATTCACCATCTTCTCTGGAAATCATGGCACTATAATCTTTACTACCCCCATTATGCTGTGTAGACTTGCCTTGACCACGTTCTACACGCTCATTTCTGCACTCCTTAGCAAAGTGGCCGTTTTGCTGACAGTTGTAGCATCTTACCTTCGTCTTGTCAAACCATGGCCTTCCACCGACAAACTTTCTTCCGGTCTTTTTCATAAACCGTTTCACTCTTCTCACGATCATAGCCATCTGCCATTGCATATCCATTTCTTCCAGATCATCAGCATCAATCTGGTCATAGTCTTCATCCAACATTGCTGGATCAACAATCTTCCCCTGAATGTAGTTCTCATAGGAAGCAATAAAAGAAGCATAGAGAGCAAACTGCTCTTCAGCAGATTTGACACTCATAGGCATCTTAGAGCAGTTGTTGCTAGGAATACTTGGAGAGCAACTACTCTTGCTTGCTTGCGGTTTAGATGCACTAGATCCACCTGCTACAAAGCAAACATCACCATTCGTGTTGACTGACACATGCCCCTCATGTGATGAGTTGGCGCCCGACTCTCCCTTCGAGTAGTAGGCAGCCGATTCAGTCTTCGAACCTGAACTAGAGTTGACTTTAGCACCATACATACCTGGATCTTGAACCTGATCCGTAGGTGTCTCCTTTCTAACCATGTTAAGCTCAAAGGTTCGGAGCTTGTTAACTGTTGTCTCAATGTCATAGTCAGCAAAGTCTTTATCTTCTCTCATCAACACAGTATACATCTCCCATTTTGGTGGGAGAGCATCAAGAAGCTTCTCAACAATCTCGTCTTCTTTGTATGCAATTGAATAGTTGCTGAGTTCAGTCATCAGATGATAATATCTGGTGATGATATCATCAAGTGATTCGTTTTTCAGATACTTGAAGACCGAGAATTGAGTTTTGAGCAATTTGATCTTCGAAGCACGGATTCCCACATTTCCTTCAAACCGGTTCTCAAGAGCTTCCCAAAGCTCTCTTGCTGTCTTGTACTTTCTAAAAGTATGAAGGATCTCTTGTGGAAGAGCCATAGTGATAGCAGCATGAGCGTTGCTCTCGGCCTCATACATCTTTTTCTCTTCTTCTTCCATTTTGCTGTACTTTTTGATCTGATCACGACCTTCGTACTCCATAGTTGGTGGAATATAACCATCATGGATGCATACCCACATTTTCGCATCCTGGTACTTGACATATTGTTCGAACCGATCCTTCCAAGCAACGAAGTCGGTTCCTTTAAGCAACTTTGGGGCCTTAGTAGCTGACCCTGCTTCTACTTCCATCTTAACTAACTCTGAGATGTTAATTGACGACATCTTTCTCAAAAACTAAGAAACCCGAAAAACAAAAAAAAATTTCTTCTGAAAAGTACTGTAGGCGAAGTTACGGATAACTTCGCTTAAGTCTTAACTTCGCTGAAGAACTTCACTGATTCTTAACTTCGCTTGAGGTAAGCGAACTTAGGAGGTAGGCGGAGTTGTAGAGAACTTCGCTTGAGTTAGGCGAACTTGAGAATGTAGGCGAAGTTGTGGATAACTTCGCTTAACCTTATATCTTCGCCGAAACCCTACGAACAGTGACGGCAACTTCGCCTGATGAACACGAAGTTTCTACAGATCTGATTTCTGGGTTTTTCGAGGTTTTTGACGGTGTAAAGGGTTGAATATGATGGTAGGAGGTAAGAATGACACAAAAACACAGAAAACACGTCCCGCGAATAGTCGAAACGGGACGATTTCTACACCCGCGTGAATATCCCAAACCACACAATTGAGCAATAGCTCTGATACCAATTGTAGGTTCCCTGGATGGATCTGCACGGGATATCTCGATCTACACAGGTGCGGAATCCCTGCGTAGGTTGTTACGAGCGTAGAACACGAATCAAACAAACACACGATACGAATAAACGAACACACGTTATATTATAACCGAAACACGTGATATAATCACTGAATACAGACTCAATACTCTCTGGTTCTCACGTCTCTCGACTCACACACGTCTGTATACGATTACCTTCAACACCCTAAAAAAGCCGTGACCTAGCGTATAAATACACGACAACTTCGCCTGATATGTTCAGGCGAAGTTGTTGCTAACTTCGCTTGACTAACAAGTTCGCCTGATAAGCGAACTTGTCAGTAACTTCGCTTAAACATAAACAAAACACAATTAACATTACAGACTGGATTACAGACACTAGACTATGAACTACTGACATTATGCACCAACATATGGTCTTAGTTTGATAGCAAACAAGTTGAACGAAAACATGCTCGTTTAACCACCCGCTATAGATTTAAACGCGAAAGATAGTTACAAACCAAGCATTGTATCATCCGTTAAGCCAAAAAAAGACTTACCAAACACATATTTGAAATGTTTTAAGCGATCCGTGAAAATATTTTTGATTTTTACAAACATATAGTATGTTTTTATAATTTTACACAAAACTAGCCGAAAAACACTTGTTTTCGCGCTGTTTAACGCACCCGATAAGTTTTTCGCGCCAAAAACCGAACCCGAACTAAATTTGGACCGGGCTTTTCGTATTTGGGCTTGAGAAATCAGAAACTTGGGCCAAAATGGGCCCAAAAATGGGCCCATGGATTCCGGCAGCAGCCGCTACCCCACCCCCTTTATTTCCTTTTCACATATAAACTAGATCCAAGCCATTTTTCCACATAATTTCTTGAAAACTCTGGATACAACTCTGCTCTAGCCCAAAACAGCAAGAAAACCTAAGGTAAGGAGCTTAAATAAGTAGCTTTTTACTTGTTTAATACCATAAAAACATGTCTTGGTTACTAAAAATCATTCCTAACCGTGTAAAAATCCTAAAAATGGTCCATAAACATGTTTTGATCATACACATGGTAAGGAACCTGTTTTGATAATTTTTTTGGCCATAAACACGGATTAAAAGGTTGAAACGACGTTTTTACGGTTCAAAAGTTCGTTTTTGTGCACTAGCCGAAACCCTAACTTACGGCTGTTATGTTGATGAAATATTGCTTGGTTAGTGATATAGGACTTTTACCTAGCTTTCTTAGAAGCACAAGAACCTGAAAACTTGATTAAAAGGTCGGAAACGAGCCAAACCCGCTAAGGTAATGCCGAAACACTCGCTTACGGGCTATTTAGGTTAAGGCTGTGATGTGCATATTTTTTGGACTTGAAATTTTGCAAGAACATCAGGAATCATGTCAGTGAGTCTCTGTTTAAATTTGGTAATTTTTCGACCATCCAAGAATATTTGGCAAATTTATTACCGAATTGGGACGTTTATTTGGGAAAAAAAGCTAAAATACTTCAAAAATTATGAAATTTTTCTGAAAACTCAGATTTGATGTATTTTGATCACATATGAATTTTGGGATCATTTGGAGAAGTTTAAAGGTATTTTGTTTATTTGCGTTCGTGTGAATTTTTATAGCCGAATTTGGGCCGAAAAGAATATCGCACGAGCTTTTTACATTCTGGAATTGATACAGGTTGTTTTGGAGCATGAATTGAGTATTCAGGAATATTTGGTAAATTTTTGGAAATTTTTTGGGGTAAACGGACGATTTTCAGACGAAATATAGCTGATAAAATGAATTTTTATAAATTAATAAATCAGTAAATTAATTCCAGAAATATTTTTATAAAAAATCTACATATTGTAATTGATAAGTGGTTAAATTTTCATAATTTAATGATTAACGATTAATTAATTATGCTAATCTGAATATTAAACAAATTCAGTTTTATAAAAACCGGCAAGTTCGCGACTAGTGAATCTGCGGGAATATCAGAACACCAAGAGTGATCAAAAATCATATTTTTGGGCTAATTAAGTAAAAATGAACTTTTCTATGAGAAACCTGGACAATCCGGGTGGATTGTGCGCGTTTCTTCTCAAATCAAACTGTATAAACGGAAACGAGCCCCGTGGCTAATCCGGGACCCCAGTATGTGATCTTTCTTTATAACTTAATCATTTTATTAACCAATACATTTACCCAAGCTTATTTTCCCATAACTGTTTTCTGAACGCGTAAACGAACAACTTGGCCCAGCTGGGAAAACGGGAATCTGAGCCAAGTTCAGTTTTAAATATTAGACATTGAACAACATCACAACCTAAGCCTATTGCCACTTTCTGGGCGTTCCAGCTACACCCAGATTAGTTATACAGCCCAGTCTAGTATTGAGATTATAATAATATTAAAATATTAATATTATTAAAATATTGATTATAGGAACTACTGATAGCGGACCAAACGAACCACGAGCTGATACAGTACTGATTATCGACTAAACCGTGAGTTTCATGACCCCACTTTTAAACTGTTTTACGAACTTTTGGGGTGAAAAGCATGTTTGCTTATATCTATACACACCTGAAATATGTACTGATGTGAATTATCTAAGTGCTAACACACGAAAGTCCCCACAATCACAGTGATTAACTTCGAGCTGGTGACTTATGAATAGTACTATTGGTTTGACAAACCCAAACGGAATCGGCCTGATTGCCGTGTCACATAGCGCCGTTTGCACATGACCATATTTAAACATACAGGCTATGTAGTGTTAGACATAGCTACCGGGGCATGTTGTGGGCGGAAGGGGAGCCACAGTGGTTGATTGAGCGTGGGAAATGGAGGCACGCAGCACGAACAGTCCAGGCTTCACTGTAGCTTAGCATAATTACATCACATACATCATTTACATACATACATACTTATTTCATAATTACAAGTGTTGACTTGTGAACACTCATTACTGTTTTCTTGAAACTCGTGAAACTCACCAACTCTAGTAGTTGACCCGTTTTAAACTGCTTTTCAGGGTTACCGAAGTTGGAAAATCCGTGATTGTGTGCTACCTGTTACTAATGTGATCGATGCAGTGTGAATATAGGCAAGGCTACCAGTATGGCTAGAATAGCTTATGAGTATATCTTGGTGTAACACCTAGTTTGTAATAAAAGATAGACCAATGTAATATAATATAAATTAGTTGTAATGTTTCTTTATAAACAATGTTGTTGATACCAGAGGTGTCTGTTACATTCCCGTTTTACGCTTCCGCATTATGCTAGTCGGGTTGTGACACGTGTTACATGATTTTAATGGTTTTGTTAAACCGCGACCGAGTCAAATATATTACTTGGGGATGACCCGGGGTGAGGAGGCTCGTGTTGCGTGATTTTGTTTTATTAAACTGTGACCGAGTCAAATATATTACTTAGGGATGACCCAGGGTGAGGAGGCTCGTGTTGCATGATTTTAACGGTTTTGTTAAACCACGGCTGAGTCAAACATATTACTCGGGGAAGACCCGGGGTGAGGAGTCCCGTGCTGCGCGAAAAGATGTTTAATGTTTTATTTACTTATGATTTGGTTAAGAAAAGCTATTTATGATTTTATGGACTCATGATTTTCCCCTACATTCCATACTCATGGAATTTAAATTTTTAATGAATGTCGTTTATGAAAACTTGAACTCACTCAGCTCAAGCTGACTTTGTGTGTATGTTAGATTGATTTTCAGGTTAAGAAATGGATGCTACCGCTTGGACGTGCTGGAGACTACTCGGAAGGTTGAAGACATTTCTGGTCGAGGAATTCAAATAAATCAAATATTTTATTTACATTTGATTTTGGACACCTGTACCCGTGTTTGGGATTTTTTAATACTTACACTTTTTCCGCTATTATTTATGTGACTTTATTTTTTATGGTTATAGCCTTATAGGAAGGAAGGGTTGACCCTATTATTGATGCTACAAGTTGGAAGCAATTTTATTCCTTCGATGGAGTACGGGTGAGCGAAAATCGGTTATATTTATTGAATAGTTACTTAATGATACATTATTCTTTTTATTTATCTTAAATATTTTGTTTGTTTTCTTAGCAGAAGGAAAATTTAGAGCCAAGACTTTGCAGGAATGTTTTGGAGAAGGAAAAATTGAAATACCAAATTAACTGATAGGTGCGTCCATGTTGACAACAGTTAGTTAAGGATGGGTTCTCAAAAAATACTCTGTTCTATACCATCGGGGAGCTTTCTACGATTCTAGAAGTAAGTTTAGCGTTAAAAATTGTTTCTAATTTACAATTTCTGTTTTCCTTCAACAAAACATGTCATTGTAGTTGGTACTATCAAGGCAATTATGACTAACAAATAATGGTATTACATGGGTTACAAACATTGTAGTCTTTCGACCTTTGTTGACGGTGAGAAAATTTATTAATGCAAAAACTGCAATTATAATTCACAAGGAGTAACCGTTGGTCCTAGATAATCTAATCTTATGTTTATATTACTACATTTTGTTAATAATAATAATAATAATTTATTATAACTAACAAATCCTTTGAATCCGTATAAATAAATAACTTTTATAATTATTTTTCATTTAGATTCAAGATTCCAATTCGGGTGCAAGACACCACAGGTGTTGGAACACTCACGCTTTTTGACAGTGATGCCATACAGTTGTTGAACAAATGAGGAGACGAGTTAGTTGTTGGTTATGATGAGGTACTTATCATTATATTATTAATTTGTTATCTTAATAGATACAAAGAACAACATAAAGTAAATAAACAGCATTACATAGGAAAGCTACATTTGATTGTTAAACTAAAATCAATTTGTAAATAAAACATTTCGATAAAACAGTTTAATCATACAAAGAACACGCGTAATAAAGCATTTATGTTATAAAATAGAAGAAAAAGAATTGCAAACCTTGGATGTAAATGAAGGCTGAAGTCTTCTTAGTCAAGAGAATGTTTGAACAATTTGCAATGTGAAATAATGTATTAGTAAACTATGATACAAATTAAGATATACTTTCGTATTCATAATTAGTAATAAATTCAAATAACAAAAAAGCTTATACCGGCTCAAAATGCCAATCAGCCATACCAACACAAATCTCCATTTTTCATTAGCTTTTTCATAAATACTATAAAATTACAAATTCTTAGGCATCAAGGTAGCACACCCGAGAGGGTACAATATCTCTAATTCCTATCTCAACATAAGAACAGTGTGTAGAAATCATCCCAGACTCATCAGTAATAGTAACTTCATGTTTTCTTTGGCTGCAATAATAGATAGCTTAATCTGTTCCATCTACCAAAAAATCTGCATCATCACATTTAACCGACGCACATCATGAAAGCAAATTAGAGATATGTATCAAAATACAATGACCAAAACAGAAAGCTTCGTAATAATAAAAACCAAATTATACTTAACTAGTGTTAACCCGGCGCGTTGCGCCGGGCAGATTGGTAAAACCCGCGCGGTGATAAAACACAAGCGTTGTCGGTCCAAAGCGTTGAGGTATTAATTTGACGCGAATTTGATTGGTTTCGGTTACATGCGTTATGATACCAGAACTATAACAAAAAATAAAACCAAAACGTATATAAAAATGGAGGGGGCCAATGGGTTGCCGTTGTCGGTAAAACTCAAGCGTTGATTAGACCTGAGCGTTGTCGAACCTGGACGTTGAGGCTGTGAGTTTACGCAAATTCGGTCGGTTTCCTTCTCGTCGTTATTGTACCGGAACTAAAACAAAAAAAAAACAAATACAATTGGCATTTGGTTGGTTTCATTATATTCGTCATGGTACCATAGCTAAAACAAAGCGCGGTGAGTCTATGTGAATTCGGTCGGCTTCCATCACGTTCATTACGATACCAGAACTACAAAAAAAATTGATATTCGATCGGTTGGTTTTCGTTACAGTACCGAAAGTAAAAACGGGAAAAAAAAAACAAAATGCCTTAACTAATATGGTGCCACCAAATAACCCAATGAGAGGCTTCGCGGCACCACTGTTACAAATTATATTATATAATTCTAAATCGATATTAGAGTTTACTACTGATTTACTTATATAGCCGAGCATTGCGTAAGCACGACCAAGCAATTCAATTGGACAAATACATAAGTCAAAATAACAACTTATGTTTACGTGGCACCGGATAGGCTAACCCAACAATCAACGTGTAACCGGCACCGGAAATAAATCAACAGAAAATAACATACCGGGCATTTTATAGAGGAAACATGGCTTCATAGGGCAATCAATTTATCTTGAAATTCAGCTTGATGACCCGTTCTCTTGCAAACCTAAAAGCACACAACAAAAAATTACATAAAATACAAATTAACACAATAAGAGAAAAAAAAAAAAGGAACCTTGATTTAATGTCGGTTGGAATATGTAGGGTCACTGCCTTCATCATCTTGACTACTGTAGCCAACCGTAAATCATGATATCATAAAAACTCTTAAATCTTTCTTATAGAAGCTAATATGTACTATAATATAGCCACTATTTATGAAACAGGCGTACTTTTTTTCTTGTATGATGTCAAATAACTTCTAGCAAGCTTCCTTACGAATATCATGCATATCACTCGAAACACCAAATGCCATATCTTTCATGACCTGACTATGAAGCCTACCAAAATTGAGATACATAAATACCATGTTGAAAAAGCAAAGCCCAATTACGGTAACAATATCATATATAGATGTATAGTTCAAGAATTTGCACATAAGGATACAACATCGTTTGATGTCGCTACAAAGTAAGATATGACAAGGTGACGTTGTGCTCACTTTTAGGTGCATAAAGATGTTGCAGAGAAGACACAAATATTCAGTCATATATATAATTACCGATTATAGCTGTAAGACCCGAATCCTGGGAATCCTACAGTTGGTAATCACATCCACAATTTCACAAAAATTTAAAAACCAAACAATTCTTTGTATTTAAAACCAGTTCAGAGTAAATAACAGCGGAAAAAGTTTAAGGGTTAAAAGTCCCAAACACGGGTACAAGTGTCCAAAATCGAATTGTAACATCCAACTTTTGTTAAATAATACATAATAGAAAGTTTGTTATTAACTGTGTGTCGTTAAGTTAGTCGTGTGTTAAGTATTTGGATAATATTTGGAGTAGGAATTGGGAATGGGTGGTGGGACCCATGAAACCCCCCCCCCCTTCTATATAAACCCAACCACTTCTTCCTTCTCTTTTCCTTTTCTCATCCAAACACACACACACTCAAGAAACACACACATACTCTCTCTCTAGCACTCGGATTCAAAATCCAAGCCAAGGAAGGGTGGAATCTCGTGTTTAACATCGTCAAGCAACAAGAATCACGTCCAGATCTACGTATTGTCCAGATCTGAACTCGAACCCGAAGCAAAAGGCGGGTTTCGGTTTAAATGGTTAAGTTTTATGGTTAGAATCGTCATGCAAACAGATATAATGATAAATCGGGTTGTAAAATGTAAGAAAAATATAAACTTGGTAAGTTATAACCTCTTGGGTGCACTTTATGATAAAAAGGTGGTGTTTAGACTTTGAGAGATGGGTTCAGGATCAGGTGCATGGGGTCAGAATGTGTCGAAAGTTGGGAAAGAGTAAAAATCAGGTCCTGAGGAAGAGCCACGAAGTAAAATGGCTTTAAAATGGTAAAAACGAAGAAAGGAAGGCATTTCGCTTCGCTCAGCCTTGAGAAGCGAAACAGGCATTTTACTTCGCTCAGCCATGCGAAGCGAAACGCTCCCATGTGAAGCGAAACGCTCCCATGCGAAGCGAAACGAAACCTCCCATGCGAAATTGTTTAAGTTGTGACCCGATCCATTTTCTGATGCGTTTTTGTTAAAGGACTGTTAACGAAAATAAAATTTTTCCTAGCTGACCTGGCAGCTCAACCCCAGTCAGGGGCTCTGCTCTTTGGACCCTGCTAGGGGCTGCCACCCCTAGACCCCGCTACCAGGGGCGCTGCCCCCGGACCCTCGTTAGTTGAGGGTTTCATAAATTTAGATGTAGGAAGTTGTGGTAATAGATAATTGACACGCGTAATGTATTGTACAGTTAGCCGTGCACAACTAAAGAAGGGAATTACCATTAACGGCGAGAGAAATTGACTCCAGGTGAGTTCTAGCCCCATTTCTCTTTGAAATGTTTTCGGGGCTGTGTGCATACTCCTATGTGATAGTTAATAAATTTACTTAATTGATAAGTGTATGATACATGTATGACTATGTATTGGATGTTATTACTATATAATGAGAGTATGAATGAGCATGTATATATATATATTATTATATACATAAGACAGGTAAAATATGCACGTATGATAAATGTATGGTTATTCTAGGCAGTAGGGACCAGACCCTTATAATATCTGTGATGTTAGGGACCAGACCCTTATAATATCTGTGATGATAGGGACCAGACCCTTATAATATCTGTGATGATAGGGACCAGACCTTACAATATCTGTGATGTTTATTATAGAATAGTTTATGGTATACCATAGGGTTGTATAAAAGAAAGTATGTAAGTACGTATGCATGTAAGTAAGGTATGAATACGCATCTTCGGATATGTATGAGTAAGGATGTGAATATATTGTATGCTAATTGATTTTTCTAGAACGCAGCGTAGCTGACTTTTAGTATGCACGCAGACAGATAGGTTGAGGCAGCTTGCTTGAGGAGGGACACATCGCACGAGCTAAAGGAACTGGCATCTATGAAGAAGTGTCATGACTATTTTATGTTATGTTATGAAAAGACAACTTGTATGTTAAGACGAAAATGAATGTTTGTAATGTGATGTTTGAAGTTTTAAATTATTCCGCGAAAGTTTAAATTAACTCTGATTTTAGAACTGTGTTTATGAGTAAATCCAACACCAAAGTAGGGTTACCGGGAACGGGGCCTTACAAGTTGGTATCAGAGCATAAATTCGAGAGGAATAAGCATCCTACATGCTTAGACTCGAACAGAGAATGGGACTTAAGGAAGAAAAGAAAGAAGATGCTAGTCCAAGAATGCCATGTGTCTCCCAAGCAAGCTTAGAAAAGCGATCACCTTGTGTAAGTTGATCCTGTGAATAGTAAAGAATGAGTAAGAAAGCTAACATAATAACTAGATATAGAAATGCTTGTTATATGTGCCGATGTGAAATGTACGATTGTCTAATTGTTATAAGTAGAACCTATCACAAGTGGACTCACAAAGGGAAGTGTAAAGGACATGGAGAGTAACGTGATCAGCTAATCACAACTGGCCACTGTTATTGCCTGTTAGCCTTACTATCCTCATACTAAATATTTCCTGTAGTGACGACGTTTGTGTTTCCTATAGAATACAAATGGCTGGTACTAAGAAGACTGCTGGACAAGGGAGTCGCACGAGTCGACGTGGTAGACCACGTGTTACCCAAGTAGCCCCCGAGCAACCAATTAACGAGTCTGATGAAGACAGAAGTGTGACTGTGCGAGACGAAGGAAATCGACTTGACCCGGCGATTCAAGCTGCTATTACTCAAGCAGTAGCTGCTGCACTACAGCATCTCCAACAGGAAAAGCCAATTGGGAGTCGTGCGGGAACTGTTGAGGAGATTGGAGAGGGTAGTAAAAAGGATAAAGAGGCTGAGAAAGAGGGATCAAGTGAAGGTGCGTCTGTGAAGGCCAAAGATGGTAGGAAAGGCCGAGGTGGGTGCAGCAATAGGTTGTTTAAGGGTTGTGACCCGCCAAAGTTTTCTGGTACAGGGGATGCAATCGCTACTCTCCAATGGATAACTGCAATGGACAAGGTTATCCGAATTAGCGAGTGTAGCCCCCGACCAAGCAGTGTAGCCCATACCATCTAACATGTAAGCAATTATACACATAATGGAACTCTGATGCTTATAAATAAACAAATAAACAAATATAAGATTTACCTCTTGGCGTGCAGCTACTCGCGGTTGGCATTTCTAGTCCTTTCTTTTACAGTTCGAGTCCAAGCATTCGAGAATGCTCGAATCCCTCGAACCATGGCTCTGATACCAACTTGTAAGACCCCGAATCTCGGGAATCCTACAGTTGGTAATCACATCCACAATTTCACAAAAATTTAAAAACCAAACAATTCATTGTATTTAAAACCAGTTCAGAGTAAATAACAGCGGAAAAAGTTTAAGGGTTAAAAGTCCCAAACACAGGTACAAGTGTCCAAAATCGAATGTAAATAAATATCCATTTTATTTAAAATCCTTGACCAAAAATGCCTTCAACCTTCCGAGTAGTCTCCAGCACGTCCAAGCGATAACCTCCAATCCTTAACCTGAAACTCAAACTAACATACACACAAAGTCAGCTAGAGCTGAGTGAGTTCAGGTTTTCATAAACAATATTTAATACTTTATTTCAAAAATTATAGTTCTAAACAATAGAGAGGATAATAATAAAATAATTAATATAATTCACCAAATAATACATTCATCGTCGAACACACGTACACGGGCCTCTCCACCACGAGTCAAGACTCGAGTAATATATTTGACCCGGACGTGGTAAGACCTAAGCATGTGACACGAGCCTCTCCACCACGGGTCAAACCCGAGTAATATATTTGACTCGGTCATAGCTTACACATCCAAGCACGTGATACGGGCCTCTCCACCACAGGTACAACCCGAGTAATATATTTGACCCGATCACGACTCAACATACAACGGGCCTCTTCACCACGGGATTTTAAAACCCTAGTAATATATTTGACCCGCCAAAATGATGATCACGCCACACGGGCCTCTCCACCACGGGATTTGAAAACCAGAGTAATATATTTGACCCGGCCATGATCACCATGCACACACACATCAATAAGCCTACTCACATCATTCTTAGTCACGAGGAACTAAATGTCACACACAACCGTAGGCTATAAGGTAACACATACTCATACATACATACATACATACATACATACATACATACATACATACATACATACATACATACATACATATATATTATCCCAACGTGAACTAAGTAAATAGGTCCACTCGTATTCAATTTCTACCAAGCCTGTTAACTTCCTCGAGTCTAGACCATCAACGACGTATGTAACCTTAAAGGATATAAGACCATAAACGAGTCTCAAATATCCTAAAGCATAAAATATAAATTACACATATTTTCATAAATCCACATATACGAAAGAGGCTATGTAATACCATCCAAATAGTTGTAACAAGTAAAATCGGGTAAAATTGTAATACAGTGTGTATGCTAGCCCAAAACGTAAAAAGATTAAAAAGGGGCATCATGAACTCACCTGAAACGAGCCATACAAACACCAAAGATTTTGAGAACTTCAAAGCCAATCCACAGTTTACAAGCCTGTTGGATTGCACACAAAGATTACTAACTAAACGTACCGACTCGTTTATCCTACAAGAAGTTCTGACTTGATTTGGTGGACCTAAAGCCTCAACTATACCAATACCATTTACATCAGCCCCCAAATCCATTCATTTATCCAAACTACCCTTAAATAATTCCGGGGGCAAAGGATTCCCAAAATACCCCCGAAAGTTGTTAATTGTGTCGAATACACGCGTTAACGAGTTGTTTATGCACTTGGCAACCAAATCAGCCCCGTGTGGACCATATTAAGTATAATTACAGCAGCCAAGTCCACACGACACTACACGAGTTGAATGGGTTGGCAAATTGCTTGTACAACGCATAAACTACCAATTAAACGTGAATTTGCGTTGTAACGACCCGTTTGAGAAACCGACAACCAATTAAGCCCCATTAACTTAAGAAAATAGTTTTTCACAGCCCTTAATTCATACTGAAGCTACACAATCCGAATTGGTTGTTAATTCCCTCAAACAACGCACTAGACACCACAATCAACAAACTAGACAACCGAAATCCTAGTTTTCAATTTATCGACAATTGATCAATCAAAGCGGGCTTCATAGCTCACGATACTAAAGTATAACACATATGACGTACCTAGGAAGACAACGGAGCAAAAATTCACTTCAAACAGCCCCGACACAATCACAATTGAAATCCTAGTTTTCAATTTATCGACAATTGATCAATCAAAGCGGGCTTCATAGCTCACGATACTAAAGTATAACACATATGACGTACCTAGGAAGACAACGGAGCAAAAATTCACTTCAAACAGCCCCGACACAATCACAATTGAACATCCACCGGTTAAGCCTAAAACGAACTTATCGATCAATAACAAGTAAAACGTGCAGATTTTAGCATGCGAAGATGCATTTAATTACATAGGATAACCTTTGAAATAAATTATTAAATCTTTAAATGACTTTAATAAATGTCTTAGGTTTATAAAAATATTTTTATTATATTTTTCTAGTGGACACAAAAATCGTAAAACTTCCTCCAACACAGCAAGGTACGTGCAGCTATTTTAGTGCGCAACAAAATGGTTTTATTTTTATAAAATTCATTACCGAACCAAATTAAACGGTTCCAATTGGGTCTGATTCTTAACTCAAAACATTAAGTTCCAGAAGTGGAACCAACTAATTTGGACTTGTTGAAAAAGAGTTATGATATCGGGAACACAGACCAGAATCCGACATCCCGCATCAGCTTTGACACTCGATTTTATAAAATCATAAAAAACATTCAAATCTCGTCCAAAAATTACATATTATACCTTTCTGGAAACTAGACTCAAATTATAACATCATGGAAACAAGAATCGATCAAAAACAATGGATTATCATCGCGTTACAGACCCTACAATAAATATATATGAATCTGTCAGAAACTGTTACAATCAAAACTCAACCCTAACGTGTTCAACAAAGGGTTTAAGGGTGAAAAGGAGTTGTATTAGGCTGGAACTGACCTGGAATTAGTCTCGGGAGGCTGGAGAATGGCCAGAACTTGCACGAAAATCGAGAAGGACCCCTGTATAGCTGCTGCCGATCGCAACTTAGGGTGGGGGTTAGGGTTAACTTATTATGTTAATACAAATGTTACATCTAGGCCCTCCAGCTTGACGGAATGTAATACTTGGATGTAAAGTTAGGAAATTTAACTTAGGAGAACGACCAGGAGGCCCCTAAAGACGTCAGAACGGGTCTCGGTTAAAATACAAACTTTACAAGGTTTAAGGATTTTAACAGAAATTTACGAGCGTTACAATAGCCAAAAAGATTTATCGTCCTCGATAAGAGTATTGATGCACGATTATCTCGGATATCTTTTATTTTCATATTTATTTGAATTTTCTATGCTATCTTATTTGGTTTCCTAGTTTAACTATGATTGTCACCTATAAGTTGAGATCAAAGTTTACTGTTCATTTAGTTTTTGATTAAGTTTAATTAAAAGAACATTGTTCTTGGAACTTCGGTTCAATTTATCGTCTTTTGATTAATCACGAGTCTCTCGAGCCATTGATCGCTTTCGACACTGCATCAGTTGGTATCAGAGCTTTGGGTTCTCAAATGGCTCGACGTGGAGGTGAATACTTGTTTGATCGTAGAGTCACCGATGGAGGCAACGACAAAAGTATTTTCTATTCACGTGCCCGTGGAGAAGACCGACGTCCTACTTGTAGAGTTGCCGACCGAGGCAGTGGTGGAGTATGTTCCGACTCACGGATCTTAAGAAAATCAAACGACTCCGACAAGGAGTCCGCGATCTTTAAGAGATCCACCGGCTACGAAAACGAGTCCGCAATCTCGAGTTACAACGAGAGATGTGCGAGGCGGAAACCGAGTCGAGCACCGTCGTCTGGGACGAAGGTGACAACGGAGAGCAACATCCGTTTGGTAGTCACTCACCCCTGTTTTACGAACTGATCTATGAAGTTGAATCTTGTCATGAGTGTTTTTCAGAAGATGAGCCTAGATTCGATGATGATAGAAGTAATTTCTGTGAAGAAGAATATTCGTTTGTGCAAAAGCTCATTAATGGTGGTGCGTCGCTGGCTGAGAGTGGTGTTTATACGGTGGCCCTAGATGGCACAACGACTGGCATCGGGTCTCAAACTCCGTCGGTGGTAATCTCTATGGTAGGGAATGGTAAGTCCGACGACATTTATTGGCGGTCCATCGTTCATACATAAACATCCTGTGAGTTGGCTTATTAATCCTGGATTTTCGGGATTTAAAAATGGTGGTTGGCTTAAGGGACATATGAATGGGGAATTTAAAAATAAAATAAATATTCAGCATGATACTGATAGGTGCGAGACGGTTATATTGCATAGAAACCTAAGTGAATTCCTTATTGAGAAGGCTACTGCCCAACAAAGCCCATTAGATATTTCACCGAGTGGGCCCAAGAGTTATGGCTTGTTAGATCAAGTGCCACTAACAAAAAGTGTGAATTTGAAAATGGGTGATGGGCCTACAATGGCTTCTACAAATATTAGTTCGGTGATGCTTACTAGTGGGTCACAATTGTTAACAGATGTTGTTGCACCAAGATATATCAGTGCTCCCTTTGACCCGGGTGGTTCAAGTCAAGAGCCGAGTGAAATAACCCACAAAGTTGAACAGTGTAGTCGGGTAATGGTGATAATAACTAAGGAGCGGGTTGATGTTTCGTTTGATCCAGGTGGCTTTGGTCGGGAGGCAAAACTCGAGGACGAGTTTTTTTCGAAGACGAGGAGAATGATGCAAGATATCTCCTTATTTGAATTCGGATTTTTAATATCTTTTATTTTTATGTTTATCTAGTTTCCATGTTTATCTTTTTCATATTTAGTATAAATAGGGTTATCATTGTTTAGTTTTATTAGTTTTTGATTAGGTATAATTAAAACAACATTGTTCTTGGAACCTATGTTTCAATTTATCAGTCTTTGATTAACTAATGTGTCATGAGCCATTTACATGCTTCCGTTCCGGCATCATTTATGATGCAAGATATCTCCTTATTTGAATTTGGATTTTTAATATCTTTTATTTTTATGTTTATCTAGTTTCCATGTTTATCTTTTACATATTTAGTATAAATAGAGTTATCATTGTTTAGTTTTATTAGTTTTTGATTAAGTTTAATTAAAAGAACATTGTTCTTGGAACCTATGGTTCAATTTATCGGTCTTTGATTAACTAAAGTGTCATGAGCCATTTGAATGCTTCCGTTCCGGCATCATTTGATATCAAAGCTTTTGGTTCTAAAATGCTCTGATACCAAATGATGCCGGAACGGAAGCATTCAAATGGCTCATGGCACTTTAGATAATCAAAGACCGATAAATTGAACCATAGGTTCCAAGAACAATGTTCTTTTAATTAAACTTAATCAAAAACTAAATAAACAATAAACCTTGATCTCAGCTTATAGGTGAGAATTATAGTTAAACTAGGAAACCAAATAAGATAACATAGAAAATTCAAATAAATATAAAAATAAAAGATATCCGAGATAATCCTGCATCATACTCCCCGTCTTCGAAAAATACTCGTCCTCGAGTTTTGCTTCAAAGCCACCCAGATTGAAAGAAACGTCAACCCGATTTTTATTTATTATCTTCATGACATGCTCAAATAATTCAACTTCGCAAAATGCCTCATACGACTCTGAACATATACCATCCGGGTCGAATGGAGCACTAGACCATCTTTTATTCACAATCGATTTGACCACCTCGAATAGTTTAACTCCAAATATTGGTGAAGAGTTTTTAAGTAACCTAAAGTCTCTGTCGACTTTTTGGATAGACCCAAAGAACATCTTATTAAAGAAATTTCGTTGGCGGTGGGTCTAGAAGGCATCCACACATAGACTACAATAACTTTCACATGCATATCATGATTCACACCAACAAACTTACTATTTTCCTCACAATCAGTATTTTTGGGAATAACATCCTTATCTATGGAAATGCAATTATCTTCAATTTGATTTTGATTTTCCATTATGATAGGATCATAATTCACGTCACCTACCTTTTCAACTCTCATGTTCTCCGGGATTACCATGGACAAAATTTGAGATTCCCTGGTTGCCGTCAGACTACCTAGAACCACCGTAGATTCTTCATTATCCTCATACTCGTCATATATGGGAGGTGATTCATAGATAAAATCGTTACCGGAACGATACTCCTCCTCCCCATAATACTCATCTTCAACGAAATCAATTCCATCTTCATCAAACTTTGGACCATCTTCCGATACAGACTCGAAATAGATCGGTTCGTCAAACCGAGGTGGGTGATAGTAAAACTAATGCTCCTTAGTATAACGTTTAATATACATTAATCCCGTGTACATTTTATTTATTATTTTATTAGTTTATGTTCGGTTTTTGTTAGAATTTGTATACTACTAACACATTTGAATAATTTAATTATGGTGAAAAGAGGGCGAAAAATGAGCGAAAAGGAGCTGAACTGGAGAACCGGAGCATCAGGAAACGAACCGGACCGGCTAGGCTGCCCCTCCCTCCATATGCCGGAGTCCGCGCGGTGGGGACGCTATGGGCTCAAGTTCCAGAATGTTATACGGATTTAGGGTATTTTGCCTATATAAAGCCCCCTAAACTCAACCTTAATGATATCCTGAAGTTCCAGCCGATTTTGGGGAGTTCTGAGGCTTACGAGACGAGTTTTTGGCAGCTTTGGAGTTGAAGAATCATCCGGTGGTGCACGTATTAGTTGAAGCAAAGAACACGGGTTTTATCTTTTGTTTCTTTCGTTTTCGTTTATTTACCGCCATGAATTCTTCATTGTTTGTTTTGTTTAAACTTGAGATGCTAGGCTAAATTGCATGAACAACTTAGGCTTATGATGAACCTACTTTGATGTTTTGATTTGACTTTGGGATTGTTTATCGTTATGGTTTTTATGGTTTAGTAAAAGATTTATTTATAATTAATTGATGCATATGAATACTTAGGATTGTTTGATGAGTTTATTCCATAGCTTTCCTTGATTATTGTTTGTCATATGATAGGGTGCTATTAGATCAATTACTTTGTGTTCTTGATTGTTTTATGATTGATTTCATGATAATGTCATAGGAATAATATTGTCGAATAAACCTAAGTGTGCTGCTAACCTAAAATCTGTAAAGTGCTAGGTTATTGACAGGTCTTTATTATTTAATCTTTCTAGATTTAGTTCTTCGTAAGGAGTCCATCTAGGGTTGATTATTTATTATTGTCTATTGAATCAATTAAATATTATGAATTGCCTTTGATTTCCGCGCTGTAAGGTAGGATTTCATATAAAGGAACTAGATCATAAATAATTAAGTGACCGTAAGGGAACTTGATTTTTAATACTGGTGTGCGTTAAAACTTGTTAGAAACCCATAAGGTGTCTCCTGAAAAGGGTCAGGGGTCCTGCTCGGGTTTTCTTTTAAGTGTCTATTTTACGATCCCAGTCCATAACTAAATACTTTCCCGGGTTAATTCATTACTAAAATCTAGGGGATTCTAGCCTAGGTAGTTTTCTTATTATCATCTTATTTTAATTAACAAACTTTTGCTTTTGTTTAAATTACTTGTTTTCTTAATTAGTTTTTAATAATAGTCTTAAATTAGTATTTTAAATAAAAACCCCCAAAAAAATATAATTAATAAGTCGTGTTTTATAGTCAAGTCTAATTAGCTGATAAACGTAATTTAGAGAGTCTCGTGGGTTCGATATCCGGACTTACTTAGCTTTACTAGAGTCGATCGGTTCACTTGACGGTTAGTAGTTTAGTCGAGTTTTAGAGAGTCTAGAGTATTACTTAGTTTTTATTTTTATTTAATGTAGTTAATTATTGTTAAACTACATCAAGGACATCAAGTTTTTGGCGTCGTTGCCGGATCTGGGAGTGTTTACGATTCCGTTTCTGTTTGGTAGTGATGCGATGAGCCATGCATTGGCAGATTTGGGTGCGAGTATAAATTTGATGCCGTATTCTTTGTACGAGAAGTTGGAGTTAGGCGAGCTTATACCGACTCGCATGTCTTTATCGTTGGCCGATCATTCGGTTAAGTATCCGCGAGGTATTATTGAGAATTTGCTAGTGAAGGTAGATAATTATGTGTTCCCGGTTAATTTTGTGGTGCTTGACATGGAGGCCGATGAAAAAGTCTCAATCATTCTTGGTCGTCCGTTCTTACGTACCACGAAAGCGCTTATCGATGTATATGATGGGAAGATCACGCTTCAGGTTGGTGATGAGAATGTTACTTATGATGTCGCGAGGTCGATGAAGCATCCGAGTGATCAAGATGATTTCAGTGGTCCATGCAACTCGATTTATTTTATTAACTCGTTTATTACAGGTATTGATAGCTGTTTCGATTATATTTGTTGTGCGGATCTCGTGGGAAGTAATGGGTTGGGTGATTGTGATGATTTAGGTGAAGATGAGTCGTGTGAGAACGATTCGGTTTGTGATGAGTTGGTTGAGATTTCGGGTTTGCCCGAGATGATAGAGGTTAATGAGATTAGTTGTGAAAATGAGGTGGGTTCTATGGAGAAGCCCGCTCCGTTGGAATTGAAAGTACTCCCGTCACACTTGGAGTATGCGTTTCTTGATGAGGGCTCGAACTTGCCCGTTATTGTGTCTTCCAAGTTGACGAAAGAAGAAAAGTCAAAGTTGATAGACGTGTTGAAGCTACATAAGGGGCGATTGCATGGAGACTTTCCAATATTCAAGGTATTAGCCCCGCTTTTTGTGCCGATGTGAAATGTACGATTGTCTAATTGTTATAAGTAGAACCTAGCACAAGTGGACTCACAAAGGGAAGTGTAAAGGACATGGAGAGTAACGTGATCAGCTAATCACAACTGGCCACTGTTATTACCTGTTAGCCTTACTATCCTCATACTAAATATTTCTGATTCTTCATGGGTAAGCCCGACTCAAGTTGTTCCAAAGAAGGGAGGTATGACCGTTGTGATGAATGAGAATAATGACCTTATCCCTTCGCGTACGGTTACCGGTTGGAGAGTATGTATTGATTATCGGCGATTGAATGATGCCACCCGGAAGGACCGCTTTCCGTTGCCGTTTATTGATCAGATGTTGGAGCGTTTGGCAAGTCAGCAGTTATATTGTTTTCTTAACGATTTTTCAGGTTTTTTCCAAATCCCTATTGCAGCGGAAGACCAAGAAAAGACGACTTTTACATGTCCCTATGGCACGTTTGCGTACCGTCGCATGCCGTTTGGACTATGTAACGCTCTGGCCACCTTTCAGCGCTGTATGGTGTCCATCTTTCAAGATATGATAGAGACGTCCATGGAGATATTTATGGACGATTTTTTGGTTTACGGTAATTCTTTCGATCAATGTTTGGCTAATCTTGAGAAGATGCTGAAGAGGTGTATTGAAACGAAGTTGATGTTAAACTGGGAGAATTGCATTTTGTGGTGACAGAAGGGATCATGTTGGGACATAAGATCTCGAGAGATAGTATTGAGGTGGACCGGGCAAAGATTGGTACTATAAGTAGACTTCCTCCACCGAAGAATGTGAAGGCGATTAGGAGTTTCTTGGGTCATGCGGGATTTTATCGGCGATTTATCAAAGACTTTTCAAAAATTACCCGCCCGATGACCCAACTCCTCGAGAAAGATGTACCGTTTGTTTTTTATGATGAGTGTGTGAAGGTGTTCACGTATTTGAAAGAGAAGCTCGTAAGTGCTCCCATTCTTTGTTCTCCCGATTGGAGCTTGCTATTTGAGCTCATGTGTGATGCTAGCGACTATGCGGTTGGAGCGGTTTTGGGGCAAAGGCGAGATAAACATTTCCACCCCATCTATTATGCTAGTAAGACGTTGAACGATGCTCAAGAGAACTACACCACCACCGAGAAGGAACTTTTAGCCGCCGTGTTTGCATTTGACAAGTTCTGCTCGTATCTCGTGCTTTCCAAGACCACCGTGTTTACCGATCATGCAGCTTTGCGTTTCCTCTTTCAGAAGAAAGACGCGAAGCCTCGTCATATATGGTGGATTCTTTTACTTTCTGAATTCGACATCGAGATCAAAGATAAGAGGGGTGCGGAGAATCTAGCGGCCGATCATCTATCCCGTTTAGAGGACCCGAGAAGAGAAGAGTTGCGTGAGGAGGAGATTGGAGATACATTCCCTCACGAGTCGATCGATTTTGTTGCGGCCGAGAAGCAAGGTTTGCCATGGTTCACTGATTTTACTAATTATTTGGTGAAGAATATTGTGTTGGAGGGCATGACTACGCAACAAAAAAGGAAGTTCTTCCGGGATGTTAATAGGTATGTGTGGGATGACCCGTGTTTGTTTAAGATTGGAGGTGATCGGATTTTGAGAAGATGTGTGACGAAAGAGGAAGGTTGGGATATTCTTAAGCATGTTCATGAAGGGTTGACTGGAGGTCATCATGTTGCGCATGCTACCGCACAGAAGGTGTTTGATAGCGGGTTCTATTGGCTGACGGTTGTTAAAGATGCTGAGGAGTTTGTGAAGCTTTGTGATGCGTGCCAAAGAACAGGTAATATTTTATCCAAGAATGAGATGCCTCAAAACCCCCATACAAGTTCTTGAAATCTTTGATGTTTGGGGCATCGACTTCATGGGACCGTTCCCACGTCGAATGGTAATAAGTATATTTTGGTGGCAATTGATTATGTGTCGAAGTGGGTGGAAGCCCAAGCGTTGGCCACGAATGATGAACAAGTTGTTGTGAAGTTTCTCAAGAATTTATTTACTCGTTTCGGTACTCCGAGAGCTATTATTAGTGATCGGGGAACCCATTTTTGTAATACCGTCATGGAGAAAGCATTGGCTCGTTATGGGGTTACTCAACGTACCTCTATTGCCTATCACCCTCAAACGAATGGTCAAGTCGAGAATGTAAATCGAGGGGTAAAGAGGATTTTGGAGAAGACGGTTGGGGCTAGTCAGAAAGATTGGTCAGAGAAGTTAGATGATGTATTGTGGGCATTTCGAACCGTGTAAAAGACTCTGTTGGGTACTACAGCTTGTTTACGGTAAGTCTTGTCATCTTCCGGTTTAGTTGGAGCATCGTGCTTATTGGGCATTGAAGACGGTGAATGTCGATCTTACCGAGGCCGCGAGGAAAAGGTACTTTCAGATTCATGAGTTGAAAGAGCTTCGGGATTCAGCATACTCTCGATCGTTGAACATCAAAGAAAAGACGAAAGCTCTACACGATCGACAGTTGAAAGGCGGCAAGGAGTTCAAGAAAGGCGATAAGGTATTATTATTTAACTCTTGTTTGAAGTTGTTTGCAGGAAAGTTAAGATCGAAGTGGACGGGACCGTATTTGGTGAAAGAAGTTTTCCCATATGGAGTAGTAGAGTTGGAGAATCCGGATAATGGAACATTTTAGAAAGTGAACGGTCATCGTTTAAAGCACTATCTTGGAGGACCGGAGGAAGCAATCGAGATGGAGGAAACTCCTCTCGATCCGTCGCACTGAATTGTCACACGTGGATCTTGAGTAAATACTCAAGTGTAGAGTTTGTACATTCTTTCCTATTTTTATTTCTATTTTATTTTTCCTTGAATCACTAACATAGTTTTTTGTAGTTTTTATTTGTTTTTAAGTTTTGAAGGAAGATATAGTGAGAGAGAAGATCCCCTTGAAGTCTAATGAAAAATTCAAGTGTGGGGATGGAGCAGCAGGAGCCGTATACTTTTATAATTATTTATTTGCTGCTTTTATTCATGTTTATTGGCTGGGTTGGTTGGTCTGGTAAAGTACTTTGAATGCTTAACATCTATCAAGTTGATAAGATATGTTTTTAGATATTGTTTGTGTTTGCCGCTTCCGTTCGTGAGTGAGAGAATGAGATATTGTTTGCTGAACACGTTTGGAGTTGGAGGGCAGCTTTGGAAGAAGACTTTGGCATCATATTTTAATGTGCATACTGTTTGCTAAGTCTTTTCCATTATTTAGGTTGTTTATTTTTATTTATTTTTTTTTCTTTTTAGGATTTTAGTTTTTTGTCTTTCGATTTTATTTTTATTTTTAGTCTTTATCCTTGCATTAAGGACAATGCAAAATTTAAGTGTGAGGATAGGGCATTTCACTACTAAAAAAAACACCTTTAACGACACGCAATGCGTGTCATTAAAGGGTACAGATGACACACAAATGCGTGTCAATGATAGCCCTGTCATAAAACAAACATGACATACACCTGCGTGTCATGTTTTTTGACACGCATTTTATGACATGCTTTTACGACTTCCATATATGACTTGCATTTATGCGTGTCATTGTATTATTATTTTTAAAATATATTTTTATTTGATTTCATTTCTAATTGTTACATTAATGTCTATAATTAAATTCTCATGGAAAACAACATAAAATACCAATATAGCAAAACTATCAATTTCATTTCATAATTAAACATCTTAAGTCAAAATCTTACAAATATTTCAAAGTTTACAAAATTTTGGTTTAAAGTCAATAAAATACATCACCGGAAAACAAATTGTGCTAAATAGCTCGACCATTCTACTCGACTTCCATCAAAATTCGCCTCCGCGTATTCATGTTTGCCTCCCCCAACCTGAGAAGAACATTAACCCAAGAAAATGTAAGAAATTTGGTAGGGTTAAAACGAATTGGGTCAAAACAAACCAATATAAACATAATCAAACCAGTAAAATACACCTACATTTATATTGACGAGTATTTCAAGTCCTTCACCAACGATCTCCTTAATGAACTTTAACATTGAATAACCACACTTAGTACTTCCTGACTAAGTTGGAAACTACATGATTACAAACAATTCAATTCAATAACTAATGAGACAAAAAAAAATGCATAAATAACTAATGCAGTTCTCAAAAAGATACATCAAACCAGACCCGAAACATAACCATAGAAAAATCATGGCAAATCACCTGTCTGAGACACAAGAGCTGCAAAATCTTACACTTAATGAAAGATAAAAATAAATAAATAAACAATTCATAACACACAAAGAGTAATATTACACTTAATGCAAAACATATCATGATTGGTAAAACTATAAACTGTATTAACACATACCCTCGAATATGAATGATGAACAACATCTTCGCCACCGGGCTGACATAAAACCCACCCTTCAACCTAGCCTCACGCTTAAGCTGAATCATACATATCAAACAACCAATAAACAAACAATAATAATAATAATAATAACAATAACAATAACAATAACAACAACAATAACAATAACAATAATAATACATATGCCCAGCAATGAGAAAAATAAATAGCTTCATACTCCTTAGTGTATTGTTTAGCCCTGTTAAAGATCAACTTCCTGTTAGGAAGCATTCCTTTTCATCTCTGTAGCCTCTTGCTTCTTTGCAAGGGCCCATTCTTCATTCCTCTTTTGCTTCTTCAACACCTGCTCTGGTACAAACATATGAATATGTATGTTAAAAAAACACCAGTACAAACTTGGTAGCCGGACCGAACCATTGACACTGACCATTCACGATTAGCCAAATCATAAAAAAATGTATTCATTTGTGTATGTGAACTGTTCACAAACAAATTCATTTCCTTAATGAACGAATGCGAACAAGAAATTCCATTAGGTTAGTTGTTTGTTTATCCGATAAAAGCTTAACGTACAAACATGAAGAAGAGCTTGTTGGATTTGGTTGGGTTAGAGCCCTAGCTAGCTATATCCGGCTTAAAAGTAAAATTTAAATAAATGAGTTTTATTTGAACATTAATTTAAAATTATTGGAAGCAAGCAGGTATGAATGAATTGATTCATATCTACCAGTAAGGTTTAATTTGAATTAATCAGTATTAACAAATGATGGAATTATAGCAATTACTTATACAAACTCCATCCAATCGGCCGCATTGAATTTGCAAAACAAATGAATAAATTCAAAATGAATTGAGTTGAATTGACTGACCCAGATGGAATTGATGACCGCATTGAAGCTTGGCCCAAGAACGATCGCCACAATCCGTAACATCCTCTAGACAAATCAAACATGAAATTGGCACAACAGCCACTGGTTCAATCTAACACACGCATTAAATAAAAAACCCATATTTCAATTCATGAATCCCACATATTATTATTATTATTAATATTATTCATAACAATTAGGGTTTACAGAAGCCTACCTATAGGAAGCGGCACCTGCGATGATGGAGGAATTAGAATTAGGTGTATTCAATGGGTCCTGCTTCACACCTCTTAATACACAGCGTATAGGTCTATACGCGGTGTATAGTGTACGATCTGAAATCCAGCCTGAACGACAGTCATAGGCTTGTCGTATCGTACCCTATACGTCGCGTATAGGTCTATACGCGGCGTATTGGGTTTGTATATTATTGGAGCCTGGCTCCCTCCCCTCCCTGTCCATCCTTTTTTTTTCTTTTTTTTTCTACCTCACCCCCACCCTCACCCTCTCCATTCGACCAACAACAACAACCATTTATTTCCGGAAGTCGGACGAGGAGGAGCTGGGTACGCCGATAACGGTCATTCGGACTTAAACCAGGTTTCGTTTTATCTTTATTTAGTACGTGTTAGGTTGTAGTTGTACATGATAGGACAGATATTTGGTGACTGGTTTAGTTTTGTTATGTGACTTTTGAAAAAGTAAACTATATTTTTAGGCACCGAACGTTATATTACACAATGCCTACTTACTATATAGACACCACGTATATGTTTTACGGTAATACTAGTTCGTCGGGCCGCTTAAACTAGGTTTCTCATACTGTTACCGTTATTGTTTAAATTTTTATTATATTATTTCTATTAAAATATTAATATTATTATTAAAATGTTATTGGTATTAAAATTTTATTGTTAATAAAATAAAATATTATTATTGTATTTATTAAAATATTATTATTATGATTATTAAAATAGTATTATTCTAGACATATAATTATTATTATTAAAATAATAATTTTTATATTATTATTAGTATTAAAATATTCTTATTATTAGGTACCTGATGTACGCCAGATATTCAGATGCGGGTGTCAGGCGTCGACGCAAGACGTTCGGAGGTACATTCTTATAGTGTAATGTAGAATATAATATTACGTAATATAATATAATATAATATAATAACATAAAAATATGTTATTATTATATTATATTTTATTATGTTATATTATATCATATTATATTATGTTATATTATATTATTTAGGTTATATTATATTATATCAAACGGGTGCGGGTTATGTTGGGTGGGTGCTGGGTTTTCTAGAAAAGTCCACCAGTTTTGTTTTGTTATGGTTTTTTTTCTTTTTTTTTTCTCTCCTTTCTTTTCTATTGTTATTATTAATGTTATTTATGTTTATTATTATTATTAATATTATTTACTTATCAATAATATATTATTATTCGAAATTCGACAACGGGTGTTCAGTTGCATGGCTTATTTAAGAAAATTGACAGTGCGAAACAAACTTTCAATTTATTGGCTGGTTTCGTTATCGACATCTTGAAATTAGTTGTAGGGGCTTATTTGGGAAAACTAGCATTTTCAAACGAACTTTCAATTTCTTGCCTACTTTCATTATCGACATCTCAAATCTGATTCTTCGATTTCTTCTAACTCCAACTGTCTTGATCGTCAGTCACCACTGACAACCGTAGTTGTGTCCACTCAAACACATATCAGTCGTCACTAAGCTTAAGCTTAGGCTTTTTATTGCTTTAATGTTTAGTTGTGGGAATTGTAAGTTGATCATGTCGCGTATGCTAAAAGAATTATCGGCTTATATATACACATACATATATATAGTAGATGTGCAGTATAAGAATTCATTGCTCGGACATAACCAGCACAAGATCGACATATTAGTTTGATGAGTTTGAATCTCTCGGATCAGCGGTATGCGCTAACGGCAGCGATAACCGGAGTCCATACTTTGGACAGAGAAGTGGAATTCGGTCATTGCTCCAACATAACGAGCAACGGATTGAGATATTAGTTAGGACTTACCTGAACAGGTTGGCACGTATTGTGACATCTGCCCCGATCCGACCCGACCCAGGTACCCGTTTCTCTGACCCGATCTCTTTCTTTTATGATTTAATATTTATTTATACTTATACTTTATTTTTAATAATAATAATATATTTTCCTTCCCGCCTCTCTCTCTCTTTCTTTCCGCCGTCCCGTCCCTCTTCCTTCTCTCTTTCCGCCTTCTTTTCCCTCTTGTCGCCGTCCCGCCCTTACGCCTTGTTTCCCTCTTTTTCTTCTAACTCTTTGCTTGTCCTTTGTTCCTTCCCGCCTAAGGTTGTCTGCGCAGCTCCACGCGCCAGACCCCTTACAAGGAATCCTGCGTGAAGACCACCTGTTACAGCGATACGCGAGACGAACTCTTCTCGCAGCGCGCTAAGAATTGTAATTCTTCTCGCAGCGCGCTAAGAACGGTAGTTCTTCCCGCGACGCGCTAAGGATTTGTAGTTCTTCTCGCAGCGCGCTAAGAATCGTAGTTCATCCCTCGACGCGCGAAGAATTATAGTTCTTCCCGCGGCGCGCTAGGAATTTTAGTTCCTCCCGCGGCGCGCTAAGAAATGTGATTCTTCCCGCGGCACGCTTAGAAATGTAGTTCTTTCCGCGACGCGTTAAGGTTGGTTCTGCCTGCCTTCGCGCTCGCGCTCTCTTGACCTTCTGTGTCTGCCTTCGCGCTCGAGCCTTCTCGCGCTAAACCCTTTGAGTTTTCTTCTGTTTAATCTAGCCGTTTGCTTTTGAGTTTTCTTCTGTAAAGCCACTTTTGGCGCAGCATGCGCACCAACCCCATTGGTTGGCAGAAAAAGTGACTGACATTATCTTTGGAAATCTGCTTTTTCCATGCTTTGACCAGTACCTTTATCTGATCCGCCCATGCCTTTTTACTGTTACCTGTCAGCTTTTTCTCTTTTTCCCTGCTACCATATCTTTTGATATCTTTTGCTTTTGAAATCTTTTGCTTTTTGAGATCTTTTCCCCTTTTCTAGGGATTGTGTTCCCTAGGGTTTCTCTATAAATAATAATATTATTTTCCTAACACATCACACACAAAACACTTAATCTCTCCTGTCCTCCTCCTTGCTCTCTCTGCCGCCTCCCTCTCTGCCTCCGTCTTCCTCCCTGTTCTATCCTGCTTTTCCGGTAATATATATTATATATAATAACTTACTTATTAATTATGCTAACTTATATCAAGACTTAAAACAAATCATTAAAACAATAATCTTATTTATAGGTTAACTTGTGCTTGTTTAAAGTTGGTTCTTGCTTTATCTTACACCGCATCGTTTATCATGTGAGTAATCTCGTACCTAATCCCTTTTTATTTTTAACGTTTTGGGATGATCATGTGTTCGTACAAACTTAGAGTCAAACTTGTTTATGAACTTTAGTCGCGCAGTATCCCATGTGTTGAGGACGTTTACTTGGCTGTTTATTTGTATGTGTGTATCATTAACCGCTTTGTTCGGCCTATTCCGCAGTTTTCATGGATCCATTAGATGAACACGGGAGACCTATCGTTTACGGTTTTCTTTGTTTACACTTGCACAGATGTTTTCTCGTTTTTGTGCTCAATTGGGAGCACGGATTGAACTATGAACTATGAGCTATGATCTATTTAGGCTTGATCACAATCTGATTGCACCCTTGTTAAACACCAGACATACACGTGTTGCGCGCAGATTTATTGTTATCTATGTATTGTATTAAACTTGATTTCTCACCAACACGCAAGTGTTTGACGTTTTATTTTAACACATGTTCAGGTTTGCAGTAGCTGTTTTGGAGCTTGTGGACACATAGGAAGTTTTCTTTATTTTGGACCTAGATTAAAATGTATCAAGACAAGTTTTTGCTGTTCGAATATTATGATTTATAATATATTGATTTATGATGATTTATGTTATTGTGTTTACTTTGCGCGTGCGCGAATGAATGTATTTATTAAATATTGACACCCAATAGTGTCACGAGTAATGAAACAATATGTGGCGCCCCGATGTATAATCCGCCTTTGGTCGGGGTGTTACAGATTGGTATCAGAGCTCGTTGACTTTAAGATAGGTGGTTAGACGTAACGGCCTAGAATACCTAAGAGTCCCTTCTCGCGCATGAGAGAAATCTCATGTTTGCGCGCTTATTGTTAATTACTCGTTATTTATGAATATGCTCGCGCTTGCGCAGTATATGATTTTATGTTTTATTTCGCGATATTTCGATTTTTAATTGAATTTCGATTTTTATTGATTTTCTTACATATTCGTTTGTTGGATTTGAAAATCCGAAAAGTCATGGTGATACATGAATAGTTGATTTTCAATTTCCATTTACGATTATGTTCTGAGGTTGGAGACTTGAAAAGTCATGGTGATACATGAATTGTCAACCTCCAATACTCATTTTCTTGTATATTTTATATTGAAGATTGAAAAGTCATGGTGATACATGAATCGTCAATCTCCAATACTCGTTTTCCCGTATATTTTAAATTGGGAATTCGGAAAGTCATGGTGATACATGAATTGTCGATTCTTGATTCGAATTTGTTACCTTTATTAAGTCTGCATTTAGGGTCATTTATTTTACTTTAACTTTTGACAGTAACTGACTCCGTGAAACCAAGCTTTTCGAGGTTATACTTTGCGCTAAAACCAAGATATTAACTAAAATTAAAACTTTTATAGAATGCCTCCACTATCAGCTCGCCATCTCAAGAAGAAAGAAGCCGCGCACAGACGTTCGCTGCAACGTTCCCAGGAAATGGCCGCCGCAATAGCCCAAGCCTTAAACCAAAACAATGCTAACACCTCTGGTTACAACATTAAGTCCTTTAACGCGGGTAACCCTCCAAAGTTCACAGGTCTTGAAGGAGCCACCGTGATGCTCCAGTGGCTTGAGAAAATAGAAAACACTTTCCTCCACACCCAATGCCCCTCAGACAGACGAACCCTATATGCTTCCAGTGTCCTGGAATCTAGAGCGCTTACATGGTGGAATGGAGTAGCTCATGCGCGTGGCGCAGAGACTGCTTCCAACATGCTCTGGGAGGAATTTAAGGAAATTCTGACGCGAGAATTCTGCCCTCCCAACGAAGTTAAGCGCTTGGAGGAAGAATTTTGGAATCTTAAGTAATACAGTGGCGAAGCGCGCGAGTACGCGACGCGTTTCCATGAACTAAGTTTGCTTGTCCCTCACCTTGTTACCCCTTCCCGCCGAGCCATAGAGAAATTCCTTGGGGGTCTCCCCATGGAAATTCAAGATTCTGTATGGGCCAGAAACCCAGTAACCCTCTCTGACGCCATCGAGTTGGCCGCTGTGCTCAGCGACAACCATGTCAGAGCAGGAACCCTGTTCCTGCGGGGATCTGAGAAGACCAAACTCACCAAGACTGCCCCTGAACCAACAGAAACCAAACCAGAACCCTCAAACCGTAACAACCTCAAGCGCAGGCGCAAGGCCTATGCGCTTACCAACCCGCCCATTGTCCAGCAACCCATCTACCAACCTCCAGCTTACGCGCCTAACCCTCTGTCAGCCTACCCAACTCCCCCTATAGTCCACAACTATGCCCTAACCAATCCCGCACTCCCTGCCCCGCCACCTAAGAAACCTTACACAGGAAATCAACCCTTTTGCCCAACCTGTAGACTTCACCACCCAACCCAAACTGTGACATCTGCCCCGATCCGACCCGACCCAGGTACCCGATCTCTCTTTTATTATTTAATATTTATACTTATATTTTACTTTTAATAATACTATATATTCTTTCCCGCCTCTCTCTCTCTCTTTCTTTCCGCCGTCCCGTCCCTCTTCCTTCTCTCTTTCCGCCTTCTTTTCCCTCTTGTCGCCGTCCCGCCCTTACGCCTTGTTTCCCTCCGGCTTGTCCTTTGGTTCTTCCCGCCTAAGGATGTCTGCAGCTCCACGCGCCAGACTCCTTATATGGAAGCCTGCGTGAAGACATCTTGTTCCTGCGATGCGTGAAGAGAACTCTTCTCGCAGCGCGCTAAGAATGCATGTTCTTCCCGCAATGCGCTAAGAATGTATGTTCTTCCCGCAATGCGCTAAGAATGTATGTTCTTCCCGCGATGCGCTTAGAATTCTTGCTCTTCACGCAGCACGCTAAGGATTTGTGATTCTTCCCGCAGTGCGCTAAGGATTGTTGTGCCAGCCTTCGCGCTCGCGCACTCAGCCTTCCCGCGCTTAACCCTTGTATCTTCTGTTTATTCCAGCCTGTATGCTTTTGTGTTGTCTTATCTTCTGTGCTGTTGACCTAACCTATCTAATGTCTGAATAGTTACTTTCGGCGCAGCATGCGTACCAACCCCCATTGGTTGGTAGAAAAAGTGACTGACATTATCTTTTGAGATCTGCTTTTGCCATGCTTGACCAGTACCTTTATCTGATCCGCCCATGCTTTTTACTGTTCCCTGACAGCTTTATCTTGCCCCCTGCAGCTGCCATATCTTTTGATATCTTTTGCTTTTGGAATCTTTTGCTTTTTGAGATCTTTTCCCCTTTTCTAGGGATTATGTCTCCTAGGGTTTTTCTATAAATAATAGTAGTAATTTCATAACACATCACACACAAAACACTTAATCTCTCCTGTTCTCTTGCCCCTTGCTCTCTCTGCCGTCTTCCTCTCTGCCTCCGTCTTCCTCCTTGTTCTTCCTGCTTTTCCGGTAATATATATTATAATTTACTTATTAATTATGCTAACTTATAATCAAGACTTAAAACCAATCGTTAAAACAATAATCTTATTTATAGGTTAACTTGTGCTTGTTTAAAGTTGGTTCTTGCTTTATCTATCACCGCATCGTTTATCAAGTGAGTTATCTCGTATCTAATCCCTTTTTATTTTAAATGCTTTGGGATGTTCATGTGTTCATACAAAACTTGAGTCTTAAACTTGTTTATGAACTTTAGTCGCGCAGTATCCCATGTGTTGAGGACGTTTACTTGGCTGTTTATTTGTATGTGTGTATCATTAACCGCTTTGTTCGGCCTATTCCGCAGTTCCGTTGGTACCATTAGTTGAACACGGGAGACCTATCGTTTACGGTTTTCTTGGTTTACACTTGCACAGATGTTTTCTCGTTTTTATGCTCAATTGGGAGCATGGATTGAACTATGATCTATGAACTATCTTAGGCTTGATCACAATCTGATTACACCCTTGTTAAACTCTAGACATACACATGTTGCGCGCAGATTTATGATTATCTATGTATTGTATTAAACTTGATTTCTCACCAACACGCAAGTGTTTGACGTTTATTTTAACACATGTTCAGGTTTGCAGTAGCTGTTTTGGAGCTTGTGGACACGTAGGAAGTTTTTACTTTTGGACCTAGAATTAAAATGTATCAAGACAAGTTAATGTTGTTTGAATGTTATAATTTATAATATATTGATTTATGTTTGATTTATGTTCTTTATTTTCCCCGCTGCGCGTGCGCGATAAAATGTGTATTAATAAATATTGACACCAATAGTGTCGCGAGTAATGAAGCAATATGTGGCGCCCCGATGTATAATCCGCCTTTGGTCGGGGTGTTACAGATTGGTATCAGAGCTCGTTGACTTTAGGATAGGTGGTTAGACGTAACGGCCTAGAATACCTAAGAGTCCCTTCTCGCGCATGAGAGAAATCTCATGTTTGCGCGCTTATTGTTAATTACTCGTTATTTATGAATATGCTCGCACTTGCGCAGTATATGATTTTATGTTCTATTTCGCGATATTTCGATTTTTGTTGAATTTCGATTTTTATTGATTTTACTTACATATTCGTTTGTTGGGATTTGAAGATCCGAAAAGTCATGGTGATACATGAATAGTTGATTTTCAATTTCCATTTACGATTATGTTCTGAGGTTGGAGACTTGAAAAGTCATGGTGATACATGAATTGTCAACCTCCAATACTCATTTTCTTGTATGTTTTATATTGAAGATTGAAAAGTCATGGCGATACATGAATCGTCAATCTCCAATACTCGTTTACTAGTCCTTTTAAATTGGGAATTCGGAAAGTCATGGTGATACATGAATTGCCGATTCTTGATTCGAATTTGTTACCTTTATTAAAGTCTGCATTTAGGATCATTTATTTTACTTTAACTTTTGACTGTAACTGACTCCGTGAAACCAAGCTTTATAAGATTAAAACTTTGCGCTAAAACCAAGATATTAACTAAAATTAAAACTTTTATAGAATGCCTCCGCTATCTCGCCGATTTCAGAGAAGAGAAGCCTCGCGCGTGCGTAGACAGCAACGTTCCCAGGAAATGGCCGCCGCAATAGCCCAAGCTTTGAGCCAAAACAATGCTAATACCTCCAGTTATAACATTAAGTCCTTTAATGCGGGTAACCCTCCGAAGTTCACAGGTCTTGAAGGAGCCACCGTGATGCTCCAATGGCTTGAGAAGATTGAAAACGCTTTCCTCCATACCCAATGCCCCTCAGAAAGACGAACCCTATATGCTTCCAGTGTCTTGGAATCCAGAGCGCTTACATGGTGGAATGGAGTAGCGCATGCGCGTGGCGCAGAGGCTGCTTCTAGCATGACATGGGAGGAATTCAAGGAAATTCTTACGCGAGAATTCTGCCCTCCCAACGAAGTTAAGCGCCTGGAGGAAGAATTCTGGAACTTGAAGCAATATAGCGGTGAAGCGCGCGAGTACGCGACGCGCTTCCACGAGCTAAGCTTACTGGTCCCTCACCTTGTTACCCCTTCCCGCCGAGCCATAGAGAAATTCCTTGGGGGTCTCCCCATGGAAATTCAAGATTCTGTATGGGCCAGAAACCCAGTTACCCTCTCTGACGCCATTGAGTTGGCCGCTGTGCTCAGCGACAACCATGTCAGAGCAGGAACCCTGTTCCTGCGGGGAACTGAGAAGACCAAACCCAAGACTGTCCCTGAACCAACAGAAACCAAACCAGAACCCTCAAACCATAACCAGAAACGTAGGCGCAGACAAGCCTATGCGCTTACCAACCCGCCCATTGTCCAGCAACCAATTTATCAACCAGTTTACGCGCCTAACCCACTGTCAACCTACCCAGCACCTCCTGTAGTCCACAACTATGCCTTAACCAATCCAGCACTTCCTGCCCCGCCAACTAAGAAACCTTACACAGGAAACCAACCCTTTTGCCCAACCTGTAGACTTCATCACCCACCTCAAGTCCCGTGTCGACAATGTAACCGATGTGGCCGCGTAGGTCACTCCGTTGAGTACTGTAGAACCCCTCCCTCCAATCCGATTGCGCCAACACCACCAGCCTACCCGCAGAACCCACAGCCAACTTACCAAAACCCACGACCCAGATCGTGCTTTAACTGCGGTGATCCCAGTCATTTCCGGAACGCGTGCCCAAGACTACAAGTTCAGATTACTCAAGCGAATCCGGTGAACCAAATTTCGAACCAAGTGACGCGTGGCCGAGCTTTTAACATAACCGCGCACCAAGCGCAAGCGAATAACGACGTAGTTAATGGTACATTTTTGCTTAACGGATTTTATGCATCTATGCTTTTTGATACTGGCGCCGATCGAAGTTTTATCTCTCGCGCCTTTGAGCGGAAGCTTGCGCGACCGCGCGATAACTTAAAAGAAGATTTTTCAGTTGAATTGGCTAATGGCGAAACTGTTTTAATAAACTCGGTAATTAAAGATTGCACGCTTAACCTTAACGAAAACGATTTTCTGATCGACCTCATCCCTATGCCTCTTGGAAGCTTTGATGTTATCATTGGTATGGACTGGCTCTCGAAGAATCGCGCCGAAGTTATTTGCGCCAAGAAATTGATTCGCATACCTCGAGAAAATGGTGATCTTCATATTTACGGCGAAAAACCCTCCAGTGGTCTTAAACTTATGTCTTGCGCCGAAGCCCAAAGACTCATGCGGAAGAAGTGTATTGCATTTCTAGCCCATGTGGTTAAACCCGATGAAGGAAAGAAGCTTCGCGATATCCCTGTTGTGCGTGATTTTCCTGAAGTTTTTCCTGATGATCTTCCTGGTATCCCTCCCGCTCGTGAAGTCGAGTTTCGTGTTGATCTTGTCCCTGGTGCTTCCCCTGTAGCTAAATCTCCTTACCGTCTTGCACCCGCTGAGATGCAAGAATTGGCCAGCCAACTTCAAGAGTTGACTGCTAAAGGATTCATCCGCCCTAGCTCTTCGCCCTGGGGTGCTCCTGTGTTGTTCGTTAAAAAGAAAGATGGATCGTTTCGCATGTGTATTGATTACCGCGAGTTGAACAAACTCACCATTAAAAACCGGTATCCCTTACCGCGTATTGACGACCTCTTTGATCAACTCCAAGGTGCCTCTTGTTTCTCGAAGATCGATCTCCGTTCTGGTTATCATCAGTTGCGTATCCGCGATGAAGATGTTCCGAAGACTGCTTTTCGTACTCGTTATGGCCATTTTGAATTCTTGGTCATGTCCTTCGGTTTAACCAACGCACCCGCCGTTTTCATGGATCTTATGAATCGGGTGTGTAGGCCTTTCTTGGATAAATTCGTGATCGTGTTTATCGATGATGTTCTGGTGTATTCTAAGACCAAGGCCGAGCATGAGCAACATCTCCGATTGGTATTGCAAAAGCTTAGAGCCGAGCAACTCTATGCTAAGCTTTCCAAGTGTGAATTTTGGTCTGATGAAGTACAGTTTCTTGGTCATGTTGTAAACAAGATGGGTATTCATGTCGACCCATCCAAGATTGAAGCAATCAAGAACTGGATTACGCCATCCTCTCCTTCTGAGATCCGTTCCTTTCTGGGCTTAGCTGGTTATTACCGGCGTTTCATTTCGAACTTCTCAAAGATCGCTTTGCCTTTAACAGCTCTGACGCACAAAGGTAAACCGTATATTTGGGGCTCGAAGCAAGAAGAAGCCTTTCTGACGCTCAAGCGTTTGTTGTGTGAAGCTCCTGTTCTTGCGCTACCTGAGGGTAATGATGATTTTGTCGTGTATTGCGATGCATCCAACCAAGGTCTCGGTTGTGTTCTTATGCAACGAGGCAAGGTTATCGCTTACGCATCAAGGCAACTCAAGGTTCATGAAAAGAATTATACAACTCACGACCTCGAGCTTGGTGCAGTTGTTTTTGCCTTGAAGATCTGGAGACACTACCTTTATGGTACTAAGTGTATCCTCTACACTGACCATAAAAGCCTTCAGCATATCTTTGATCAAAAGGAACTTAACATGAGGCAACGCCGATGGAACGAACTCATCAGCGATTACGATTGTGAGATCCGGTATCATCCTGGTAAGGCTAATGTGGTAGCCGATGCGCTCAGCCGAAAACCCTGCCAGCTTAACTGTATCTTGCCGCGCACCCAGCTTCACTTCGCGCCGATTCAAAGCAACCTTGAATCGCGTATTCGTGACGCGCAGCGCGCATCCATCAGTAATGGTAACCTTCGCGCCGAGTTAGCGTGTGGCGCGGAAGCGCATTTTGTGCCTAATCTGAGTGGAATTCTCTGCTATCTCAATCGCATCTGGATTCCCTTTGGTGAGAATCTTCGCGCTGATATCCTGAGTGAAGCGCACAAATCTCGATATTCTATTCATCCTGGCGCTGATAAGATGTACAAGGATTTGCGCATTACTTATTGGTGGCCTGGCATGAAAAAGGATATTGCTGTGTTCGTAGCTAAGTGCCTGACTTGTTCTAAAGTTAAAGCTGAACACCAACGCCCATCTGGTTTGCTCGAACAACCAGAAATTCCTACGTGGAAATGGGAAGGTATAGCGATGGACTTTATTACCAAGTTACCTTTGACCGCAAGCAAACATGATAGCATTTGGGTAATAGTGGATCGATTGACTAAATCTGCTCACTTTCTGCCCATTCGTGAAAACTACCGTGTTGAGCATCTCGCGCAGCTTTATGTCAAGGAAATCGTCTGCCGCCATGGTACTCCTTTGAGCATCATATCCGATCGCGATGGCCGTTTTATATCTCGCTTTTGGAAATCTCTCCAATCTGCGCTAGGAACTCGCTTGGACATGAGTACGGCATATCATCCTCAGACTGACGGTCAGTCTGAGCGAACTATTCAAACTCTTGAGGATATGCTCCGATCTTGTGTTCTTGATTTTGGAGGTAATTGGGATTCGCACCTGCCTTTGATCGAGTTCTCTTATAATAACAGCTATCATTCCAGTATTGGTATGGCCCCATTTGAAGCACTTTACGGTCGTAAGTGTCGCTCCCCGATTTGTTGGAGCGAAGTGGGTGAAACTCAAATCACAGGACCCGAACTTGTTCAAGAGACAACCGATAAAATCGCCAAGATCCGTGATCATCTGCTGACTGCCAGAAGCCGACAGAAGAGTTACGCAGATCGTAGACGGAAGCCTCTCGAATTTCAAGTTGGTGATCTTGTTCTCCTCAAAGTGTCGCCTTGGAAAGGTGTTGTCCGCTTTGGGAAGAAGGGTAAGCTTGCTCCTCGTTATGTTGGTCCATTCAAGATTCTCGCGCGTGTGGGAAAAGTTGCCTACAGACTTGACCTGCCGCCCGCGCTCAGTAATGTGCATCCAACGTTCCATGTATCCAATCTCAAGAAGTGTTTAGCTGACGAGAACCTTCACATTTCACTCGATGAAGTTCAAATTGATGAATCTATGCATTTCGTTGAGAAGCCTGTTGAGATTATGGATCGCGAGGTTAAGCAAACCAAGCGCAGTCGTATCCCTATCGTGAAAGTTCGTTGGTAGTCCAAGCGCGGAGCCGAGTTTACATGGGAAAGGGAAGATCAAATGAAGATCAAGTACCCGCACCTGTTCTCTGCGCAACCTACTTCGAGATAAATTTCGGGACGAAATTTCTTAAAGTAGGGGAGACTGTGACATCTGCCCCGATCCGACCCGACCCAGGTACCCGATCTCTCTTTTATTATTTAATATTTATACTTATATTTTACTTTTAATAATACTATATATTCTTTCCCGCCTCTCTCTCTCTCTTTCTTTCCGCCGTCCCGTCCCTCTTCCTTCTCTCTTTCCGCCTTCTTTTCCCTCTTGTCGCCGTCCCGCCCTTACGCCTTGTTTCCCTCCGGCTTGTCCTTTGGTTCTTCCCGCCTAAGGATGTCTGCAGCTCCACGCGCCAGACTCCTTATATGGAAGCCTGCGTGAAGACATCTTGTTCCTGCGATGCGTGAAGAGAACTCTTCTCGCAGCGCGCTAAGAATGCATGTTCTTCCCGCAATGCGCTAAGAATGTATGTTCTTCCCGCAATGCGCTAAGAATGTATGTTCTTCCCGCGATGCGCTTAGAATTCTTGCTCTTCACGCAGCACGCTAAGGATTTGTGATTCTTCCCGCAGTGCGCTAAGGATTGTTGTGCCAGCCTTCGCGCTCGCGCACTCAGCCTTCCCGCGCTTAACCCTTGTATCTTCTGTTTATTCCAGCCTGTATGCTTTTGTGTTGTCTTATCTTCTGTGCTGTTGACCTAACCTATCTAATGTCTGAATAGTTACTTTCGGCGCAGCATGCGTACCAACCCCCATTGGTTGGTAGAAAAAGTGACTGACATTATCTTTTGAGATCTGCTTTTGCCATGCTTGACCAGTACCTTTATCTGATCCGCCCATGCTTTTTACTGTTCCCTGACAGCTTTATCTTGCCCCCTGCAGCTGCCATATCTTTTGATATCTTTTGCTTTTGGAATCTTTTGCTTTTTGAGATCTTTTCCCCTTTTCTAGGGATTATGTCTCCTAGGGTTTTTCTATAAATAATAGTAGTAATTTCATAACACATCACACACAAAACACTTAATCTCTCCTGTTCTCTTGCCCCTTGCTCTCTCTGCCGTCTTCCTCTCTGCCTCCGTCTTCCTCCTTGTTCTTCCTGCTTTTCCGGTAATATATATTATAATTTACTTATTAATTATGCTAACTTATAATCAAGACTTAAAACCAATCGTTAAAACAATAATCTTATTTATAGGTTAACTTGTGCTTGTTTAAAGTTGGTTCTTGCTTTATCTATCACCGCATCGTTTATCAAGTGAGTTATCTCGTATCTAATCCCTTTTTATTTTAAATGCTTTGGGATGTTCATGTGTTCATACAAAACTTGAGTCTTAAACTTGTTTATGAACTTTAGTCGCGCAGTATCCCATGTGTTGAGGACGTTTACTTGGCTGTTTATTTGTATGTGTGTATCATTAACCGCTTTGTTCGGCCTATTCCGCAGTTCCGTTGGTACCATTAGTTGAACACGGGAGACCTATCGTTTACGGTTTTCTTGGTTTACACTTGCACAGATGTTTTCTCGTTTTTATGCTCAATTGGGAGCATGGATTGAACTATGATCTATGAACTATCTTAGGCTTGATCACAATCTGATTACACCCTTGTTAAACTCTAGACATACACATGTTGCGCGCAGATTTATGATTATCTATGTATTGTATTAAACTTGATTTCTCACCAACACGCAAGTGTTTGACGTTTATTTTAACACATGTTCAGGTTTGCAGTAGCTGTTTTGGAGCTTGTGGACACGTAGGAAGTTTTTACTTTTGGACCTAGAATTAAAATGTATCAAGACAAGTTAATGTTGTTTGAATGTTATAATTTATAATATATTGATTTATGTTTGATTTATGTTCTTTATTTTCCCCGCTGCGCGTGCGCGATAAAATGTGTATTAATAAATATTGACACCAATAGTGTCGCGAGTAATGAAGCAATATGTGGCGCCCCGATGTATAATCCGCCTTTGGTCGGGGTGTTACACAAACCCCGTGTCGACAATGCAACCGATGTGGCCGCGTTGGTCACTCTGCCGAATACTGTAGAGTCCCTCTCGCCAACCCAATTGCGCCAACACCACCAGTCTACCCGCAGAACCCACAACCAACCTACCAAAACCCACGACCCAGGTCGTGCTATAACTGCGGTGATCCCAGTCATTTCCGGAACGCGTGCCCAAGGCTACAAGTTCAGATTATGCAAGCGAACCCAGTTAACCAGATTTCGAACCAAGTGACACGCGGACGAGCTTTTAACATAACCGCGCACCAAGCGCAAGCGAATAATGACGTAGTTAATGGTACATTTTTGCTTAACGGATTTTATGCGTCTGTACTTTTTGATACTGGCGCCGATCGAAGTTTTATTTCTCGCGCGTTTGAGCAGAAGCTTGCGCGACCGCGCGATAACTTAAAAGAAAATTTTTCAGTTGAATTGGCTAATGGCGAAACTGTTTTAATTAACTCTGTGATTAAAGATTGCACGCTTAACCTTAACGAAAACGATTTTCTAATCGACCTCATCCCCATGCCCTTGGAAGTTTTGATGTTATCATTGGTATGGACTGGCTCTCGAATAATCGCGCCGAAGTTATTTGCGCCAAGAAGATGATTCGCATACCTCGAGAAAATGGTGATCTTCATATCTACGGCGAAAAACCCTCCCGCGGTCTTAAACTTATGTCTTGCGCCGAAGCCCGAAGGCTCATGCGGAAAAGGTGTATTGCATTCTTAGCCCATGTGGTTAAACCTGCTGAAGAAAAGAAGAAGCTTCGCGATATCCCTGTTGTGCGTGATTTTCCTGAAGTTTTTCCTGATGATCTTCCTGGTATCCCTCCCGCTCGTGAAGTCGAGTTCCGTATTGATCTTGTCCCTGGTGCTTCCCCCGTAGCTAAATCTCCTTACCGTCTTGCGCCCGCTGAGATGCAAGAATTGGCAAGCCAACTTCAAGAGTTGACTGCTAAAGGATTCATTCACCCTAGCTCTTCGCCCTGGGGTGCTCCGGTGTTGTTCGTTAAAAAGAAAGATGGATCGTTTCGCATGTGTATTGATTACCGCGAGTTGAACAAACTCACCATTAAGAACCGGTATCCCTTACCGCGTATTGACGACCTCTTTGATCAACTCCAAGGTGCCTCTTGTTTCTCGAAGATCGATATCCGCTCTGGCTATCACCAGTTGCGCATCCGCGATGAAGATGTTCCGAAGACAGCTTTTCGAACTCATTATGGCCATTTTGAATTCTTGGTCATGTCCTTCGGTTTAACCAATGCACCCGCCGTTTTCATGGATCTAATGAATCGGGTGTGTAGGCCTTTCTTGGATAAATTCGTGATTGTGTTTATCGATGACGTTCTGATTTATTCTAAGACCAAGGCCGAGCATGAGCAACATCTCCGATTGGTATTGCAAAAGCTTAGAACCGAGCAGCTCTATGCTAAGCTTTCCAAGTGTGAATTCTGGTCTGATGAAGTACAGTTTCTTGGTCATGTTGTAAACAAGATGGGTATTCATGTCGACCCATCCAAGATTGAAGCAATCAAGAACTGGATTACGCCGACCACTCCTTCTGAGATCCGTTCCTTTCTGGGCTTAGCTGGTTATTACCGGCGCTTCATTTCGAACTTCTCGAAAATCGCTTTGCCTTTAACAGCTCTAACGCACAAAGGTAAACCATATATTTGGGGCTCGAAAGCAAGAAGAAGCCTTTCTAACGCTCAAGCGATTGTTGTGTGAAGCTCCTGTTCTTGCGCTACCTGAGGGTAATGATGATTTTGTCGTGTACTGCGATGCCTCCAACCAAGGTCTCGGTTGTGTTCTTATGCAACGAGGCAAGGTTATCGCTTACGCATCAAGGCAACTTAAGGTTCACGAAAAGAATTATACAACTCACGACCTCGAACTTGGTGCAGTTGTTTTTGCCTTGAAAATCTGGAGACACTACCTTTATGGTACTAAGTGTATCCTCTACACTGACCATAAAAGCCTTCAGCATATCTTTGATCAGAAGGAACTTAACATGAGGCAACGCCGATGGAACGAACTCATCAGCGATTACGATTGTGAGATCCGGTATCATCCTGGTAAGGCTAATGTGGTAGCCGATGCGCTCAGCCGAAAACCCTGCCAACTTAACTGTATCTTGCCGCGCACCCAGCTTCACTTCGCGCCGATCCAAAGCAACCTTGAATCGCGTATTCGTGACGCGCAGCGCGCATCCATCAGTAATGGTAACCTTCGCGCCGAGTTAGCGTGTGGCGCGGAAGCGCATTTTGTGCCTAATCTGAGTGGAATTCTCTGCTATCTCAATCGCATCTGGATTCCCTTTGATGAGAATCTTCGCGCTGATATCCTGAGTGAAGCGCACAAATCTCGGTATTCTATTCATCCTGGCGCTGATAAGATGTACAAGGATTTGCGCATTACTTATTGGTGGCCCGATATGAAGAAGGATATTGCTGTGTTCGTAGCTAAATGCCTGACTTGTTCTAAGGTAAAAGCTGAACACCAACGCCCATCTGGTTTGCTCGAACAACCAGAAATTCCTACGTGGAAATGGGAAAGTATAGCGATGGACTTTATTACCAAGTTACCTTTGACAACAAGCAAACATGATAGCATTTGGGTAATAGTGGATCGTTTGACTAAGTCTGCTCACTTCCTGCCCATTCGTGAAAACTACCGTGTTGAGCAACTCGCGCAGCTTTATGTCAAGGAAATTGTCTGCCGCCATGGTACTCCTTTGAGCATCATATCCGATCGCGATGGCCGTTTTATATCTCGCTTTTGGAAATCTCTCCAATCTGCGCTAGGAACTCGCTTGGACATGAGTACGGCATATCATCCTCAGACTGACGGTCAGTCTGAGCGAACTATTCAAACTCTTGAGGATATGCTCCGATCTTGTGTTCTTGATTTTGGAGGTAATTGGGATTCACACCTGCCTTTGATTGAGTTCTCTTATAATAACAGCTATCATTCCAGTATCGGTATGGCCCCATTTGAAGCACTTTACGGTCGTAAGTGCCGCTCCCCGATCTGTTGGAGCGAAGTGGGTGAAGCTCAAATCACAGGACCCGAACTTGTTCAAGAGACAACCGATAAAATCGCCAAGATCCGTGATCATCTGCTGACTGCCCGAAGCCGACAGAAGAGTTACGCAGATCGTAGGCGGAAGCCTCTCGAATTTCAAGTTGGTGATCTTGTTCTCCTCAAAGTGTCGCCCTGGAAGGGTGTTGTCCGCTTTGGGAAGAAAGGTAAGCTAGCTCCTCGTTATGTTGGTCCATTCAAGATTCTCGCGCGTGTAGGAAAAGTTGCCTACAGACTAGACCTGCCGCCCGCGCTCAGTAATGTGCATCCAACGTTCCATGTATCCAATCTCAAGAAGTGTTTAGCTGACGAGAACCTTCACATTCCACTTGATGAAGTTCAAGTTGATGAATCTATGCATTTCGTTGAGAAGCCTGTTGAGATTATGGATCGCGAGGTTAAGCAAACCAAGCGCAGTCGTATCCCTATCGTGAAAGTTCGCTGGGAGTCCAAGCGCGGAGCCGAGTTTACATGGGAAAGGGAAGATCAAATGAAGATCAACCTGTTCTCTTCATTCCACTTGATGAAGTTCAAGTTGATGAATCTATGCATTTCGTTGAGAAGCCTGTTGAGATTATGGATCGCGAGGTTAAGCAAACCAAGCGTAGTCGTATCCCTATCGTGAAAGTTCGCTGGGAGTCCAAGCGCGGAGCCGAGTTTACATGGGAAAGGGAAGATCAAATGAAGATCAAGTACCCGCACCTGTTCTCTGCGCAACCTACTTCGAGATAAATTTCGGGACGAAATTTCTTAAAGTAGGGGAGACTGGGACATCTGCCCCGATCCGACCCGACCCAGGTACCCGTTTCTCTGACCCGATCTCTTTCTTTTATGATTTAATATTTATTTATAATTATACTTTATTTTTAATAATAATAATATATTTTCCTTCCCGCCTCTCTCTCTCTTTCTTTCCGCCGTCCCGTCCCTCTTCCTTCTCTCTTTCCGCCTTCTTTTCCCTCTTGTCGCCGTCCCGCCCTTACGCCTTGTTTCCCTCTTTTTCTTCTAACTCTTTGCTTGTCCTTTGTTCCTTCCCGCCTAAGGTTGTCTGCGCAGCTCCACGCGCCAGACCCCTTACAAGGAATCCTGCGTGAAGACCACCTGTTACAGCGATACGCGAGACGAACTCTTCTCGCAGCGCGCTAAGAACGGTAGTTCTTCCCGCGACGCGCTAAGGATTTGTAGTTCTTCTCGCAGCGCGCTAAGAATCGTAGTTCATCCCTCGACGCGCGAAGAATTATAGTTCTTCCCGCGGCGCGCTAGGAATTTTAGTTCCTCCCGCGGCGCGCTAAGAAATGTGATTCTTCCCGCGGCACGCTTAGAAATGTAGTTCTTTCCGCGAAGCGTTAAGGTTGGTTCTGCCTGCCTTCGCGCTCGCGCTCTCTTGACCTTCTGTGTCTGCCTTCGCGCTCGAGCCTTCTCGCGCTAAACCCTTTGAGTTTTCTTCTGTTTAATCTAGCCGTTTGCTTTTGAGTTTTCTTCTGTAAAGCCACTTTTGGCGCAGCATGCGCACCAACCCCATTGGTTGGCAGAAAAAGTGACTGACATTATCTTTGGAAATCTGCTTTTTCCATGATTTGACCAGTACCTTTATCTGATCCGCCCATGCCTTTTTACTGTTACCTGTCAGCTTTTTCTCTTTTTCCCTGCTACCATATCTTTTGATATCTTTTGCTTTTGGAATCTTTTGCTTTTTGAGATCTTTTCCCCTTTTCTAGGGATTGTGTTCCCTAGGGTTTCTCTATAATAATAATATTATTTTCCTAACACATCACACACAAAACACTTAATCTCTCCTGTCCTCCTCCTTGCTCTCTCTGCCGCCTCCCTCTCTGCCTCCGTCTTCCTCCCTGTTCTGTCCTGCTTTTCCGGTAATATATATTATATATAATAACTTACTTATTAATTATGCTAACTTATATCAAGACTTAAAACAAATCATTAAAACAATAATCTTATTTATAGGTTAACTTGTGCTTGTTTAAAGTTGGTTCTTGCTTTATCTTACACCGCATCGTTTATCATGTGAGTAATCTCGTACCTAATCCCTTTTTATTTTTAACGTTTTGGGATGTTCATGTGTTCGTACAAACTTAGAGTCAAACTTGTTTATGAACTTTAGTCGCGCAGTATCCCATGTGTTGAGGACGTTTACTTGGCTGTTTATTTGTATGTGTGTATCATTAACCGCTTTGTTCGGCCTATTCCGCAGTTTTCATGGATCCATTAGATGAACACGGGAGACCTATCGTTTACGGTTTTCTTTGTTTACACTTGCACAGATGTTTTCTCGTTTTTGTGCTCAATTGGGAGCACGGATTGAACTATGAACTATGAGCTATGATCTATTTAGGCTTGATCACAATCTGATTGCACCCTTGTTAAACACCAGACATACACGTGTTGCGCGCAGATTTATTGTTATCTATGTATTGTATTAAACTTGATTTCTCACCAACACGCAAGTGTTTGACGTTTTATTTTAACACATGTTCAGGTTTGCAGTAGTTGTTTTGGAGCTTGTGGACACATAGGAAGTTTTCTTTATTTTGGACCTAGATTAAAATGTATCAAGACAAGTTTTTGCTGTTCTAATATTATGATTTATAATATATTGATTTATGATGATTTATGTTATTGTGTTTACTTTGCGCGTGCGCGAATGAATGTATTTATTAAATATTGACACCCAATAGTGTCACGAGTAATGAAACAATATGTGGCGCCCCGATGTATAATCCGCCTTTGGTCGGGGTGTTACACGTATGCTGGCGTGGGTTTAGGTTCGGTGTTGACGATGACATTAACACGTTTGCTTAAAGCTTTCGTTATCTCCGGCATAATACACAATGAAGGCACAAACTCAAACAACAATCCATACAATAACAATCCATACAATAGCATTGTTGTTGTATGGATTGTTGTTTGAGTTTGTGCTTTCATTGTGTATTATGCCGGCGATAACGAAAGCCGTAAGCAAACGTGTTAATGTCAGTGTCAACACCGAACCTAAATCAACGTCATCATACGTGTAAGGCCCCGTTCTCGGTAACCCCACTTTGGCGTTGGATTTACTCATAAACACAGTCCTAAAATCAGAGTTAATTAAAACTTTCGCGGAATAATTAAAACTTCATGCATTTCATTACATAACATCAAATCATGTCTTAACATACAAGTTGTCTTTTAATAAACATTAACATAAAACAGTCATGACATTTCATCATATATGCCAGTCTCTTTAGCTCATGCCATGTGTCCCTCCTCAAGCCAGCTGCCTCAATCTATTTGCCTGCATGCATACTAAAAGTCAGCTACGCTGAGTGAGTTCTAATTAATCAATTAACATATATTACATTCATATCCTTACTCATACGTGTCCGAAGATACGTATTCATACGTTATTACCTCTTTCATACATACTTTATATACATGCATACGTACTTACATACTTTCTTTCATAAACCCTATGGTATACCATAAGCTATTCTATCCTATACATCACAGATATTATAAGGGTCTGGTCCCTAACATCTCAGATATTGTAAGGGTCTTGTCCCTAACATCTCAGATATTATGAGGGTCTGGTCCCAATCATCTTAGATATTATGAGGGTCGGGTCCCTATCATCTCAGATATTATAAGGGTCTGATCCCTTCTGTCTCGAATAACCATACATTTATCATACGTGCATACTTTACATATCTTCTAGTTATAAATACATACGTACTCGTTCATACAATTATTATATTAATAAATTAAATACACCACCATACACGTATCATACACTTGCCAATCAAGTAAGTGTATTATCTATCACATAGGAGTATGCACACAGCCCCGAAACAAAACAGATAAAGGGGGCTATGGAGTCGGTTTCTCTCGCCGTTAATGGTAATGCCCTTCCTTAGTTGTGCACAGCTAACTGTACAATACATTACGCGTGTCAATTATCCAATACTACTACTTCCTACATCTAAGTTAATGAAACCCTCAACTAACGGGGGTCCGGGGGCAGCGCCCCTTGGTAGCGGGGTCTAGGGGCGGCAGCCCCTAGCAGGGTCCAAGGGGCAGAGCCCCTGGCTGGGGTTGAGTCGCGTGGAATTTCGCATGGAAATTCACATGGAATTTCTCATGGAAATTTCGCATGGAATTTCGCTTCGCATGGTCATTTCGCTTTGCATGACCATTTCGCTTCGCATGGCGTGCGATGCGAAATTCTTGGATTTCGCATGGCATGTGATGCGAAGCTTTTTTTCATGCAATTAAGACCCGATTACCTTAGTTTGTCATTTTAGAGCCATCTTATCCCGAGACCCTTCCTTAAAACTCATCTGAACCCTTTTTATGGGTTTCGAGTTGTACCAACTTTGTATACCCGTGTTTTACTTAGTCCAAACATCACCTTTTTGTTCAATAACACACTCGTGAGGTTATAACTCACCAAGTTTATGTTTTTCTAACTTCCTACGACCCGATCTACTAGTATAACAAGTTGCATGTCGAATCCGACCTCAAGACTTAACCTTTTTAACCAACTCACATTTTGCTGTCGGGTTCGGTCAAGATCTAAAACAACTCGAGGATCTGGACGTGATTCTTGGTGTTGATGACATTCACACATGAGGTTCTTCCTTCCTTTTTGCTTGGATTCGGATGTGGGTGCTAGAGAGAAAGTGTGTGTTCTAGTGTGTGTGTGTGTATACTTGGAAAGGAAAAGAAAGAAACTGGGGAAGTGGTTGGGTATTTATAGGGGTTTCATGGGCCCTACGGCCCAAAACCCATTCCCAAGCCCAAATCTCATTCACAATCCACACTTATCACACGACTAATTTAACGACACACAGATAATCATGAAACTTTCTGTTATTTACTATTTAACAAAAGTTGGATGTTACAATACGTGTAAACCGGTGCAGGTAAGTCCGAGATAATATCTCAATCCGTTGCTTGTTATGTTGGAGCAATGACCGAATTTCCACTTCTCTGTCCAAAGTATGGGCTCGGTTATCCCTGCCGTTAGCAGATATCGCGGATCCGAGAGATTTAAACTCATCAAACCAATATCTCGATCTGGTGCTGGTTATGTCGGAGCAATGAATTCTTATATCGCACGTCTACTATATATATGTCTGTGTATATATAAGCCGATAAATCTTTTAGCATACTCAAGATGATCAACTTACAATACCCACAACTAAACATTAAAGTAATAAGAAGCCAAAGCTTAAGCTTAGTGACGACTGATATGCGTTGAGTGAACACAACTACCGTTGTCGGTGGTGGCCGAAGGTCAAGACAGCTGGAGTTTGAAGACATCGAAGAGCTGGATTTGAGATGCCGATACGAAAGCGTCCAAGAAAGGGTTCGTTTGACACTGTTAGTCTTTCCCATGGTAGTCGCTGTAACTTATCAAGTTGTCCATAGCGGCATCAGCCAATAAATTGGAAAGTCACCTCGCAATGTCAATTTTCCCAGATTAGTCCTGCTACTGAGCGCCCTTTGCCGAATTCCGAATGGTAATATGTTATTTATAAATAAAATAATATTAATAAAACTAATTATAAATAACAATAAATAACAAAAAAAAAGAAAAAAAAACAATAAACATAAAAAACAAAATGGTCGGTTTTTCTAGAAAAGCCCCTAATACGCCGAGCGGCATAGACCTATACGCGGCGTATTAGTTTGATTACAACCTGCCCTGCAAAAGCTGGGCTAGGTTGTCAACTCGTACCTTATACGCCGTGTATAGATCTATACGCAGCATATTTCTTTTGCTGAATTATTAGAGCCCGGCTCCCCTCCCTTCCCGTTTTTCCTTTCTCTATTATAAAGCATGCGTGTTGGTCTCGATATTCAACCAAAAAACAATATAACATTTATACTATATGTGTCCAGAATTTCATGGTTTAAGCATTTATTTCCAAAAGGAAGAGCCGGGTTACGCCGCTAACGATCAGCTTGGCACGTCGTGGTTACCCGACTTGAACCAGGTTTCGTTATATATTTATTTAGTATGAATTTGGTAGTTTTTTTTACTAACACATGCTACATTACGTTTTGTCAGGAGTATGTCGGGTATGATACCCAGTCCCAACAACCTTATTGTCAGCCCGAACAGTTTTATGGTAGCACTGGCTCGCCGGCTTGCCAAACTTGAACCAGGTTTCTTTATAGCTGTTATTATTATTTATTATTATCACTAGCATTGTTGTTTGAATTTCTAATTTATGTATTGTAGAAGTACTTCGTGTCGGATTACGGTATTCAGCCGGCGTACCCGTCACCTATCGCCTGGTCAGATTATGGAGGTCAGGCTTTGGCATCGTACCAGCCACCATAACAAATTATCCTTTTTATGGAACCGAGTCTTCATCGCACCACGGGCGAAACGATCATGCTGGGCCAAACCCAAATAACGAAGATTAGTACAATGACGGCTACATACGCGAAGTGAAGGTTTCGTATAAAACAGATGCTGTAAGACACCGTGTGTTTTGTTTAGGTTAATATTATTTATTTGTTATGTTATTTAATAAACAGCCTAATAAATAGCGTAAAACTGTTTCAGATTTTTGAGAGCCGCGAGGAGCTGGAGAAATAGGTAAAAATTAGAGGACGGGAGCATGGGTTTGTTGTTGTGGTCCAGCGATCAAGGAAAAACGCTGTGGACCTTGCATGCAATCGTGAGGGCGAACCCAAAATAAAGGCGACGATAAGACGTACCGGCAGCATAAAAAAATGTTTTCCGTTTAAGATCCTAGGCAGGTACGACTCTAGGGGTGCCTGTTGGAGGGTTCAAGTGGTAAACGAGACTTACAACCACGATCCCGTTGAATTCGAGGAGGGGCGTCCGTCTTTTAGAAAAATGAACAACGACCGGCTGGATATGGTTAAGAGTTTACACAGGACCGGCGTTAAGCGGCAACAAATCAAAGCAGCCCTCCGCGAAAAGTTTCCCGGTGTGCAATCTGTAATAAAAGATATATACAACCACACTGCCAAGATTAGTAGGGATGGGCTACTAGGCGACACCCCTATGTAGGTTGTTCAAAATATTTGTAGTTTTAATGTGTACTTGCCGTACTTGGAATATTCACTACAGTTTTATTTCATCCAATGCAGGCACTGGAAAACTTTCTCGCAGGCAACGATTTCACGTTCTATACCCAGGAGAGTGATACCGACGACAGGACGATTTTCTTCTGTCATAATAAGTCGCATAAGATGTGGCGTGCGTTCCCCGAGGTGTTAATGATTGACACGACATACAACACCAACATGTACGACTGGCCGTTGGTTCAGTTTATCGGTGTGACGTCGACATCAAAGTCATTTTGTATCGCCACCGCGTTTGTTATCAGGGAACGACAGAGGAACTTCACCTGGGCTCTGGAGAAACTTAAATAAATGCTCGATGACTGCATGGAGCCACGTGTGATCCTGACTTATGCGGACCAGGCCCTAATGAACGCCTGCGACGCGATCTTCCCTAATGCCAGAAAATTTAAGGGCCTATATAGGACGGATATGGGGACAGACTTTGCGTACTGGTGGAAGGTCCTGTATCAGTCAGCGATGATACAGGACTACGACAACCGTTGCATCAACATGGAGCGTCATTTGGTACAGGACGATAGAGCAGGTGAGTCCTTCGAACCGGATGACAGTTTTTAGCCTAAACATACGTCTTAATAACGTTTCCCTTTATTTTTCAGAGGTCTGGCAATACATTCGCAACAGCTAGCTGGATCCATACAGACACAAGTTTGTAGCATGCTGGATCGACGAACGCCGAAACTATGATGAACCGAGTTGAGAGCTAGCATGCAAATCTGAAATGGTACCTCAATGGAAGCAACAACTCGCTCGACACAATTGCCAGGCACATCCTTAAAATTGTCGACTCACAGATGAAAGAGATCGATAAATCTTTTCACAACTCCCGTTCCAAGGTCATGGAAGGACATCGACAGCACGTCTGGTTGAAGAAGTTAATAAACAGGGTGTCGATTCACGCTCTGGGTCTACTTGTGAACGAGTATGAGTTGATACACAAGATGCGTGACGGCGGAGCTTCATGCGACCACCATTTGTATTCGTCTTCAGGGCTGCCATGTGCTTGTCGGATTGAGGGATACATAGTTAACGACACGTGTATCCCAATAAAGGATGTTGACTCATTCTGGAGGAGGCTTAATTTTGATCCAACCAATCCGCCGAACGAAGACCCAGACTACGAAGCGGGTCTTTGGGACATCACACATACGCTATCGTCCATAGATGACCCTAATCAAAAGAATAGTTTTTTCGCGAAGCTCATATCTGCTCTTCCAGGGAGATCTAAAAAGAAGTCACCAGAAAAAAGAGAGGATCCTCGGGGGCATTCCAAAAAAGCAGATCCCCCGAGGCACAGCTCATACACCCCCGCTCCAAATACCCCAAGGCACAGCTCATACACCCCCGCTCCAGATCTCCCCAGACACAGCTCCTACAACCCATCCTCGTCACAGGGGCCCAGCCAAGAAACCCCACCCCATCCTCGCTGACTCGTTCGTTGTCCCAGTTAGCGTCGCGGTTTAAAACTCCTCGGGGACGACCTAAGACATCGAAACCTACGGGAGCTCACCTCGGGTTTCCTTTAATGGTTTCGCCAGCGCAAGTACCAGCGATAGAAATGTTTAGGAGCGTCATTCCTACCTGGGCCCAGCCGTTCGTCGCAGACATCAAAAACGTACGCCCAGACGGTAACTGTGGTTTTCGATCAATCGCCGTGGGTTTGGGGATACATGAGAAACACTGGCCAGATATTAGGCGGGCTATGCAGAACGAGCTGGAAACGAACGAAGGGTGGTGGAGGGCGATGTTCAAGAAAGAGGATGACAGATTGTACGGCTGGGTTCATTCCAGCATTCCATACTCCAACACGGTCAAACCGGCGCCGCCAAGTCGTTAGTTTAGCGTACCCGGTCATGGGCATGTGGCTGCTCAGACATACACGTGTGTGTTAGTCAACCTAGCTGGCAATCAAACGGAATCTTACTTCTCATTGAGAATCGGTCCTGACTTGATTCCGGATCCAGTGGTTATAGGCATCGCTAACTGGGGAGGTGATCACTGGATATATATCAAACTAGTAGGAGATTTCCCAATGCCTACGCCGCACCTTAATTGGGAAAGAAGCGCCGTACTGGCGGCCCTCGAATGGAAAACAATGTACGGACAACGTATGAAGGAGTACGGACAGATACGCAAGGGTTGGCGAAGGGAACCCTCCAACGTAGATCTAGACAGCTTATAGAAGACAATGTATCAATGGATGAAAAGTCTATAATAATAATAATAATAAATAATAAATAATAATAGTATTAATAATAAATAATAATAATAAATAATAATATTAATAATAATAAATAATAATAATAAATAAAAATAATAATAATAAATACTAATAATATTAATAATAAATAACAATAATTAAATAACAAATTAATATTAATATTAATACCTAATAACAAATAATAATAGTAAATAATAAAAATATGAATAATAACTAAATAATATAAAATAAAAATAATAAAAATAACAAATTAATATTAATATTAATATTAATAACTAAATATTAATAATTAAATACCCAATTAATATTAATATTAATAACTAATAAATAATAATAATAAATAAAAAAATAGGCAAAATACGCCGCGTATAGGTCTATACGCGGCGAATTTGTGCCCCTTATATTTCTGGCCGACTGCTCAACTTCCACTTTATTTCAAATTTCAAAACTCCTGCCCGAGCAACCGAGCATCCGAGCACCCACACACGAGTCTATATTAGACCGACACCGACCGGAATACGACACGAGCCGAGGAGATTTGACCCGACACGACATGGAGGTAATTTTTTAATATTATGTTGATGATGATTACGTTTAGATGACGAAGATGATGATGATGATGTATTGTTGATGATGTGATGATGATGCTGTGGTGTGGATGGATAAAACCGTCGGCCGGAGTCCGGCCGTAATATGGCCGGAGTCCGGCCATCGGTTTGAAGGGACTATCAGCAACGGCGTATAGCCCTATACGCCGCCTCTGATATATATATATTTTTTATTATTAGTATTGTTATTATTAACACTGTCTATTTTATTATAAATATTATTATTAATATTTATTATTAGTATTTATTAATATAATTATTATAGTTATTAATATTAATAATAATAATAATATTATTATTATTATTGTTGTTGTTATTATTATTATTGTTATTATTGTAATTGTTATTGTTATAATAATTACTATTATTTGTTATTATTATAGTTCGGGGACGAGATTGAGGAGGAGCTCGAGCAGGAGTACGAGCAGTAGATGGGCGGGGCCGGGGCCGGGGCCGGGGCCGGGTCCGTGGCCGGGGCCAGGGGCGGGGCCGTGGACGAGGCCGCGGACCTCCACAGGGTGACGACGTGTTGGTCACCTACCCTTATTTGCAGTTCTCTGAGGGTTCTAACGCCCACACACGATACATTCACCTATGCCAGATGCACCCATTTCCCTGCACGATTATATCCTGGTCGTTTTTTAAGTCCTTCGACGCTCACCAGCGGGCGACTGAGTACATCGGACATGATACGCCCTGGATTCGATGCTTCACTATGCCACTATCAGCCCACCGGGAGCTGACACTGAAGGTTTACTCCACGATACGCGTTATGTAAGTTTACTCCACGTTGTTATGTTTTAAATATATTATATTATATTATATTATATTATATTATATTATATTATATTATATTATATTATATTATATTATATTATATTATATTATATTATATTATATTATATTATATCATATTATATTATATTATTGCAGGCCCGAGCGTCTGGTACGCCAGAGATTCAGATGAGGGTGCTAGGCGCCAATACGACACAGCCGGAGGTTTACTTACGCATGTTCGGGCAGGACGTCCATCTCTCCATGGAAGAGTTCGCGGTTGCTCTGGGCTTATACACCGCGTAGGAGGTATGCAGCCCGATATACATAGTGAGCATCCACCAGATGCCGGAGGACGACCTGCGAGTATGGTGGAGGGCCATCAGCGATCACGACTTCAGGGATAGTCCCTTACACACCAAGTCTAAGGTCTCAGCTATTAGGGACCCGCTGCACATGTATATTATATTATATTATATTATATTATATTATATTATATTATATTATATTATATTATATTATATTATATTATATTATATTATATTATATTATATTATATTATATTATATTATATTATATTATATTATATTATTGTTAATAAATTACATTATCTTATATTATACAGGTACCTACACAGGCTGATTGCGATGTCCATCGCGGGTCGCAACCAGGGCGCGGAGCACTGCAGCCTGCGTGACCTGGTTTTTTTTAGGTGTCTGCTGACTCACACGCATTGCAACCTCGCTAGGGGGTTTGCAGACTATTTTGCCGACTACCAGTTCAGGCAGGGACTAGGGTCCTTGATGGGTGGCGGGTACATCACCCAGCTTGCGATATCTCTAGGCCATGGAGACCTAGGGGACGGCCTGCGTATCGCTCCGACCCCTCCGAGCGAGTTGGACCACATCCGTTGCGGCCGCATGCACATTGTGCGTTCGTTCCCTGGGCCCAACGGCCCGTACGACCGAATGGTGTCCGGGGCAGGGGCACGTGTGCCTTACGTCAAGATGCCTTTAGTCGAGCCACCCCGGTCGCGGCACCGGAGGTGGAGCTTGTCCATGAGCCTATCGACGCGGGGGAGGGGGCCGGCGGGGATTCGGACGATGGTGGTGACAGACATGAGGATCTGGGTGCATCTCAGGTACGTTTTAATATATCATCGTTATATCGTTTCTTTTAATTCCTCTTCGTATTAAACGTATTTTTGTTGTTTTTTTTGTCAGGGGCCGACGCAACACGTTCCACGCACGTATCGTGCGGTGCGTCTGGGTCCCGCCACCGACGCTAGGTTGTAGGCCCTTGAGTTGGGGATGAGGCAGATGTTGCGCCAGATCGACAGGCTTGTTAGTAGTTGGTTGGCGGAGCTGTCTGGCGCAGGGGAGAGGACGATGCCGACGTTGGCGACTCGTTCCGGGGCCTCGGGAACCACGACGACGGCATGGGCATGAACATAGAGGACTTCCTGTAGATTTTTATGTTCTGTTGTCGTATTTTCTTTCATTTGTACAGATTATCAATATAATAATGATTTTTGGTATATATATGTGTTAACTGTTTTTTACCGAAATAATATTAAATATTAAATAAATAATTAATATATAATGATAATAATAACAAACTAAACAAAGAAAAAAAATAAAATAAAATAAAAACATAATAAGACAAAATTGGTGGTGTTTTCTAGAAACACCGATTCATACGCCGTGTATAGGTCTATATGCGGCGTATAGGTCGGTGTTTTAGCAATTGGGGCGATGTCCCTAGAAAATCCGGTATTCAATAGACTAAAGGAATAAACATTTGAACATCATTCTCTACAAAGTAGATATTATGGCAGCATATAGTTGAAGAGAAAGCTTAAACATCACGAAATATATTAAATAAAATAACAAATAGATTTATTGATTACCTTGGCAACAAACCCTAAAATCTGCATATGAAGATTCATATGGTTGGTCGAACCTTCAGATTCATTATCATCTGGTGTAAAGGACCAAGAAGAGGAAAGACTGAGGATATAAGGGGTTTAAAATTTTTATTTGGATTACAAGAAGACAATTAAATATGACACGCATAGTAATGTTTTGAAATTGTGACATTGATTCAATGACGCACAAAAATAAATGTCATAAATCCACTAACTTTTTAAAAATATGACGTTTTTCTAATGACACGCGCATTTGCGTGTCATAAATTGCTGCGTGTCATTGTGTGCATGTCGTTAAAAGCCTTTTTTCAAGTAGTTATTTGAGTCGTAGTTAAAAAAGTTTTGAAAAATGTCCCTTGAATTTGTTTCTTTTTGCATATAAATCGGAAATGAGGATACTTATCGGGAATCGATTTTTCAAACTACTAATAATAAGATATAATTAAAGAACACGCACTTAACTTGGGATGTGTCGGTAGGCTCAGCCTTGAGAATGAAAGGGCAGTTTGATAGTTGGTTTAAACAATATAATATGATTTTTCGTGGGAAACATGTTGTGTCACAACCCGACTAGCATAATGCGGAAGCGTAAAACGGGAATGTAACAGACACCTCTTGTATCAACAACATTGTTTATAAAGAAACATTACAACTAATTTATATTATATTACATTGGTCTATCTTTTATTACAAACTAGGTGTTACACCAAGATATACTCATAAGCTACTCTAGCCATACTGGTAGCCTTGCCTCTATTCACACTGCATCGATCACATTTAGTAACAGGTAGCACACAGTCACGGATTTTCCAACTTCGGTAACCCTGAAAAGCAGTTTAAAACGGGTCAACTACTAGAGTTGGTGAGTTTCACGAGTTTCAAGAAAACAGTAATGAGTGTTCACAAGTCAACACTTGTAATTATGAAATAAGTATGTATGTATGTAAATGATGTATGTGATGTAATTATGCTAAGCTACAGTGAAGCCTGGACTGTTCGTGCTGCGTGCCTCCATTTCCCACGCTCAATCAACCACTGTGGCTCCCCTTCCGCCCACAACATGCCCCGGTAGCTATGTCTAACACTACATTGTTGGGTTTTAGCATCTATTTTAGAGTATTAGTTGAAACATTTTCACTAATCTAGCAACGGAAGCATGATAATATTTACAACCTATTGTTAATTTTATGAAACATACCAATATGTAACAAGGCTAAAACCCGAAATAGGATCAATCTACAAGAACAATAGGCTAACAATATGTAAAAATATAATAACTCTTTTACCTCAAAAGAGTAGGATGATATGAAGAGGAAGATGGGCTAGCCTCCAAGAGTAGGATGCCTCAAGAGGTGATACCCACGAGCAACACCGGACGAGTGTTAGGACGAGAACACGAGAAACCGACCACCCGAGCCCTCCTTCCTTTCCTTGTTTCGGCCGAACCTTAGGGAGAGGGAGAGAGGAGAGTTTTTTTTTATTGCACTTAAATTTGAAAGACAAGACACTTTTGCATGTGTAGCTAGTGGGTGTTTATATCAAAGAAAAATGTCCAAGAGTCACAACACAATATTGGTTTGTTGGGGTGGTGGTGGGTCCCACCCAACCGGCCACACCCTCTCTTGTTTTTTTTTTTTTTTTTTTTTGATTTCATTTATATATATATATATATATATATATATATATAAAACTAGCCTACACTATTATAAAACTATTTTATAATCTTTTCTTAATTATTTAACCAATTAAATAATTAAATAAATAAATAATCCAAATTATTTATTTTAATCTTTCAAGTGCAATTTTTTTAGAAAACCGATTTCCTAAACTTTGTGTTCGGTATTCGTTTAAAGATCATATCTTAAACAAATACAATCCGGTGTCTATCTAGCTCGTTATTGGGTATGACCCGACTTGGATCAAGCACAGTTAGCCACATTAATCTAAATAAGTGTCTCGGGCATACGAAATTCCAACAATCTCCCACTTGAACGAGATACGTAGACAATTAATGCTAGTGGTGAATCCCGCCTAACTCGGTCCACCACCCCTAATGTGTTTGACGAAGTGTCATTCAATAACATCATCCTCTCCAAGTACCCTACTTGAAAATGATTTAGGTGAATCAATCATTATATCCCTTTGTTACTAGATGTCATGTTGGATCTAAGAGACATAGGCGATCATTCTCTTTACAATTCAACTTTATCAGGCCTTAGACATCTAAACTCTCAACACATAAGAGGAACAAATTCCATCTTGACTGTATACGCCTCTCACTATCACTTTATACTCCACCTGAGCTCATCCTTATGTACCATCTTTTACGAATAGCGAAGGGGAGAGTCAAAGTGTAATACTTGGTGAAAATCAAGACCCAGTATACATCTCAGGACTAAGGTTCACTAGTCGCGAACTTGCCGGTTTTTATGAAAACTGAATTTGTTTAATATTCAGATTAGCATAATTAATTAATCGTTAATCATTAAATTATGAAAATTTAACCACTTATCAATTACAATATGTAGATTTTTATAAAAATATTTCTAGAATTTATTTACTGGTTTATTAATTTATAAAAATTCATTTTATCAGCTATATTTCGTCTGAAAATCGTCCGTTTACCCCAAACAATTTCCAAAAATTCACCAAAAATTCCTGAATACTCAATTCATGCCCCAAAATAACCTCTATCAATTCCAGAATGTAAAAAGCTCGTGCAATATTCTTTTCAGCCCAAATTCGGCTATAAAAATTTAAACGAACGCAAATAAACAAAACACCTTTAAACTTCTCCAAATGATCCCAAAATTCATATGTGATCAAAATACATCAAATCTGAGTTCCCAGAAAAATATCATAATTTTTGAAGTATTTTAGCTATTTTTCCCAAATAAACATCCCAATTTGGTAATAAATTCACCAAATATTCTCGGATGGTCGAAAAATTACCAAATTTAAACAGGGAATCACTGACATGATCCCTGATGTCCCTGAAAAATTTCAAGTCCTAAAAATATGCACATCACAACCTTAACCTAAATAGCCCGTAAGCGAGTGTTTCGGCATTACCTTAGCGGGTTTGGCTCGTTTCCGACCTTTTAATCAAGTTTTCAGATTCTTGTGCTTCTAAGAAAGCTAGGTAAAAGTCCTATATCACAAACCAAGCAATATTTCATCAACATAACAGCCCGTAAGTTAGGGTTTCGGCTAGTGCACAAAAACGAACTTTTGAACCGTAAAAACGTCGTTTCAACCCTTTAATCCGTGTTTATGGCCAAAAAAAATTATCAAAACAGGTTCCTTACCATGTGTATGATCAAAACATGTTTATGGACCATTTTTAGGATTTTTACACGGTTAGGAATGATTTTTAGTAACCAAGACATGTTTTTATGGTATTAAACAAGTAAAAAGCTACTTATTTAAGCTCCTTACCTTAGGTTTTCTTGCTGTTTTTGGCTGGAGCAGAGTTGTATCCAGAGTTTTCAAGAAATTATGTGGAAAAATGGCTTGGATCTAGTTTATATGTGAAAAGGAAATGAAGGGGGTGGGGTGGCGGCTGCGACCGGAATCCATGGGCCCATTTTTGGGCCCATTTTGGCCCAAGTTTCTGATTTCTCAAGCCCAAATACAAAAAGCCCGGTCCAAATTTAGTTCGGGTTCGGTTTTTGGCGCGAAAAACTTATCGGGTGCGACAAACAGCGCGAAAACGAGTGTTTTTCGGCTAGTTTTGTGTAAAATTATAAAAACATACTATATGTTTGTAAAAATCAAAAATATTTTCACAGATCGCTTAAAACATTTCAAATAAGTGTTTGGTAAGTCTTTTTCGGCTTAACGGATGATACAATGCTTGGTTTGTAACTATCTTTCGCGTTTAAATCTATAGCGGGTGGTTAAACGAGCATGTTTTCGTTTAACTTATTTGCTATCAAACTAAGACCATATTTCTAATATTTTAGCTTGTATAGATCGTATATCACTTATAAATGGCCCATCGAGATATCTGGGTCATAACCCGACCCGTTCGGTTAATCGTTCGTTTGTTACGCAAAAAGCGTTTATTTGCTTAATCAGTAAATACGTACTGAGGTGTACCTTGTTTTGGCTCAAATGTCACATGTTGAGTCTGTATAAAATACGAGATGAAAGGTCGGCCATACTCAAGCCTCATTTTTATTTTGATTGTAGAAAATTATGAACTTTATAAAAATCTGAATACGTTATCATACGATGCTTGGGTAAGTTTAACGTTAGAGTATGCCGTGTAGCCGGTGATATAAACTTAAAAACTTGCACTTCTAGTTTTAATGTTTAACACTTCATAGGCGTATGGTTTTATGGCCTTAAATCCTGTATTGATGGGATGCTTCGGGGTTCGGAGACCATGGGTCTGTATGCAGTTATTCATCTGGTATTCATATTTCCTAAGTGGATTTATGGATATTTCAAAAAGCCTAAAAGAGAAAACCCGCAGTTTATCTGCCAAATTATAAGTCATTAAACATGATCACAAAGTGCTTAAAAGTACAATTTCACTACTGACTTGATCATACACGCTGTTACTCATATGGGGTCCCCGTGCTTGCATCTCATTACCATTAAGAAACGGACCACACGGGACACGTCATATGTAATCCCTACAGATGAATTCGTGCATACTCACCTATGGAGATGGACTTTGGGGTGTTGCTTGATAGCTGGGGTATGTCATGTATTGGGGAACACTAGCTAGTAACTTGAATAATTGAACCTTAATCGTATCTAATGGCTGCTTGGTAGACTTTGATGTGTTGGGTTTTATGCAAGTTTATCAAAGTCTAAGTTAACCATATTTAACTAGAAAACGCAACGGAAGCTCGTGTTATAAAACTTGTTATGAACATACCATTATGTTAAAACTAAAAACCCGAAGCCAAGGATCAAAATTACAAGAACAAGATGCTCACAAAATGTAAATTGTACCTTCTTCTACCTTTAGAAGAACAAGTGGGTTGTTGAAGGGGATGGTGGATGAATGACAAGCCTCCAAAGAAGAAGACCTCAAGAGTATGATACCCCAAGCTATTTGTGACAACACCAAGTTGTTTTGCTAGGATTTATGAACACAAAACAAGCTCACCAAGCTCTCTTTTTTCTGCTGCTGCTGCCGTGAGTTTATTAGAGAGGAAGAGAGAGATTTTTGAAGCTTGAATACACTTAAAAGGATTCAAAAACAAGACACAAATGCATGTGTTGTGAATGGAGGTTTATCAAGTGGTCAACTTAAGAAGACAAGGCTTTTGATTGGACCAAAAACCTCCACCCACATGGGGTGGACGGTTATTATTATTATTATTATTATTATTTTTTTTTGTTTTGTTTTAACCATTAAAACATCTCCATTCATTTTATAAAACTCATTTTTATAAAATGTACATACATTTATATAATTATTTAACCAATTAAATAATTAATTTATATAAACAAATTATCTAGATAATTTATTTAAATCCTCAAGTGTGTTTGTTTAGAAAACCAATTTTCTAAATACTTAGTGTTCGGTATTCGTTTAAATGATCAAATCATTAAAAGAATACATTTGGTGTTGTCTAGCTTGTTATTGGGTATGACCCGACTTGGATCAAACACAGTTAGCCACATTAATATAAGCATGTGTCTCGGGCATACGTATTTCAACAATCTCCCACTTGCACGAGATACATAGAAAATTAATGCAAGTGGTGAATACCGCCTAACAACAGTTCACCACCCCTAATGTGTTTGACGAAGTGCCATTCAATAACATCATCCCTTCAAGTCCCTTACTTGATATGATTTAGGTGAATCTATCATTATATCCCTTTGTTACTAGATGTCATGTTGGATCTAAGAGACATAGGCGATCATTCTCTTTACAATTCAACTTTATCAGGCCTTAGACATCTAAACTCTCAACACATAAGAGGAACAAATTCCGTCTTGACTGTATATGCCTCTCACTATCACTTTATACTCCACCCGAGCTCATCCTTATGTACCATCTTTTACGAATAGCGAAGGGGAGAGTCAAAGTGTAATACTCGGTGAAAATCAAGGCCCAGTATACATCTCAGGTCTAAGGATAATATGAAATTCTCCTTTACTCAAAATTACTAATGATCAGGTCCATCGACTCCATGTAGTAATATTGAGAGCGGGTCAGTCCAATATTTGTATCCCGCAAATATCTATGAACCTTGGCAGCAAACCTATGCTCCATATTCATTCCTTATGAATATCCACCAATCCTAGTTCATAATAGTCTTGCTTCATATTTGTTCCCACAAATGTGATCGACTACGGACTTTTAGAATAAGATAACTTATTCATGGATTAAACATGCAAAATTAGAATTTAACTCAAGATTCCATAATCATATAAAAGTTAAATTACAAAAGTCTTTTAAACGTAAATACAAAATAGATCAAATCCAATTACTAGAATATCGAAGTCCTAAGCCACTCGCATGACGCTCATGTTTCGGTCTTTCTAGGAGCTTCGTGAATGGATCCGCAAGATTTTGATCAGTTCCAACTTTGCGAATACATATCTTTCCTTTTTCAACTTCATCCCTTATGTAGTTGAATCTCCGCTCTATGTGCCTTGTCTTTTGGTGCGAACGAGGTTCCTTGATTTGAGCAATCGCACCCTCGTTGTCACAAAAGATTTCTAGGGGGTCTTGAATGGTAGAGACCACCCCTAGATCAGTAATGAATTTTTTCAACCATGCAGCTTCCTGAGCTGCCAATGAAGCGGCGATGTATTCTGATTCTGTAGTGGATAATGCTACCACTTCCTGTTTTGAGCTCTTCCAAGAGACAGCTCCTCCATTAAGAGTGAACACATACCCAGATTGTGATCGAGAATCATCTCGATCAGTTTGGAAGCTCGCATCCGTGTAACCTTTTATAGCGAGTTCCTCCTCACCAGATCCATATATTAGAAACATATCCTTAGTTCTCCTAAGGTATTTCAATATGCTCTTAACAGCCATCCAATGACTGTTTCCTGGATTCTGTTGGTATCTGCTTGTCATGCTCAAAGCGCATGACACATCCGGTCTAGTACATATCATCGCATACATGATGGATCCTATAGCAGAAGCATATGGGATTTGTTTCATTATCTCTTGCTCACCCTTTGAGCTTGGACATTGAGCTGAACTCAATATAGTCCCTCTTTGAATAGGTACCAAACCTTTCTTGGAGTTTTCCATCTTGAACCTTTTCAAGATTTTATCAATGTATGTACTTTGGTTCAAACCTATCAAGCGCCTTGACCTATCCCTATAGATCTTTATTCCCAAAATATAGGCAGCTTCACCAAGATCCTTGATGAAAAATCTACTTCCAAGCCAAGCCTTAACGCTTTCCATGGTTGGAACGTCATTTCCAAATAGTAGAATGTCATCGACATACAATACTAAGAAGGTAATTATACTCCCACTAGCTTTCTTATACACACAAGCCTCATCAGCGTTCTTGATGAATCCAAAATTTTTGATTTCTTCATCAAAACGATGATTCCAAGTTCTAGATGCTTGTTTCAATCCATAGATTGATTTCTTTAACTTGCATACTTTATTAGGATGTTTTGGATCGACAAAACCTTCAGGCTGAACCATATAGACATCTTCCTTAAGATATCCATTTAGGAAAGCAGTCTTGACATCCATTTGCCAAATTTCATAATCATAATGTGCAGCTATGGCAAATAATATCCTAATAGACTTTAGCATTGCCACAGGCGAAAAAGTTTCATCATAATCAACCCCTTGAGTTTGAGTGAAACCTTTAGCTACAAGTCTTGCTTTATAAGTATCCAAGTTTCCATGCATATCACTTTTTCTTTTGAAAACCCACTTACTTCCAACAGCTTTGGAATTGAGTGGTGGTTCAACCAATTCCCAAACTTGGTTGTCATACATGGATTGCATCTCAACGTTCATGGCTTCAAGCCATTTGTCACAATAATTCTTGGACATTGCATCACGGTATGTGGTTGGTTCATCCGAATCTACCACGTAGCAACCTTCTACAAAAAATCCATATCTTTCGGGTGGATTGCTAACTCTACCAGATCTGCGAACGTTTTGTGTGTTTTGATCAACCACTTGATCACTTTCAACAACCTCTTGTTGAGTGCTAGTATCAACCAATTGTGTATCATCTTGTGATTCTTGATCCTCATCAAATTTCACTGTTCTACTATTAGTTCCTTCCTTAAGGAACTTAGTTTCCAAGAACTTACCCTTTCGAGCAATAATAACCTTTTGCTCACTAGGGTCGTAAAAGTAATATCCTAAATCATCTTTAGGATAACCTATAAAGATACACTTAGTGGATCGGACTTCTAATTTGTTTGGGGTGTATTGCTTTACATAAGCTTCACAACCCCAAACTTTTAAGAATGATAGCGATGGAACCCTTCCATGCCATATTTCAAAAGGTGTCTTCTCCACTTTCTTGGTTGGAGCCATATTCAATATGCGAACAGCGGAAAGTAAAGCATAGCCCCAAAATGATAGAGGTAAAGTGCTTCTAGCCATCATCGATCGAACCATATCTAATAGGGTACGATTTCTCCTTTCAGACACACCATTATGTTGTGGTGTTCCGGGTGGAGTAAGTTGTGAAATAATTCCACAACTCTTAAGATGATCTTGAAAAACACCACTTAGGTATTCACCTCCTCTATCACTACGAAGTACTTTGATTGTGGTCTTGAGTTGTCTTTCTACTTCAGTTTTGAAGTCTTTGAACATTTCAAAAGCTTCATCTTTGTGTTTCATTAAGTACACATAACCATATCGACTATAATCGTCAATAAAGGTAATGAAGTATCTTTCACCATTCCTAGTTATTGGTCTAAAAGGACCACATACATCCGAATGTATGATACCCAATAATTCTTTTGACCTTTCAAAAGTTTTATTAAAGGGTTGCTTTGTCATTTTGCCTTGTAAACAAGATTCACATACATCAAATGAATCATACTCATTTGTTTCTAGAATACCACTCTTGCGAAGAGTTTGCATGCGATTCTTGCTTATATGTCCAAGGCGACAATGCCAAAGATAGGAATCACCCAAGTCCTTCTTGAGTTTCTTGGTGCTGACATTGTACATTGAACTACTATGTGACATACCACTTTGATCTATTTCATATATACCATTCATGGGTATAGCTTTAAAATAAAACATGCCATTCATCAAAACATGAATATCATAATCTATAAATTTAAGATCAAAGCCACATTGTTTTAAAAGGGACACGGAAATAATGTTTCTCCTTAACTTAGGAGCATACAAAACATTCTTCAAAATTACTTCCAAACCACTTGGAAGCTTTAACAAGTAGTCTCCTTGGGCTTGGACTTCAACTCTTGCTCCATTGCCCATAAAGAGACTAATGTCCCCTTTGTTGAGTTGTTTACTTCTTTTGAACCCCTGCAACAAATTGCAAATGTGAGTTCCACATCCGGTATCAAGTACCCATGTATTTGAAGAAATAACATTTAGTTCAATATGTATAGTAAAGATAATACCTGAGGTATGCCCCGCATCCCTCTTATCTTTTAACGCATTGAGATAGGTCGGACAATTCCTTTTCCAATGACCTATCTCTCCACACTCAAAGCATGGATCTTGCGCCGCAACCTTTTGCTTCTTTTCCTTCGGTTTGGTGGGCGTGATGGCTTTCCTCTTTCCCTTTCCTTGGACGTGGCCCTTGCCCTTAGCAACACTTGCTTTGGGGTTGGAGTTATGTCCCCTTTTTCCTTCATTGATTGTTAGAACGGGTAAAACCTTTTTACCCATTCCCGCTTCGGCCGTTCTTAGCATTGCGTGAAGCTCACCAATGCTTTTGTCCCATCCATTCATGTTATAATTCATGACAAAGGTTTCAAACCTTTTGGTCAAAGAGTTGAGGATCAAATCCGTAGCCAACTCATTAGATACGGGACAATTCAATCTACGAAGCTTTTCGATGTAGCTTTTCATCTTTAGGACATAAGATGAGACGCTTTGGGTTTCCTCCATACGACATGCATGAAACGCTCGAACCGTTTCGAAACGTTCCGCTCTAGCTTGTTGAAGGAACATTTCCTTCAATTGAGTTATCATGTCGTATGCCCCATGATGCTCGAAATCCTTTTGGATTTCGGGAATCATAGTCCCTAACATGAGGCAAGAGGCTTGCACCGAATCTTTGGTGTACTTGACCCAATAGTTATAAGCCTCCTCATCTTCCACGTTAGGCTCATCGGGAATGGGATCGTCTAAGACATATGATATCTCTTCTTGTTTGAGAACTATTCTCAAGTTGCGATACCAATCCATAAAGTTATTATGGTTTAGACGATCCTTTTCAAGGATGGTTCTTAAGGATAGGTTACGGGTGTTATGGGTAGAGGTGTTTGCATTGTTAGCGGCCATCTACAAAATTTAACAAAGTTCTATTTAGTATTATAATCAATTTAATTATTAATACCCTTTTTTTTTCAGATTTTAAAATAATAATTAAATTCTAGAATCCAACGATAAATCAAATTTCGGTTAGGTGACCTTTATCCCGTTATTTGATTTAACAAGGTAGTCAACCTTGACAATTGCAACCCTTTGCAACTTCTAGAGGTATGGGACCATTCGAAATCCTTATTTCGTGTTGGCATGTTTATCCCATCAACACCATTGGATCCCATGCTTAGGTGACCTTTATCACATGGTTTCCAATTCAAGTCGTCCTACTTGTATAAACATGTAAGATTAACATACAAGTGGTTAGGTGACCTTTATCCCACAAATATGTTAATATTACCCTAAGTATATTAGTTTGCTCAAAATGGTTAGGTGACCTTTATCCCATTTAAAGTTCCCTAATACGTTAAGTGTCATACAAAAAGGATGGTGTTAGACTTGTTTCCTTGGTAATTTTAAAAGGGATTTAAATTTTCAAATATTCTTAGTTGAAAAACATTATGCCATATCCTAACATGCATTTAGTAATATGGCGATTTTGAAAACCAATTTTCAAGGTTCTAGTTATAATAAAACCAATTTTATTATAAGTGAGTGATCGCTTAGTTTTAGTAAACCCATTTAATTAAACTAAATGACGCGATATTACCAAATATATATTAGAACCCGTTTTATGCTTGTTGTCGTTCCTATGTGACGGTTTGGATATCCTAATATCTATCAACCACACATTACATTAAGTAAAACAAACAACCAAGCATACACATGCAAAATATAGTCATAACCGAAAACCACTAAATTTGACCATACTTGTTAGCCGAAACAAGTGTAGGTCATAAGTCACACCTAAGGGACAAAACATGACACAAGGATGGAATGTTGACTCCCACTTGACCTTGCATCCAAATGCTTCAAGTATCCTCTCCAAGTTGTTGTGTTCTTATGGGCTTGTTAATGGGCTCCAAACTTCCAAAAGTCTTCTTGGACCCAAGAGTGAAATTTATGGGCCTAATGGGCTTGAATCCCATGATGGGCCGGTGAGGCCCAACAAGCCCAAAATTTCGGCCCAACCAATTTCACCAAATCTTGCATCTTGTAATTTTTACAAAATGTATCCTAATACATATTTTTCTAAAAAAAGAAAATGCAACTAATCTACTTATTACATACCATCTTATGAATAAATAAATTACATAAGCCTAAGATTATGAATTATTACAACCATATTGAATAATAAACATAATCAACATACACAAAACAACAATCAACACATCCAAGGTCTAGGTTTCGGTTATGACACATCCAAACATACCAAATGTTCTAAGCATGCAACCTAAGCAACCATTGCCCAAAATTACAAAACCATAAGGTGCCCCCCCCCCCCCCAAAGAGGCTACGGCCACCCCCCCCCCCCAAAAAAAATACAATTTTTTAAATTTCAACATCCAAAAGTTAAATGGTTTCCTAAGATCTTTTCATGCATGTCAAGATCTTACAAAACCATGAGGGGTCAAATCCACCAAAAAAAAATTTCGGACCTCCCTTTTCACCCATGAAAAATCCGAAATGTATGAACACAAAAGAAGCATAAGTCCTTGTAACCGGCTCTTGATGCCATTGTTGGGTTTTATGCAAGTTTATCAAAGTCTAAGTTAACCATATTTAACTAGAAAACGCAACGGAAGCTCGTGTTATAAAACTTGTTATGAACATACCATTATGTTAAAACTAAAAACCCGAAGCCAAGGATCAAAATTACAAGAACAAGATGCTCACAAAATGTAAATTGTACCTTCTTCTACCTTTAGAAGAACAAGTGGGTTGTTGAAGGGGATGGTGGATGAATGACAAGCCTCCAAAGAAGAAGACCTCAAGAGTATGATACCCCAAGCTATTTGTGACAACACCAAGTTGTTTTGCTAGGATTTATGAACACAAAACAAGCTCACCAAGCTCTCTTTTTTCTGCTGCTGCTGCCGTGAGTTTATTAGAGAGGAAGAGAGAGATTTTTGAAGCTTGAATACACTTAAAAGGATTCAAAAACAAGACACAAATGCATGTGTTGTGAATGGAGGTTTATCAAGTGGTCAACTTAAGAAGACAAGGCTTTTGATTGGACCAAAAACCTCCACCCACATGGGGTGGACGGTTATTATTATTATTATTATTATTTTTTTTTTTGTTTTGTTTTAACCATTAAAACATCTCCATTCATTTTATAAAACTCATTTTTATAAAATGTACATACATTTATATAATTATTTAACCAATTAAATAATTAATTTATATAAACAAATTATCTAGATAATTTATTTAAATCCTCAAGTGTGTTTGTTTAGAAAACCAATTTTCTAAATACTTAGTGTTCGGTATTCGTTTAAATGATCAAATCATTAAAAGAATACATTTGGTGTTGTCTAGCTTGTTATTGGGTATGACCCGACTTGGATCAAACACAGTTAGCCACATTAATATAAGCATGTGTCTCGGGCATACGTATTTCAACATGATGCTTAAACTTAGGTGGATAAACAATATCCTTGATCGTCGTAGCTATTCATGGAAAATGTGCAACAATGTTTTAATCTGCTATTTATGAGGTTTAAGTCAAGTTGGGTGGTTTGATCCGGTAAAATCTTAAATAAAACGGGTCTTGATTGTGGGTTCCACTAGATTATATACAAAATAATAATAATAATAATAATAATAATAATAATAGTTGGATCTTACTTGTCCCGATAAAGACTAAGGCATGGGTTTAATTGGACAACAATATCAGTAATCGCAGTTTTTGAGTTGTTCTAAATTTTAAGATAACCTATATGTTTTTAAGACTGTATTTCTCCGATTCTGATCCCATTGCAAAGAGACTTTTTGAGGGACGAAAAAAGAATAAGTGTGGGGATATTTGATATAACGTTTAATATACATTAATCCGGTATACATTTTATTTATTATTTTATTAGTTATCTTTGGTTTTTGTTAGAATTTGTAAACTACTAACACATTTGAATAATGTAGGTCCCGGGTTTTAATTATGGTGAAAAGAGGGCGAAAAATGAACGAAAAGAAGCTGAACCGGAGAACCGGAGCATCAGGAAACGAACCGGACCAGACCTGGAAGAGAACCGAATCGGTTAGCCCCCCCCCCCCCCTTCCATATGCTGGAGCGCCGCGCGGTGGGGACGCCAAGGCCCGCCGCGACGCGCTATGGGCTCAAATTCCAGAATGTTCTATGGATTTATGGTATTTTGCCTATATAAAGCCCCCTAATCTCAACCTTATTGATATCCTGATGTTCCAGCCGATTTTGGGGATTTCCGAGGCTTACGAGACGAGTTTTTGGCAGCTTTGGAGTTGAAGAACCATCCGGTGGTGCGCGTATTAGTTGAAGACAAAGAACACGGGTTTTATCATTTGTTTCTTTCGTTTTCGTTTATTTACCTCCATGAAATCTTCATTGTTTGTTTTGTTTAAATTTGAGATGGCTAAATTGCATGAACTACTTAGTCTTATGATGAACCTACTTTGATGTTTTGATTTGACTTTTGGGATTGTTTATCATTATGGTTTTTATGGTTTAGTAAAAGATTTATTTATAATTAATTGATGCATATGAATACTTTGTTGTTTGATGAGTTTTATTCCATAGCTTTCCTTGATTATTGTTTGTCATATGATAGGGTTCTATTAGATCAATTACTTTGTGTTCTTGATTGTTTTATGATTGATTTCATGATAATGTCATAGGAATAATATTGTCGAATAAACCTAAGTGTGCTGCTAACCTAAAATCTGTAAAGTGCTAGGTTATTGATAAATCTTTATTATTTAATCTTGCTAGATTTAGTTCTTCGTAAGAAGTCCGTCTAGGGTTGATTATTTATTATTGTCTATTGAATCAATTAAATATTGTGAATTGCCTTTGATTTCCACGCTGTAAGGTTGGATTTCATATAAAGAAAATAGATCATAAATAATTAGGTGACCGTAAGGGAACTTGATTTTTAATACTGGTGTGCGTTAAAACTTGATAGAAACCCGTAGGTGTCTCCTGGGAAGGAGGGTCAAGGGTCCTGCTCGGGTTTTCTTTTAAGTGTCTATTTTACGATCCCAGTCCATAACTAAATACTTTCCCGGGTTAATTCATTACTGAAATCTAGGGGATTCTAGCCTAGGTAGTTTCTTATTATCATCTTATTTTAATTAACAAACTTTTGCTTTTGTTTAAATTACTTGTTTTCTTAATTAGTTTTTAATAATAGTCTTAAATTAGTATTTTAAATAAAAACCACCCAAACAAATATAATTAATAAGTCGTGTTTTGTAGTCAAGTCTAATTATCTGATAAACGTAATTTAGAGAGTCTCGTGGGTTCGATATCCGAACTTACTTAGCTTTACTAGAGTCGATCGGTTCACTTGTCGGTTAGTAGTTTAGTCGAGTTTTAGAGAGTCTAGAGTATTGCTTAGTGTTTATATTTAGTTAATGTAGTTAATAATTATTAAACTACTTCAAGCACATCACTCCTCTCAGTCGCCACCTTCGTCCACGACGACGGTGCTCGACTCGGTTTCCGTTTTGCACATCTCCCGTTGCAACTTGAGATCGCGGACTCGTTTTTAGAATCGTTTGATCTCCTCAAGATCGCGGACTCATTGTCAGAGTCGTTTGATCTCTTCAAGATCCCGTGGGTTAGGATAGACTCCATCGCTGCCTCGGGCGTCGAATCTGCGAATAGGATGTCGATCTTCTCCACAAGCACATGAGTAGAAAACACTTATGTCGTTGCCTCTGGCGGCGAATCTACGAGCAAGCAAGTATTCATCTTCACGTTGAGCCATTTGAGAACCAAAAGCTTTGATACCAAATGATGCCGGAACGGAAGCATTTAAATGGCTCATGACACTTTAGTTAATCAAAGACCGATAAATTGATCCATTGGTTCCAAGAACAATGGTCTTTTAATTAAACTTAATAAAAAACTAATAAAACTAAACAATGATAACCCTATTTATACTAAATATGAAAAAGATAAACATGGAAACTAGAAAAACATAAAAATAAAAGATATTAAAAATCCGAATTCAAATAAGGAGATATCTTGCATTAGTTATACTGAGCCGAATTCAAACAGTGTGGTGCAAAGTAAGCTAAAAGAAAGGCCAAAATAAGGCTTAGTAACATTGTAACTGAGAAACGACATACAAAATTTGGCTCATATTGATGGTTGTAGACAATAAAATAGCACCTTTTAGCACCTACTCCAATACGCATAAGCATGTGATAAATAATACAGAAAGACCATGAAACCACTATAGTTTTTAAGTGCTAACAATATTCTTTTATAAAAAAATTGCACTTGTAATTGTCACAAACCATGATGCCGTACAAAGTACCAATGTGAATGTGAGTGTGTGTGTGAAAATTTGCCTAAAACCAATACTAAATATATACCTTCAAAATTAGTGAAGAAACAACCACTTGGATAGGTGGCAGGTATACAACTAATCCATTCTACACCAATACATAATAAACAAAACAATTTTTGATATTCAAGGTAATCAAAATGCTAGATAGAAGCCATGAACACATGTATTTCACAAACCAATTTGCGTCATCACTAAATATGGAATGTGAAGAGAAGAAAGAAAAACCTAAACTAAACTAAACTAAAGTGAATTGTTCATAACATATTGAAAATTCAACTATTAATCATGTGTCTTGCCACTTGTTTTTGTATAGAGTATGAACACATGTCAAGCAAAAAAGAACTTATACAGTCACCATGAATAGCATAATCAAATGAGAAGCAATTGAAAAAACACATTGCATCGGCACTAATGCATCTTCTTTGTTCCAAGGATAGAAACGCCCAATGGCAAATACAACCGTCACGTTTAAAAGTAAAGCATCAGACGATTCAATGTGAAAAAATCACTATAAATCAAAATCAGCTTCTATCAATCTTCGTCTTCAATTCTTAACCCTAGATCTTCCAATGAAATAGAATTGATAGATAGGAATCAGCAAAGCTTTCGATTAGGGTTAGGGAATATGGAACAGATGACACTGATTCTTGGAAGAAACGATTCATGAAGCAATACCCATGAATGAAGAATATTTAGGTCAAGAATTGCCATTGAGAGCGTCGAAGAGGAAGAAGGATAGAATTAAAATGTCCAAATCGGGTTACCAATTTGCATATGGGTCCGTCTTTTTTAGGATAGATTCTACAAGGAAAATAGATTTTTAGCTTAAAATTTAATGGTTAACATATAAAAATTATATGAACGGAAAATTGATGAGTTAATAGTTGAATGCTATGTGAAAACATTGTATTGCTTTAATAGAGTTGTAAGATTTATGTAAGGCCCTGAACCCCGAGAACCCCACAGTTGGTAATCACGTCCACAAATTCTCAAAAATTTAAAGTTAAACCATTTCATCTTATTAAAATCGTTTCAGAGTAATAAACAACGGAAAATCACAAGTACTAACACCAAGTTCCCAAAACCATAATTTAAATGTTTAAAGTAATAAATGAAAAGAAAACAGTTTGGGTATTAATCTCCGACTAGTTATGCCTTCAACCGTCCAAGTAGTCTCGAGCACGTCCAAGCGGTGAGCATCCTCCTCTAAACCTGAAACTCACACTAAAATACACACAAAGTCAGCTTGAGCTGAGTGAGTTCAAGTTTTAATAATAGACATTTAAATAAATCATTCCAAGGGTTTAAATATAAAAACGAGATTATAAAACATTCCAAGAGTCTAAAATATAATACGGAATACGAACAGTTAGGCCATCATCAACACTAAGTATTCGTACTTAGACATCAATGTACATCCATTTATTTATATCCCTATAAATACCATCCAAATAATAACATCAGGGTCAAGCACACGTACAACCCAAACACGTAACATCTCTATATATATAACAATATATATATAACATCCACATATAACATTAAGGTTCGAGCACACGTACAACCCAAACATGTAACATCCGATGATGATCATGCCACACGAGCCTCCCCCCTCACGGGCTTTTCAGGGCCCGCCACAGGATTTAAGAACCTGAGTCGTATAGTTTGGCCCGGCCAAGACCACCATCCATCCGTACAATAATAACATTCAGGGCCGAGAAAACGTACAACCCCAACACGTAAAATCCGATGATGATCATGCCACACGAGCCTCCCCCCTCACGGGCTTTTCAGGGCCCACCACAGGATTTAAGAACCTGAGTCGTATAGTTTGGCCCAGCCAAGACCACCATCCATCCGAACAATATTAACATTCAGAGCCGAGAAAACGTACAACCCCAACACGTAACATTCCATTCAACGCATGCAAACCCGAATGAGGCATACGTAACATTCTGTAGTCGATAACGACTACAACATCGCCAAATATAGGCCATACAATAATTTTTTTATATATATATATACATACTATAACATTCCAATGCCAACTATATACTAGCAAGCCTATATAAAATAGTTTAAACATTTCATCAGGAAAAATCGTTTAATACTAGGAATTAATACTAGGCCTAATAGCAACCTCGAGCCTAGACCACAAGTAATATGTATAACCTTAAGGAATATAAGACCATAAACGAGTCTACAATATCCTAAGGCATAAAATATAGTTCACAAATACTTTTGTAAATGCACAAATATGAATAAGGCTATGTAATACCATCCAAATAATTGTAACGAGTAAAATCGTGTAAAATTGTATTACGGTGTGCATGCTAGCCCAAAACTTGAAAAGAGTAAAAAGGGCATCATGAACTCACCTGAAACGAGCCACACAAACACCAAAGAGTTTGAGAACTTCAAAGCCAATCCATAGTTTACAAGCCTGTCGGATTGCACACAAAGATTACTAACTAAACGTGCCGACTCGTTTATCCTACGAGACGTTCTAACATGATTTGATTGACCTAAAGCCTTGACATTACCAAATTCAATTACATCAGCCCCCGAGGCCATGTATTTACCAAAACCACCCTTAGTTAATCCTTGGGACAAAGGGTTCCTAATTTACCCCCGAAAGTTGTTGACTTTAGCGAATAGGCGCGTTAACGGGTTGTTTATGCACTTAGATACCGACTCAGCCCCGTGTGGACCAAATTTAGTTAAATCACAGCCAACAAGTCCACATGACGCTACACGAGTTGGATGGGTCGGTAATTCGCAAGCACGATGCACAAATTACCAATAAACGCGAATTTGCGCCGTACCGACCCGTTTGAGTAACCGACAACCAATTCAGCCCCAATAACATAAAAATGTAGTTTTTCACAGCCAACAAATCCTACCGAGGCTACAACATCCGAATTGGTTGTTAATTCCCTCAAACAACGCGCTAGACGCAACAATTGACAAACTAGACAACCGAAACCTAGTTTTCCCTTCATCAACAGTTGACCAATCTAACGAATGCCAAAACTCATGATACTAAAGTGTATAACACTAGACATACCTAAGAATATGACGGAGCATGAACTTCAATTATAACAGCCCCGAAAGATGCGAGAAAGGGCAGCCACCGGTTAAGCCTAAAACGAACTTATCGGTCAATAACGAATATAACATACAGATTTTAGTATGCAAAGATGCAATTTAATACATAGGAAAACCATGGAATTAAATTATTAAATTTTTACCAGAGTTTCATAAATATCTTAAGTTTATAAAAATATTTTTATTATATTTTTCTAGTGGACACAAAAATCATAAAACTTTCTCCAACACAGAAAGGTATGTGCAGCTATTTCAGTGCGTAACAAAATTGTTTTATTTTTATAAAATTCATTACCCAGCCAAATTAAACGATTCCAATTGGGTTTGGTTCCTAACTCAAAGTATTAACTTCCAGAAGTGGAACCAACCAATTTAGACTTGTCGAAAAAGGGTTATGATGTCGGGAAGACAGACCAGAATCTGTCATCCCGCATCAGCTTTGACACTCGATTTTATAAAATCATAAAAAGTATTCAAATCTCGTCCAAAAATTACGTATTATACCTTTCTGGAAACTAGACTCAAAGTAGAACATCATGGAAACAAGAATCGATCAAAAACAATGGATTATCATCAAGTTACAGGCCCTACAATAAACGAGTACGAATCTGTCAGAACTTGTTAAAATCAAAACTCAAACCCTAACATGTTTATGACATCTCTAGGGTTCAATAAAGGCTTTAATGGTGAAAAAGACATTCAATCGAACAATACTAACCTGGAATTAGACGAATATGGTTGGGTTATGGCTGGAATCCTTGAAAAATTCGATGGTGGTGGTGAGGTGAGGCTGCCGATCGGACCAAAGAAGGGAGGGGAAAAAGCTAGGGTTTTTGTTATAATATATTTACACTTTAGTCCCCCATCTTGTAAATTACGATATCTTGGATTAAACGTTAAATAAATAGGCTTACAAGAAAGACAAAGAGGTCCCCGAAGAAGGCCAGATCGAGTCTCAGTAAAAATACAAACTCTACAACACATAGATCCTTTTAACGAAAATTTGCGGGCATTACAATTTATTATCTTATAATAAGATTCTAAACTCTTACCAGTCTACCAGGGACGAGGTCAATCCTATTTCCATCTCTCAGGATATGGGTGTAGATCTTCCACTGAAAGTATGTTGACTACAAAAAAGCAAGAGTGAAGACGGAAAAGCCAAGTTGGATGGTGATGAAGGGGTTATTCTTCTTACACAGATGGTTGAAAAGGGATTGTTTCTCAACTATCTAAAAGACAATATTAAATGGAAGCTTTGAAGAAGATAATTGCTTCCCGTTTTTTTTTTTTTTTTGGGTTTTGTTTATTAGATAATTTGTTGATTTTCTGTTTGGTTTATTTCAAGTGATGGATTATGAATTTTAATAGGTGTTTTATGTTTGTGTTTCCTTTGAATTCATTATAATAAACAATTGTCCGTTATGATACTATATGTTTTTCTTGTCATATATTTTTATTAAACATTATGTATCGTCATAAGAGCATTCTCATTCATTTCTCTATTTTTAAATCTTAAATTACATTAAAAATCACTATATTTCTCTCTACTATTCAATTAAATAATACTTTTCTGTACCTTTATCATTACATTTTTCTTTTCCTTCACTCACAACCACTTTCAACAAATATTAAAAAATTATAGGGGGTTCACAGTGGTTTTTCAAATATACAGAAAAATCACTGCATTTCTCCCTCATTCACTCACAACACCTTAAACCACTCCCTACATTATAAAAACCTTTGTCAAAAAAATGAGGGATATGATTTGAATGCTCTAATCTGTATCAACTAATTTTCATTGAGTTACTCTCTAAGCTATTTTGAATTATTTTGAACAAAATTCTGGTCCAAAACAAGAAACTGTATCGAACTTAATTTTTTCGGATGTTTTTACTTTCAAAGTAAATAATCAATTAAATAATCTTAATATCCATAGATGGATATGGCTGAAGAATGAAGATACAGTTTTGACTAGCAATCAAATGGCTCAAGAACACAATGATTCCATTCAAACGATTCAAACCGAATGATTCGGTTAACAAAGCTTAAAGCTTACAGATTCTTTATTAAAATCAATATACTAACTAAACAAAAGACCTAACAACCTTATTTATAAATAAAACAAACTTGTGGGCCAGGCGGACATAATGGACCGGATGCTCCTACATCATACTCCCTCTCTTGAAAAAAACTCGTCCTCGAGTTTTGCCTCTTGACCAAGCCACCGGGGTCGAATGGAACATCAACCCGCTTCTCATTTATTATTATCATGACCTGACTAAAAGGTTCGCCCTCACAAGTCGATTCACCTGATTCTTTACTTGTACCACCCGGGTCAAAGGGCGCATTCTCGTTCACTATGAATTTGACCCTCTCAAAAATTTGTTGCACTGCATACAGCTCACTAGAGTTACAAATTCCCTCAACTTTATTTATTGCTAGAATTGTAGCATACATTTGATTTTCAACCGATCCAAGTAATTCACCAATGCATTTATGTTCCTCTAAAATAATCACGCGATCAAGAGAGTTATTAAAAAAAATCAGTTTGCTCCAAATCTTGCGGTGTCTCAATAATTCCATTAATTTGATTGGCCCCGCCATCTTGAGTCTTCATATTAATTTGTTCCTCATATGGAATATTATTTGAATTCCCGAAAAGTAGTTCCACAATTTCAACAACCCTATCAAAATCATTCAAATCAATTTGAGATTTCAAAATTGAACCTTCCGATCTTTCTAGCAGAATTACTTGAGTTTTCAAGGGCCGCTCATCACCACCACCATCTTCATCTTCTTCAATATTACAAATCTTGCAAATTGATTCATCACCGATAACTCCACTAAGAGCGTGTTTCACAAATAAACACTCATCTTCATTGTAATCAGTCTCGTCTTCATCGAAATTGGGTTCGTCATCAAACCTCGGTCCATCTTTCGATATACACGCTGGATTGGTTCGTAGAACCAAGGTGGGTGACAATAAAACGGATGCTCTTCTCCGTCGTCACCTTCGTCCCCAATGGTAGTGCTCGACTCGGTTTCCGTCTTGCGCATCTCCCCTTTCAACTCAAGATCTCGGATCCTTTGTCGGAGCTGCGTGATCTATTGTTGTATTTCAAGATCTCGGACTCGTTTTCAGAGTCGTTTGATCATCATAAGATCCCGTGGGTCGGAATAGACTCCGTCGCTGCCTCGGTTGGCGATTCTGCGAGTAGGGCGCTGATCTTCTCCACGGGCATGTGAACCACCAATGCTCTTGTCGATGCCTCGGTCGACAACTCTTCGACCAAGAAAACACTCGCTTTCACGTAGAGCCATTTGAACAACCATGAGCTTTGATACCAACTGATGCAGTTTCGACTAGCAATCAAATGGCTCAAGAACACAATGATGAAGATTTAATCTTGATTTGTTAAGTGATTAAAGTTCGGGGTTTGTTTAGTTAAGTTTTATATTAATATTTGTTTAGTATGGTAAAAATATTATGGATTATTCTAGAATAAATTTCCCTTATTTCCCAAGTTGGATTTGCTAGAGAGCAAGTTTAGTAGATCTATAAATAGGGTCAAAATTATTAGTTTTAATTGAGAGAGTAAAGAGAAGTCTCGTCTCCTTGTATGTTCATGAAGTTATGTTCGTTTTATGAGGCTTTCTGAGCACAAAATTGAGGTTAGAAAACAAATTTAAAAGTTAATTACTGTTTCTTGGTTGGTATAGGAAAATAATAACATATTAATTCTATTTTGAGTTCAAAGTAAGTGCGATAGCTTTTGTTGTTGCAAAATAAGAGATTTTGTTATATCTCTTCTTTTGTTTGGAGGTTGGAAAAGAGGTTTGTGAAAGCCGTGGTTGAGTTTGGATTTGAGAAAATCAAAGGGTAATTGTAATGTGTGATTTTGAGTATTAAGAAAAGAAAAGTTTGTGGTGTTTGATTATTTAGTGGATATTTAGTGGAGATTGGTTTTGGGATCAGGAATCAATTCCAACTTAAAGAGCAATTCACAAGATGATGATGGAGGACTTCCAGTATTGACAAAATCAAACTACAAAGTATGGTCCATCAAGATGGAGGGATTTTAGAAAGACTATGGCTTTTGGGAAGTTGTTGAACCTACAGTCGGCATAGCTGTAGATGAAAGGAAGATGTACACAGCGTTAGGGTTCATATGTCAAACCCTATCGAAAGACATATTGGTACAAGTTGGCATACTCATGAATGCTAATGAAGTATGGCGTGCTTTAAAGATTAGATTTCTTGGAATTGATTATGTACGAAAGGTATAAGATGAAAAGGCAGCTCAAGAAGCTATTGAGAAAGAAAGATTGGATGTGATTGTTCAAGAAGAACAAGCGCGTAAGAAAGAAGCTCAGGAAGCTATAGAGAGTGAAGAAACTTTGCAAGCTGTTTTGAGAAGTGAAGGAAAAGAAAATTTGAATAAAGAAAAATGAGAGAATTTCTTCGGAAGAAAAGAAGAAGAGAAGATTGTGAATCTTCATGTATGTTTTTCGGACTTAAACAACCTTGAAGATGAGAAAACTGTTAAGATAAGTGAGCGGAATCGAAGTAAGAAATTTGCTTCTGATCATAATGATGAGAGAAAGGATGCAGTTAAGAAATCTACACATTTAGAGCAGTGTGTTGATGAAAAGTTAGAATCGAATGAAAGGTTCAGAAGTATTGTCAGAATGAAAGGCCCAACATGGTTTGATAAAGAAAGAAAGAAAGAAAAGAAAAGTGAGAAAGAAGAATGTGGAGAACGAAGTTGTATATGAGATCAATGCGGATGGTTTGAACGATAAGTGTGAAGAACTGCTTAAACAGGTTTGTTACAAACAACTGAAAAGAAAGGGTAAAGATGAACCCTTGATTGAAATTGAAGAGCTGAGAGTGCTTTTAGGGATTCAAGATCTTGGTGGTACAAATTCAAGATTAAGGGGGTGAATGAAGATTTAATCTTGATTTGTTAAGTGATTAAAGTTCGGGGTTTGTTTTGTTAAGTTTTATATTAATATTTCTTTAGTATGGTAAGAATATTATGGATTATTCTAGAATAAGTTTGCCTTGTTTCCGAAGTTGGATTTGGCTTGGAGAGCAAGTTTAGTAGATCTATAAATAGGGTCTAGATTATTAGTGAGAGTAAAGAGAAGTCTCTTCTCCTTGTATGTTCATGAAGTTATGTTCGTTTGATAAGTTCGTTTGGTTATATGAAAAGTGTCGAGGGTTGTCACCCCAATATCTCGTATTCGTTTGCTGGTTTGTTTGTTTGATCTGATTGTTTGATCCGTCTGGGCCAACAATTGGTATCAAAGCTACGGCTCGAATTCAAGTAAAGTTTCGTATTATTTCTCTTTGAAGGTTTTGATCGCTAGGAAGCTAAGAAAAGGTTTCTCACGGATTCTTTGTTTTGTCGTTAGTCGTCATTAAGAAAACAAGCAGATTATTTTTTACTTTTAAATCTTAATGTTTTGCCTTTGGATTTTCCTTAGAGTCGCCAACATATTTGTGTTGTATCGGTTTTAGCAATTAACCATGTTTGGTTGATTGGATTTAAATCGTGGCTTTGTGAGCATAGAATTGAGGTTAGAAAACAAATTTAAAAGTTAATCACTGTCTCTTGGTTGGTATAGGAAACTAATAACATATTAATTCTATTTTGAGTTCAAAGTAAGTGCAATAGCTTTTGTTGTGGCAAAATAATAGATTTTCTTATATCTCTTCTTTTGTTTTGGTGGTTGGAAAAGAGGTTTGTGAAAGCCGTGGTTGAGTTTGGATTTGAGAAAATCAAAGGGTAATTGTAATGTGTGATTTTGAGTATTAAGAAAAGAAAAGTTTTTGGTGTTTGATTATTTAGTGGATATTTAGTGGAGATTGGTTTTGGGATCAGGAATCAAATCCAACTTAAAGAGCAAACCAGAAAAGAACGTAACGATAGGAAAGACACATTAATGATTGGAGGACTTCCAGTATTGACAAAATCGAACTACAAAGTATGGTCCACCAAGATGGAGGGATTTTTGAAAGACTATGGCTTTTGAGAAGTTGTTGAACCTACAGTCGGCGTAGTTGTAGATGAAGGGAGATGTACACAGCGTTAGGGTTCATATGTTAAACCCTACCGAAAGACATCTTGGTACAAGTTGGCATACTCATGAATGCTAATGAAGTATGGCGTGCTTTGAAGATTAGATTTCTTGGAATTGATTATGTACGAAAGGTAGAAGATGAAAAGGCAGCTCAAGAAGCTACTGAGAAAGAAAGATTGGATGTGATTGTTCAAGAAGAACAAGCGCGTAAGAAAGAAGCTCAGGAAGCTGTAGAGAATGAAGAAGCTTTGTAAGCTGTTTTGAGAAGTGAAGGAAAAAAAAATTGAATAATGAAAATGAGAGAATTTCTTCGGAAGAATAAGAAGAAGAGAAGATTGTGAATCTTCATGTATGTTTTTCGGACTTAAACAACCTTGAAGATGAGAAAACTGTTAAGATAAGTGAGCGGAATCGAAGCAAGAAATTTGCTTCTGATCATGATGATGAGAGAAAGGATGCAGTTAAGAAATCTACACATTTAGAACAGTTTGTGAATGCCAACAATCGAGCATTTGTTGATGAAAAGTTAGAATCAAATGAAAGGTTCATAAGTATTGTCAGAATGAAAGGCCAACATGGTTTGATAAAGAAAGAAAGAAAGAAAAGAAAAGTGAGAAAGAAGAACGTGGAGAATGAAGTTGTATATGAGATCAATGCGGATGGTTTGAACGATAAGTGTGAAGAACTGCTTAAACAGGTTTGTTACAAACAACTGAAAAGAAAGGGTGAAGATGAACCCTTGATTGAAATTGAAGAGCTGAGAGTGCTATTAGGGATTCAAGATCTTGGTGGTGCAAATTCAAGATTAAGGGGGTGAATGAAGATTTAATCTTGATTTGTTAAGTGATTAAAGTTCGGGGTTTGTTTTGTTAAGTTTTATATTAATATTTCTTTAGTATGGTAAGAATATTATGGATTATTCTAGAATAAGTTTGCCTTGTTTCCCAAGTTGGATTTGGCTTGGAGAGCAAGTTTAGTAGATTATAAATAGGGTCTAGATTATTAGTGAGAGTAAAGAGAAGTCTCTTCTCCTTGTATGTTCATGAAGTTATGTTCGTTTGATAAGTTCGTTTGGTTATATGAAAAGAGTCGAGGGTTGTCACCCCAATATCTCGTGTTCGTTTGCATGTTTGTTTGTTTGATCTGATTGTTTGATCCTTCTGGGCCAACAAGTGATTCCATTCAAACGATTCGAACCGAATGATTCGGTTAACAAAGCTTAAAGTTTACAGATTCTTTATTAAAATCAATCAACTAACTAAACAAAAGACCTAACAACCTTATTTATAAATAAAACAAACTTGTGGGCCAGGCCAATATAATGGACCGAATGCTCCTGCATCCAACTGATGCAGTTTTGAAGCGATCAATGGCTCAAGAGACTCAATGATTCCATTCAAACGATTCGAACTGATGATTCGGTTAACAAAGCTTAAAACTTACAGATTCTTTATTAAAATCAATCAACTAACTAAACAAAAAACCTAACAACCTTATTTATAAATAAAACAAACTTGTGGGCAAGGCCGACATAATGGGCCGGATGCTCTATATCAAATGAAAAATCGCATTAGAAGCTCGTGAAAATCGTCATGTTTGTCATGTCCCTTCAAACTAATATACTTCTATAAAACCTTAAGATATATGATATATCAATATAATACAAATATTAAAAAACATATAATACACTTTAACAATATTTAATTATTTATACAAAAATTAAGCAACAAATTAATGCACGATAGTCAACTTAGCATAGTAATACGTTACTGAAAAAACATGCTTTAATTTTTACAGTTGCATTAACACTTTCAACTATAAAATTTGTTTCCGTCTCAACAAACATATTAAAAATTATCTTGTTATTTAAAATTATATTTGTTGAAGATTTTTTTCTGCCTATATAGTATACGGGTCAATAACCTAGTGTGCATTAAAGTTTGACTTGAACTTAAGTGTGCAGTTTAAAATTAGACAAAATAGCAAAAGACGTCCTTTATGTTTGAACGTTTTTTCAGTAGACGTCCTTTAATAAAAGTAATAGCAGAAAACATACATTATGTTTCAAATCCTTATCATGTTACGTCCTTTGACACTAACCCCGTTAATTTTTTTCGTTAAATCCAGTCATTTGTGCCTCACATGAGGGCAACTTAGTCATTTTACCTCTTGAGGGGTTATTTCTGTAATTAGCTTAAAAATTTGGTCTTTGAATAAATAAATATAAAACAATTTTTATCCCTAATCTTCATCCCCATTCTCATTCTCAACTCTTCCGGTGCGCAACCACACCCACTGCATCCGACCGCCACCAACAACACATCGCACCAACTGTATCCTGCCACCATTGTCGGCCACCATAGTAATCTTCATCGATTTAACTGTATCCCCTTCTCATTCTCATTCCCCTCTTCTTCCCCCTCATCGAAGCCTAACCATACCACAATCGAAACCCTAGATCTGTGTTAGAACAAACCAAACTCCACCACAAGTGAAACCCTATTAAATCGACAGCAGCTGCTGTGGTTGGAGGTTGAGGCGTAGCCAGCGGTGGTTGCAGGTGGAGGCGTAGCCGACGGTGGTTGCATGTGGTGGCAAATCCAGTGGTGGTTGCAGGCAGATCCGGAGCCGGCGGTGGCTGGAGGTTAAGGCGGAGCCGGCGGTGGTTGTAGTTTGAGGTGGTTCTAGCGGTGGTTGCAGGTTGAGGCGGAGCCGGCGGTGGTTACAGGTTGAGGCGGAGCTGGCGATGGTTGCAGGTGGTGGCGGATCCGGCGGTGGTTGCAGGTGGAGGCGGATCCGGCGGTGGTTGCAGGTGGAGGCAGAGCCGGTGGTGGTGTGCTACAGCGGCTGTGATGGTGTTGCGGGTGGTGGTGACGGGAGGTGATGGTGGATATTATAGAGAGAGAGGAGAAGTAAGATAGGACAGGGTGAGTGGTGATGAATGATAGATTGATAGATGAATGAAAGAGGTTATTATTTATTTTTGTAAACTTTTTATTTATTTTAGTTTTAATTATTAAATATATATATAAGAAATTACAAAACTACCCTCATGAACCTTGCACATGACTGAATTTAATGAGAAAAATTAACAGGGTTAGTGTCAAAGGGCGTAGCATAATAAGGATTTGAAACATAATGTATGTTTTCTGCTATTTCTTTTGCTAAAGGACGTCTACTGAAAAAACGTTCAAACATAAAGGACGTCTTTTGTCATTTTGTCTTAAAATTAATACATAAAAATCCAAAAGAGTTAAAACCTAAATATAATCAAGACTTGAGCTTGAGCTCGGTCTCGACAACTAAACGAGCTTTATTTGAGCCTCGGTTCGGCTCGTTTCAAGTTGTATATCAATCCGATCTCGAGTAGCTTACGAGCGGGCAGCCCGTTTGTCAGTGGCATATCCAAACATAAATTTCAGGGGTAGCGTTCAAAATTTTTTTTACCGTATTTCATATAATGTAAACGAAACAAAAGTAGAAACACGATAATAAATAAAAGAAACACATCGGTGAAAATTTCTCCCCTTCTGTTTTTGAAAGTTTGTAATCTAGTCATTATTCATTATACCTTCTTTTATTTTATCAAACGTTTCTCTTTCGACCGCACAAATTAAAGCATTGTTCAAATACTCATCACCCATTCGCTTGCACAAACCCGTATCGATAAGCTTCATTTTCCAACGCTAGCTTCAATATTCGATAAACCAAAGGAAAAGTGGTGTGCTTTTCGGTTTCCACCATTACACGAGCAATGTCACACATTCTATCAAATTTTGCAAATGTATCATCTTCTTTTAAAGTATGATAAAAGGTTGTACGATCACCTAAAATACACCATCTTTCTTCATTACTAAAAGACAAAATGGCAAAAGACATCCTTTATGTTTGACCTGATTTTCATTAGACGTCCCTTAATGAAAGAAATAGCAAAAGCATTAACTCATGTTTCAAATTTGTTTTACGTTACGTCCTTTGTCACTAACCCAGTTAATTTTTCTTGTTAAATCTGGTCATGTGCCTTGCACATGAGGGCAGTGTGGTCATTTACCCTTTTAAGGAATATTTGTGTAATTAAACTAAACATTTGACATTTTGAAACAATAAATTTATTTTTCAATAAAATAAAAAAATATATAAAGTGGGTTATCTTCATCATCACCATCCCCTCCCCAGATTCATCACCAGTCACTACCATTCAACCCATCACCACAAAAACCGGTTTTCCGGCGAGGGGTCCCATAAGCCCCACATCATCCTCCAGCCGTCCATCAATTCTCCACCACCATGTTGATCGGTTTTCCGGTCACCATCGTCCTCTATTTTCCGCCATACCGCCTCACCGGAAAAACGAAGTAGCCGAAATATAAAAGAGGCTTTGGATGTTCACCACCACATCTTCACCATCACCGTCCTCACTTGCCACCCACTCCACCATTGTCCACCACCATCGCATCCACCTTAAGTAACCACTGCCACCATTGCCGGATTTGTAACTTGACCCTAGAACCCAAATTCACCAAACCACAAAACCTAATTAACCTACAACAATAATTCAACATAATCGAAGCAACCACCTGCACACCACACCACCAAACAACGATAATAACACCATAGCTTATCAGGTATGAAATTAGGGTTTCCGGCGAAAAACAACCATAACGCCGTTAAGATCTGAAATTAGGGTTTCCGGCGGAACCCTAATCGAGGTTTTGGTACACTTACCGTGCCTTTATTCATTTTACCGCTAGTCCGATTGAACTTCTAACCATCGTCTAAGGCTTCAATCACCACCAATCGTTGCAAAAGGGGGCTTCTTCTGGTCGCCGGAAAACGAGAAGGGTTGCACCCTCTGCTGTCGTCGCAAACCACCATCCTCGTGATGCCCAAACCACGTTACTATGTACCGGTTTTGTGGCTGCCCTGATGGTGGTGCTGTTAGTGACGGTGGCATGTGGATGTGATGGTGGCTAGGAGAGATAGAGTGAGAGAAAGAGATGGGGATAGAGAGTGTAATTGTTATATAATTTTTTTAGTTATTAAATAAAATGTGAAGTTACAAATATACCCTCATGTGCCTTGCATATGGCCATATTTAACTAGAAAACTTAACTCAATTATTGACAAAGGACGTAACGTGACAGGGATTTGAAACATCAAATATGTTTTCTGCCATTAGTTTTGCTAAAGGATGTTCATTGAAAAAACGATCAAACGTAAAGGAAGTCTTTTGCCATTTTGTCTTACTAAAATCATACGAATACATCTATGAAAATGTCACTATTTTAGATATGTTAAACTTGGAAAACGAATCTCATAGATTTAAACTAGACACATTTTCTAACAAACTAGTTGAGACCTCATTGAATCTATTTCCATGTTTTTGACTTCGCATATCCAAGACCGTATTAAAAACTTCAACCTCAAAATGATAATTCTATTGAACAAGTTTCTGTTTGATGTTTCTCGTTTAAACAAAAGAGAAAAAAGGCTAACGGTTTTTATTTGCTTTGAGCTACAAACATTTTTTAGGCTTTACTTGATTTGAACTTTTTAAAAAAATGATGATTTTGCTGAACCTATTTCTGTTTGAGCCTGTTTAAGTTGATGTTTCTCGTTCAAACAAAGAAAAAAAAAGTTAATAATTTTTATTTGCTTTTGGCTATAAACTTTGTTTGGGCTTTATATGATTTGAACTTTTAAAACGGTTGGGCTTTAAACAGGTAACGTAATATTTTTCAGGGGTAACGAAATACGAAAACTAACCCAAAAAGAAAAAAAATTACACAAGTAACGAAAAGTTGAGAGGTAATGAATGCTACCCCTAGTTGTGAGCAGCATCCGCCACTACCGTTTGTACCCCTGTTATACACTAAGTTGTAAACAAACAATTATATAAATTTAACAGGGAGGTGTCCAAATTAAAACCAAAAAACTGTGAATCGGATGATGGAGTTGTACCTTTTGTTTTTAATGAGATATGAAAATAAGTTATGTAACCGTCTACCTACTATCTCATTAAATTATCAATGCACTAGGCACAAGTGGTTTTGCGATTCTTAACATAAAATTGATTGTGTAAAGAATGTGTCTCAATTCAGATACAAACATTTTAATTAGAGGTGGCAAATGGGTCGGGTCGAACGGGTCATGGGTCGAAATGGGTTTGAGTCGAAACGAGTTTGAATCAACTAAAAAAATGGTTGTTTTGGTTTGGATTAGAATTAGTTATGGTTGGAACAAGTTAGAACGGGTTTAAAGTTTTTTATTTTTATTATCTTTTTTTTTGAACGAGAATAGCGAAAGAAGCATTTTAGTATTTTTAAATTTTTTGTTTTTTATTTATATTTTGAGTTATAATTTTTTTTATTTTTTTTTTGAATTTTTTTCTAAAGGGTTTTCTATTAAGATAAAAATCCCCTCAAAAAATATTCAAACATAATAATAAAAAAATCATAACTCAAAATATAAATAAAGATAAAAAAAATAAAAAAACTAAAACGTTTCCTCCGTTGTCCTCGTTTCATAATAGAAAATAAAAAAAAAACCACCAAGAAATTGAACCGAAACCGAAAAATCGACGGAAATGAAACCAAAAGCCAAAACCGAACCAAATCAATCGAAATAAAAAAAATCGATCAAAACGAAACTAAAAAATTTGAAACCAAACAAAAACGAAACTAAAAGGAGGACCAAAATGAAACAAAAAACCAAAAACGAGTCTGGAATCGACCAGAAAGAAACCAAAACACAACCCGTCCTGTGTGAAAACTTGTGTTGGCTTGAAACCGAACCGAACCCGTTCCAATCTCAAAACCGTTTCGTGTCGAAACCTGTATCGTGCGGAAACTTGTTCCGATCTGAAACCTGCCACATTTCCTTAGGACACTAACCCACATCGGCCCATTTCTTTGAATATGTCGACCCATTTTGACCCGAAATAACAAGATGAAATTTCAAATGACCCCTTTTAACCCATTTAATAAAATCTATTACCTAAACCAACCCATTTAATTTTTAAAAAATGGTTTGGGTCAAGATTGTCACCCCTAATTTTAATTAGACATGTTTAAAATTAAGTGCATATTATAAGATAAATCCATCAACTTGTTGGACCTATTTACATAGTCTTACAACTTGCTTACCATTATCCATTTACGACTTGACTATAATATTGTGAACCGTTTGCCACCCGTTTAACTCGTTTAGTTAAATAGATCACTCAAGTGGTGTTTAGATTCTATTGTTTTAAGCGTGTTTGGGTTATGTTTAATACATTTGACACCAATAAATATATAGATCGTGTTTGGGTTCATCAATTAAACATACTAAATAGACAACCAAACATGATTTCAACCCTAGACATCATGGCTTCCACATGTTTTGCTTTTGTTTTCTTTTGACACCATCAAAATGGCTGATTTGTTCATTCTTGACCTATTAATTTGTAACTGAACCACCAACACTAACGGTTTCTAGTTTAAGGGGCTGGAGACCTGACCATCAAGTCTGGTTTTGAAAATATGAATTAAGAAAATATTAAATACTTTATTTTGAATAATATTAGTGCTACATGATCAATTCAGTTACCTAGATGAAACCAACCTATATAGTATAACCTTGGGATCCAAATAGCTTAAAACCACTAACTCACCAAAACCACGTACACGAATGTAAGTATTCAACTCTCCAGCCCATAATTTTCTTTCTAATATTTGTAGTAGAGCTGGCGTATCGTGTATACTCGCATACGATAAAACACTAACATGAAACATGTATACCTGTACACGACACGAAAACTTATCGTGTATCTGTATCCCAAACCCGAACACGAACATGTTAATACCAGGTATACATGATAAGACATGATAAGAGCTGTTTGAAACACATATTTAACAACCTGCTTAGAAGGGTTCAGTCGTTCAGTGGCCGGTGGCACTTCTGCAACTCAAGGATCCAGAGAGGGAGAATCGGAAAAGGGTTTGTGCATCGTCTGCTTGATGTTGGATTGGTATGATGTGTGTCGTGTTCAATTGTTCATTTGATTAGAATAAAAATGTAGGTATAAAATAATCTTCAAGGAATTTGATGGAGACCCTAACAATCGATGCGAAAATTGGCTGGAAAGTCGCAATCTGGAACTTCCGAGAATGATGCTACTGATGTCGATTGAATTTATCAGGGATCGAACGGGAGGCCACGAAATAGAGCCTTTCAATGGTGGTTTTTGCGGTTTTGGCGCTTCGAGAAAGAAGAAAGAGTTGGTTCCACACTTTTGACGCTTGAAGGGAGAAGAAAGAGGCCACTAAAATTATTTGTCAGTTGTCACTGATTGTGAATAATCTTGACCATATTAGGATGTTCGTTTTACCTTCCTTTTATTGGTTTGTAAGTTTTTTCATGGTTGCCAGGAACCGGCATGAAGAAGTCATAGACGCGTGATGGACAATGTCGAGTGACTAATCCCTACAGCCGTTTATTTTCTTTTATCCATCAGAACCATTCACGTTAAACTCATGGAACCCCAGAATGATAATTAACCTTCAGGAAGTTATGATAGAAAACCAATGGAAACAAGATTCGGAATGAAAACCATCCTAAAGGGTATTCATGTGCCTACCACTGCACCAACCACCCTCTGAGATTCGTCTCCATCGGTTAGGAACCTCGGTTCGTGCTCTTACATTCATTTTTGAACATATGGAAGAGCATTTTTGAACATATGACCGATTTAACAAGACGGAACAATAAGATACGCAAATGGATAAACAGTTGAAGCATCTGACTAATCAATACAAAATCCACACAAAAACATCTTTGAGTTCTATATGAGAGCTCGAATCAAGCCATAAACATAACTCAGTTAGAACACATACTAACAACCTCAAAACAAAATAACAAACACCTAGAAAAATGGCAAAACAATAAAAACTACAAGGAAAAAAAAAGAAATACCTTTCCACATAATAGCCCTTCCAAGTCTAGCTCACTGAGTCAACTCAGTACTCCATTTTTGCTGGCAATGGAGCAGAGAACACAAAAGTATCACCTTCATCATCATCATCTTCTTCTTGATCAGGCTGATTCTTTTTTATTCTATGATGAGCTCTTGTTCTCAAATTCTTTCTTAGATCCATATCATTTCCACTCATTTCCGAAGACTCGTCTTCTTCAACTTCCGTATCTTTCAAAGAAACACCGATTTCCTCAACTTCAACTTCATCATCATCATCATCGTTACCATTGTCACTCGAAACACGGCCATAACCACTTTTAAACAACCTACAAACATTCTCATTTTCATCAAAGGTCACATTTTTCTTCACTGTTGGTTGAGTTTTCCCCAAATCCCCTTTTCTAATTTGAGAAACACCGGACCCATTTTCATCAACTCGATTAACGCATTTTCTCGCATTTCTCAAATTATCAAGAAATTTTCTTTCTTGATACCCAAATTCTTTCTTAGAACTGTTGACATTTTTGACCGAAAACACTTGTTTTTCCGCATCAATTAACTCCATGAATCGAATCAATTCTCGACTGATTGATCGTTTACCGTCTCTGATCATCGGATCACTCCCCTGAACTCAAAAACCCTAATTAAAAATAAAAAGAAGTAGTTAGTGAGTGGTGGCTTATTAAATACCTGAATAGAATCGAGTTTGATGAGCAAGCCCATGGATTCGCGAGAAATGGTGTGAGGATGGAAGCGGGGTTTGGATGATTTGAGGCGATTGAGAGCTGATTTGATGAGTGCGAGGTGTTGAAGGCGACGGAGGGTTGCGGATCTTCGGACGAGGTAGGCTCGGAAGTGAGTTTGGATGGTGCGGGCGGCGGCGTCACGGAGGGATGGAGGTTGTTTGCTGCGGCGGCGGAGGAGGGTGGACTCCAGGGCGGAGATGCGGTGGATGAGGGAGGAAACGGTGGCTGGGTTTGCTTGTTGGTGGGGGTAATTTTGATGGGTTTGGGGTGGTGGGTATTGGTGGATTTGAGGAGGCTGTTGGGTTGAAACAGAGTGGAATAGTGGGTATTGGTGTATTTGAGGAGGAGGGTGTTGGGTTGAAACAGAGTGGATTATTGGGCAGTGGGTGGTGGAGTAACACATGGTGCAGTGGTACTGGCAGGTGGTGGTGGTGGTGGTGGTGGTGTGGTGGCAGTGGCATTGGTGGTTAGTGGCCATCGATGATCGGAATCTGAATAATTGGGGGAAATTAAACGAGTTTGGAAAAAGAAAGAGAGTGGAGTGTAGGTTTTATTCTGACTGCTAGTATAGTATATAGTATAGTATAGTATAGTATATAGTATAGTTAGTATAGTATAGTATAGTATAGTATATAGTATAGTTAGTATAGTATAGTATAGTATAGTATATTAGGAAGGAATTTTGTCTTCTTCTTGCTTTTTGTTTAAGATGACAAATTGGGAAGACCCATCAAACTTATTTCGTTATTTTTTACCAAGACTTTGAAAGAAAAATACGACGTTTGAAAGATAAAAGAATGTGGCATGCTACATGTATAATAAAAATAGAAAATTATTAATTTTTTTCAAATAATGTGGTAAAGAAAAAGAAAATTATATCATGAATAATGTCACGGTGTCAAGCTCAAGTTCGCCGCATAAATGTGTAATAAGTTGAGTAAATACTACCTTTCATTCGATTCTGACAATGATTTTAGTAATGAGATGCACGACGTAACATGGTGAAATCAAACAAACCTATGCTATTTATAAGAGAAGAGAACTTATCAAGTAAGATTTGTAGGGACTTATGTTACATATATTTGTGAGTTTGTGGGAATTGTTAGATAGTAGATTTAAGTTTGCCCATTAATGGTGTGAGCATAAATGCATCATAAAGCATATGTTGAAAATCAAGTCCACTTTGTGACAAGGGTATAGAGTTGGGTCGATCATTAAGATATGACGGCTGAGACGGGCAAAAATTTAGTTGTGAGTGTTGCTAAAGCCGCTAGTGGGGGGGGGGGGGGGGGAGAGAATTGTATTTAAGAAGAAACTCAACAAGTAGACATGTCTTAGGATTTGAATTTATCCTTAGATAAAAGAGTTGGTGACATTGAAACGAATCACTAAACTTGAAAGTTAAGTCGTTTTCCTCCAATTGTTAGATGTTTAGGAACTGAGTTTAGAGAAGATGGAATGATGTGAAAGCTGCCATAAAAGCGATGATCAAAGAGGAGATCATTGAGCTACAGAAAGAGATGGATTATAACAAGAAAACGATTTCACTTATTATTACTCTATATCTATCTAACTGCACATGATATTCATCTATTCAAGTCATTTGCATGCATGGAGAGACCAACAAGTCTATCCAAATTTTGAATTTATAGAGATGATAGAAAATGTGTAAAGACTAAAAGCAAGTAAGCTAGCATCAACTACTCACAAATTTCCATAATAGTGATTGGGTAATGGAAATGTCAGCGACATTCATAGTTGTTTTCTCGACCATGACAACTTCAAGGCAAAGCCACAGTTGCAATGGTGGTTTACAAAACTTTTGATGGTTGTCAATTTATCTCAGTTATGCCGTATTACTATATTATGATAGTTTAATACGTGTTAATAGAACCCGAGCGACTTATATTTGATGTGTTACTCTTGTCTACGTACTCTATGTGTGTAATCAGCATAGCATGTTGTGCCATGGGTGTATTAAGTAACATTTTTCATTTGCACATGATAACATCGATACAGCACAAACAAATAAATATCTATGAGTCATCAATTGTAAATTCAGTCTTTTGCTCTACATAATCATGTGTATGCCTCATCATCAAGTAAAAATAATTGTGTTCATAGTAATATATCATCCTACGCATTGATGCAGATTAAATATGTTTGTATACCACCTTGATATACGTATCGTTTCATGAAAAAATACGCATTCCGGCTATGTATATTTGGGAAAACTTAAAATACAAAAAGAGACAAAAATGAGAAGGGTGAGAAGGATTTGTGGCCACACAAAAAACCCTTCAAAAAAAATTCCAAAAAATGAATAAAAAAAATCATAACTCAAAACATAAATAAAAAAATTAAAAAATTAAAAAAAAAACAAAAATGTTTCCTTCATCATTCTCGTTCAAAAAAAACGAAAAGACACAATGTAGAGACAAAAACACAATGACGAAAATGAACAAAAGACACAATTATAACTAAAAAAAGACACAATAAATCGCAAAATATAACACAATGCCAAACAAAATATAACACAATGTTGACTGGTATAACACAATATCAAGAAAAAAAACACAATGTTAAAGAAAAAAGACACAATCAATGACGAAAATAAACACAAAACATAATGATAAACAAAAAAGACATAATGGTCTTTTTCACTCAACATTGTGTCTTTGTCGAGTTTTTTTTTAAGAACGAGAAAGACGGTGGAAACATTTTTGTGTTTTTACTTTTTTTTGTTTTTTAATAAATTTTGAGTTATGATTATTTATTTATTTTTAATTTTTTAAAGGGTTTTTTGTGTGCCTATAAATCCTTCTCATTTTTGTCTTCCTTTGTAGAATAACTCGAACCATATATAATTATAGTAGAAATGTCTGGTCTTAAACAACTTAGTTTAAGACGAACTAGATTAGTACCAAGTGCAAACATAAAGGAGACATGGTAAAATGTCATAGTCTATACATATCTATCTATCTCCAGATCTTAATAACATGACCTTTGTTTCTTTTTTGACTTGTACTCCCTTGACGGACCCATAACCATTTGACCTTGACTTTGTACTCCGTCGTGTTCATCCAACGATGGAGATCTTTTGATGGAATGACACCTCATATGACCGTACAAAGCCCTCACTGATTCAAAACCCTTACCACATTTACTGCACACGCTGTTCTTCATCTTCATTGAAACTTTCACAGAATTCAGATCATAATCATCGCTCGAAGAACAAACCCTCCAAGAGGGTTTCGGATTCTGTCTCAAAGCAGGTTCTTGTTGACTTTTGTTGACCAATTGATCGTTTTCTTGAACACTCTGTTTTCTTATCAGCATTGTTAAAGAGATCAAAACCCTTTTCGCCATTAATGGTTTCTTGAAAACCCTCTGTTTTACAGGCTGTAATTAGCGCTATATGACGCCTCATGTTGCCTCCAAGCTTTTTGCCATTCTGTTTACAGAATCTGGAAATATAACACTTTTGTTCTTGATCTTGATTCATGGTTCAAGATCAAGATTTAAGAGAATGAACGGAGAGGGTTTCCGATTTTGAATTTTGAATTGTATTCAATTTGGAAATTATAAACGCTAACCCTAAATTGAAGTTGCTAGAATAGGAAAGAATAAGAGGAGGATTAGGATAGGGTACTACTAGCGACACCCACCACACTTGTCACACCCCAACCTAAGGCGGAAATGCCGGGGCGTGATCAGATTGCTCACAGCTCGAAGATACTATCATAAATATAAATAACAATATCTAATTAATTATTTTGTTCAAATAATACACACGATAATCAAATACAACCAAAAAATTCAAATAACTAAATACAACAAGTCTAAATCCATGTATGTCTTCATTATAATCCTAAGGTCTTTCTAAGTGTGCATCCTTCAACTCAGGCAACCTGCATATGCGTAGAAAATGGAGTTTTGTCAACAAACATGTTGAGTGAGATGATCACCAATTTTGACACAACAAATAGTTATATAATAAATAAATAATAAATGATAAGTGTTAAATGGCAAACCAATCTTTGAGGTAATAATCAATCAAACCATAACAAACCAAAACCAAGTTGTACTCGTATGCCAATGAATCGTTGCCAAGCGAATCGGGCATTGATTACAATGACTAAATTGTCGGTTTACCTTTACCAAGCGAATCGGGCTCTGGTTACTAAGACGGTCGTATGATCATACTAATGAGAACCCAATACAAGGGGATATATTGGACCTCTCCAAAAGTTATCAATTAAACAATTAAACATGTAGCAGTTAGCAAATAGTATTCAACTGATATTCACAAAATAATTATGTTAGCGATTTTGAGTATATATATAGAATAGAAAATATGAGTAAGTACGCATATGTCCCCAAAACGTTAGAAAACAGTGTATAAAAAGGGGAATGATCAAACTCACCTGATCGAATAAGCCAAGCGGGAATGTTTACGACAAGAACGATAATCACACTCCTCGAGAATTACCGACAAGAATCCTAATTAAATAATGTTATGAGTGAATTATAAATGATGTAATACGTAAAATGAATTTAGGATTTCGATGTGATTTGAGTTACAATTATGATTGGTAGTTATGGATTGAACGTTGATCTCTACAGATTATTGTTATCGTTTAATTATAAAATCATTGTTTTACGTATAATCGAACTTACAATTAATTAGTTTTTGAATAGATATAAGATGAAATCTATTATAATAATAACCGTTTAAATATATTATCATCATAAATTTATATCTGGGACTTCTTAACGAAAGCCGATGGTAAAAATATTTAATACGTTTTATCATGTTAAATACGTTTATTAGGATTTTATTTAAAATAAATAATACATACATATATATATATATATATATATATAATAACTATGAGAGAATTTATAAAGACGTTTTTACAATGAGAACATCAATTTTTAGTGTCGGGTTTTAATAAAATAGGGATGATTTAATAAATAAATATACACTTATAATACATATATATATATACACACACGAAAACTTGTATCGAAACTAGCCGACACGAAACGCTTAACTTTTATGACGTTGGCTTAACAAAAATATTGTTTATTTAACATTTAATATTAATTATAATATATATTATAGCTATTTAAAATATATTAAAAAAACAATGAAAATCAAATTATCCAAAAATAATGGGCTGGCCAGGACTCGAGCCCGCGCCGTGGCCGGCTTGAAGAGCTGAACACACACACCCTAGCCATCCGCGCTAGGGTGTTAGTTGATTAAAGCTTCTAAATTGTTTAATATATGCAGCAAGTAATTATAATCAGTTTGTTCATGAACCCTAGATCATGCAATCGCTCAATCTGTTAGTCGTTAGTTAAATTAATATTAGGGCTATTGATCAGCATATCAAAACGAACCTGTACATATAATTTATTACCTATTTGGAGGATTATACACGGCTTAATTGAATCACATCAGTGCCGACATAAAAGACGACGAACAGGGGTGGACGGCCAAAACTGCTACAATTAAGTTTAGGGGTTTGGTTCGCGCTGATATTAGGAACGTGCAGAAACGAGGAACTGTGTTATAGTTAAGCCTAATTTATATACTCAAATCCTAAATTAGGACGGTTTAACAAACAAATCAATACGTATTAATTTGGATCATGTTTCTTAATTAAAAGGTTGGTTTAGGCCGATAATGATACGGAAGATCGCAATCACAATCCAATTCTTAATTTAGAACGATAGTTGTGCTCAAGTAATTTAAACGGGTCATGGATTTGGGTTACGGATACGGGTTTCGGATCTGGTAAAGGGGTTAGGAAGATAATAATTAAAAGTTGCTTTTTAGTCCCTAGAGAATTGATGTGGATACAATAAGGGTTAAAGTTTTAGTTTCGGGTTAAAAACGAGCATTTTTTAAAAGTTAAACATATATTAAATAAGTATATAAACAATTATAAATTTTATATTAATGTCTCGATATACGTGCTTACTTTTTGTTGTTAAAATTTCCCGAACATAAAACGGTCGGATAGTAGGTGTAAATTTGTATGCGGAAAACCCGAGTTGTTACAGTCTCCCCTACTTTAGGGAATTTCGTCCGGAAATTAAGGAAAACCAAAACATCATCGTTTTGAAAACAAATTAAACTTTATATGAAATATCATAACTTAGAACTTATAATAACCGAAGCAACTCTTCAAATGACAATCCAATAAGGGCACTTATATATAGGATGTACCATCGGCGTATCCACAATGTCCTTATAATTTCATCATTCGTACCGTTACCCAAATTACTTTCGGTTCTAAATCATGACACACAATTTTACGTGTTATGATTTTCATGCGAGGAATTAAATAATTATGTTTCGGACCATAATTACTTTTAACGTCGGATGGTCCACATAACTCGTTTCATCATGTGTGTTATAAAACATTGACAATAAAATCTTAAGAGAACATAATTATTTTTAATAATTCTAAATATAGTTTCAGATGATAATCAATAAATGTTCGAGTTGAATTAATAAAACCGTGAGATTTCAAAAACCTCTTTTGCTTTAAAAAATAAAATTGAAGAAAATAGATTTAGTGAAACAGATATTATCGTGATAATCGAGATTAAGGAAATGAGATGGAAATACAAGATCCTAATAGATTAACTTCGATAAGGGAATTTTACTCAGTAGATGAATTACGTGAAGGTTTAATTTATAACAAATAGTTAATTGCATGCGGAGTCCTTAAAGATCGTATTCTTTAGGAATGAAGTTCTTAAGATCGAAAATATAAGTTTATTTGGCGAGTCGAGTTTAGTTAATTTAAGTACTTATGAGTGTAAAGAGAAATTAATACAAAGTCGTAGCTTTTCAAGTTTGTGATTTTGAGATTTAGATTAATTTGATTAAGATATTCTAAAATATTATAAAAATTAGTAGTTTAATAATTTAATTATTAATGAAAATGCGAAAATATACGTACTTGAATAAATCGTTATTAGGTTAAATTAGGAAGCGGATATTCCCGAATCACTTAGATAGTCCTATTTCAATTAAACCTTTAGAATTAGATAAAATATAAAGTAGGTAATAAAATTAGATTAAATTGGGAATTCGTGGATTTTTCCTTTTTCATAAAATTGTTATAAATATTAGGAAGTAAGTAATTTGAATTATCAAAAATGGAAATTTGAGTAAATAATAAATTCTAAATTAAAGTGAAGCATATAAGAAATTGAGATAAATACGAGGCTAGGTATGCATGAACCAGCATGACTATTCTAACAACTACGAAATTATCATTTAAGACGTTCAGAATTTTCAAAAACTCAAAGTAGGGAGTTGAAATATTAACGATGAATGTTCAATCAAAAGGTCAATTTAATAATAAAAGTTAAATTAATTAATGGAAACTTTTTTTTTTTAAATTTAAAAATGGAATTTAAATTTTGAGAATACATAATTTAGTTTAATAATAATAAAATTTACAATAATTGAATTTTAAAGATTTATAGAGTGGAAAATAAATTGTCAAAACCATCATGATATTAAGAAAAACAAGAGATAATAAAATATTTTTAGTTTAATGTTGAGAATAAGGATTTAAATGTACTTAAAAATTTATAGTTTGAGGATATGGATATAATTAAGAAAATATAGTTTAAATAATATTTTAACGGATATAAGTTAGTATAAGATTTCTTGTTCGGTATATTTTAGTTTTGTCGAGGTTGGCGGTCGTTTGGTTAACGGAATACAGCAGCAAACTCTTTGTCGATTCTAGTAGTCGAACAGCAATCACGAGAAGCAGGTGAACAGCGTTGATTACGATGATTCCTTAAGGAAGACATTCTACGAGGACCAAGGATGAAATTTTAAAGAAATGATGGGTAAGTTGTGGGAATGAGTTGATATGAAATAATGGGGATGCGTATGTATATGTATTAGTATTAGTGAAAACTCAAGGACGAGTCAAGAATTAGAATAATATGTATGAGTTTAGAGCATTTAAGTAAAAAATGTTTTATAAAATTTTCCAAAAATAAAATAACCAAGCATATCAAACGAGTTGACCTCCCATGAGCTTTCCATGGAAATTTGAATGGCCCAACTAAATAAACAACATAAAGTTTGTGAATTGGCCTTCCATGAGCATCCCATTGCATTTTGATGGCCCAATTCAAATCACGTGTAATAAACAATTAAGTTGTTCAGCCCATGAGCGTGTACATGGCATTTAACTGACCCAACTAATTAACGAATTATCGAATCAATGGAGTTGTTCGGACCATGAGCGTTACATGGTATTTAACCGACTCAACTAAATATCGAATCAACGAATCAAATATAAGTAGTTGGTGTATCTCGAGAACCACCCCGGACAATACGTTCCAACAAAAAAATCAAATCAAAAACTATTTAAGAAATGAATAGTTTGAGTGCCCATGGATTTTCCATGGATTTTTCACCCAACTAAGCATTTAAAATAATTTAAAACAAAATTTTGAAGTATAACCGTCTAGCCGGTAATGTTTACCATGTAACCGATTAGCCGATTACGGGTACCACTTGAAGTTATGTGGTTATGCCAGATTTGTCATACTCCCACGCTTCAAGGTGAAAGAGCAAAACACGGGAATTCTTAAGGAATTTCCCACAATAAAAGATAATCTACCAAAAATTAAGAGGATTTAAAAATATTTTGAAAGTAGAGTCATAACCTCAGAATTTGTGTGTGTGTGCAACAAATAAACAAGATAAATACAATTTAAATAATTAATCTAAGCAAGCTGTAAACAATTTATTAAATAGCACATAAGACAGTTTAGATAAGCACGTATAGGGTTCCTAACATATGTCTAGTACCATTTCTAATGACCTATCTTATAACTTTCGTCTCTGATACCAATCTGTCACAACCCAACCTAAGGCGGAAATGCCGGGGCGTGATCCGATTGCTCACAGCTCGAAGATACTATCATAAATATAAATGACAATATCTAATTAATTATTTTGTTTTAATAATACACACAATAATCAAATACAACCAAACAATTCAAATAACTAAATACAACAAGTTTAAATCCATGTATGTCTTCATTATAATCCTAAGGTCTTTCAAAGTGTGCATCCTTCAACTCAGGCAACCTGCATATGCGTAGAAAATGGAGTTTTGTCAACAAACATGTTAAGTGAGATGATCACCAATTTTGACACAACAAATAGTTATATAATAAATAAATAATAATTGATAAGTGTTAAATACGCAAACCAATCTATGTGGTAATAATCAACCAAACCTTAACAAACCAAAACCAAGTTGTACTCGTGTGCCAATGAATCGTTGCCAAGAGAATCGGGCATTGATTACAATGACTAGATTGTCGGTTTACCTTTACCAAGCGAATTGGGCTCCGGTTACTAAGATGGTCGTATGATCATACTAATAAGAACCCTATACAAGGGGATAGTTGGACCTCTCCGAAAGTTATCAATTAAACAATTAAACATGTAGCAGTTAGCAAATAGCAATCAACTGATATTCACACAATAATTATGTTTGCGATTTTGAGTATATATATAGAATAGAAAATATGAGTAAGTACGCATATGTCCCCAAAACATTAGAAAACAGTGTATAAATAGGGGAATGATCAAACTCATCTGATCGAATAAGCCAAACGGGAATGTTTACGACAAGAACGATAATCACACTCCTTGAGAATTACCGACAAGAATCCTAATTAAATAATGTTATGAGTGAATTATAAATGATGTAATACGTATAATGAATTTAGGATTTTGATGTGATGTGAGTTACAATTTTGATTGGTAGTTATGGATTGAACGATTGATCTCTACAGATTATTGTTATCGTTTAATTATAAAATCATTGTTTAAAGTATAATCGAACTTACAATTAATTAGTTTTTGAATAGATATAAGTTGAAATATATTATAATAATAACCGTTTAAATATATAATCATCGTAAATTTATATCTGGGACCTCTTAACGAAAGTCGGTGGTAAAAATATATTTAATACGTTTTATCATGTTAAATACGTTTATTAGGATTTTGTTTAAAATAAATAATACATACATATATATATATATATATATATATATATATATATATAATATCTAATAATTATGAGCGAATTTATAAAGGCGTTTTTACAACGAGAACATCAATTTTTAGTATCGGGTTTTAATAAAATAGGGATGATTTAATAAATAAATATACACTGATAATACATATATATATATACACACACACACACGAAAACTTGTATCGAAACTAGCCGACACGAAACGCTTAACTTTTATGATGTTGGCTTAACAAAAATATTGTTTATTTAACATTTAATATTAATTATAATATATATTATAACTATTTAAAATATATTAGAAAAACAATGAAAATCAAATTATCCAAAAATAATGGGCTGGCCGGGACTTGAGCCCGCGCCATGGCCGGGTTGAAGAGCTGAACACACACACCCTAGCCATCCGCGCTAGGGTGTTAGTTGATTAAAGCTTCTAAATTGTTTAATATATGCAGTAAGTAATTATAATCAGTTTGTTCATGAACCCTAGATCATGCAATCGCTCAATCTGTTAATCGTTAGTTAAATTAATATTAGGGCTATTGATCAGCATATCAAAACGAACCTGTACATATAATTTATTACCTATTTGGAGGATTATACACGGCTTAATTGAATAACATCAGTGCCAGCATAAAAGACGACGAACAGGGGTGGACAGCCAAAACTGCTACAATTAAGTTTAGGGGTTTGGTTCGCGCTGATATTAGGAACGTGCAAAAACGAGGAATTGTGTTATAGTTAAGCCTAAGTTATATTCTCAAATCCTAAGTTAGGACGGTTTAACAAACGAATCAATGCGTATTAATTTAGATCCTGATTCTTAATTAAAAGGTTGGTTTAGGCTGATAATGATACGGAAGATCGCAATCACAATCCGATAATGATCTGATTGCTCACAGCTCGAAGATACTATCATAAATATAAATGACAATATCTAATTAATTATTTTGTTTAAATAATACACACAATAATCAAATACAACCAAACAATTCAAATAACTAAATACAACAAGTCTAAATCCACGTATGTCTTCGTTATAATCCTAAGGTCTTTTTAATTTCCATCCTTCAACTCAGGCAACCTGCATATCCGTAGAAAATGGAGTTTTGTCAACAAACATGTTGAGTGAGATGATCACTAATTTTGACACAACAAATAGTTATATAATAAATAAATAATAAACGATAAGTGTTAAATGCGCAAACCAATCTATGTGGTAATAATCAATCAAACCTTAATAAACCAAAACCAAGTTGTACTCGTGTGCCAATGAATCGTTGCCAAGCGAATCGGGCATTGATTACAATTACTAGATTGTCGGTTTACCTTTACCAAGCGAATCAGGCTCTGGTTACTAAGACGATCATATGATCATACAAATGAGAACCCTATACAAGGGGATATGTTGAACCTCTCAGAAAGTTATCAATTAAACAATTAAACATGTAGCAGTTAGCAAATAGCATTCAACTGATATTCACACAATAATTATGTTTGCGATTTTGAGTATATATATATATAATAGAAAATATGAGTAAGTACGCATATGTCCCCAAAACGTGGGAATGATCAAACTCACCTGATCGAATAAGCCAAACGGAATGTTTACGATAAGAACGATAATCACACTCCTTGAGAATTATCGACAAGAATTCTAATTAAATAATGTTATGAGTGAATTATAAATGATGTAATACGTATAATGAATTTAGGATTTTGATGTGATGTGAGTTACAATTTTGATTGGTAGTTATGGATTGAACGATTGATCTCTACAGATTATTGTTATCGTTTAATTATAAAATCATTGTTTAAAGTATAATCGAACTTACAATTAATTAGTTTTTGAATAGATATAAGTTGAAATATATTATAATAATAACCGTTTAAATATATAATCATCATAAATTTATATCTGGGACCTCTTAACGAAAGCCGGTGGTAAAAATATATTTAATACGTTTTATCATGTTAAATACATTTATTAGGATTTTGTTTAAAATAAATAATACATACATATATATATATATATATATATATATATATAATAACTATGAGAGAATTTATAAAGACGTTTTTACAATGAGAACATCAATTTTTAGTGTCGGGTTTTAATAAAATAGGGATGATTTAATAAATAAATATACACTTATAATACATATATATATACACACACGAAAACTTGTATCGAAACTAGCCGACACGAAACGCTTAACTTTTATGACGTTGGCTTAACAAAAATATTGTTTATTTAACATTTAATATTAATTATAATATATATTATAGCTATTTAAAATATATTAAAAAAACAATGAAAATCAAATTATCCAAAAATAATGGGCTGGCCAGGACTCGAGCCCGCGCCGTGGCCGGCTTGAAGAGCTGAACACACACACCCTAGCCATCCGCGCTAGGGTGTTAGTTGATTAAAGCTTCTAAATTGTTTAATATATGCAGCAAGTAATTATAATCAGTTTGTTCATGAACCCTAGATCATGCAATCGCTCAATCTGTTAATCGTTAGTTAAATTAATATTAGGGCTATTGATCAGCATATCAAAACGAACCTGTAAATATAATTTATTACCTATTCGGAGGATTATACATGGCTTAATTGAATCATATCAGTGCCGGCATAAAAGACGACAAACAGGGGTGGACGGCCAAAACTGCTACAACTAAGTTTAGGGGTTTGTTTCGCGCTGATATTAGGAACGTGCAGAAATGAGGAATTGTGTTATAGTTAAGCCTAAGTTATATACTTAAATCCTAAGTTAGGACGGTTTAACAAAAGAATCAATACGTATTAATTTAGATCCTGTTTCTTAATTAAAAGGTTGGGCCGATAATGATACGGAAGATCGCAATCACAATCCAATTCTTAATTTAGAACGATAATTGTGCTCAAGTAATTTAAGCGGGTCACGGATTTTGGTTACGGATACGGGTTTCGGATCTGGTAAAGGGGTTAGGAAGATCATAATTAAAAGTTGCATTTTAGTCCTTAGAGAATTGATGTGGATACAATAAGGGTTAAAGTTTTAGTTTCGGGTTAAAAACGAGCATTTTTTAAAGTTAAACATATATTAAATAAGTATATAAACAACTATAAATTTTATATTTATGTCTCGATAAATGTGCTTACTTTTGGTTGTTAAAATTTCCCGAACATAAACGGTAGGATAGTAGGTGTAAATTTGTATGCGGAAAACCCGAGTTGTTACAACACGCACCCAATACACAGCGTATAGGGCTATACGCGGCGTATTAGGGTATGATTTGACGTCCTAGCTTGCAAAAGCTGGGCTCGGTTGTCATATCGTACCCTACTACGCCGCCTACAGCCCCTATACGCGGCGTATTGGGTTTTTTATATTATTGGAGCTCGGCTCCCCTCCCTCATCATCCTTTCTCTTTTCTTTTTTTTTACATCACCCTCACCCTCACTCTCACCCTCACCATCTTCATTCAACCAACAACACAACAACACATATTTTGGTATATGTAATGTCGTGGTTCAACCATTTGTTTTTGGAGTCGAACTAAGAGTTTAGATAAGCACGTATAGGGTTCCTAACAAATGTCTAGGACCATTTATAACGACCTATCTTATAACCTTCGGATCTGATACCAATCTGTCACACCCCAACCTAAGGCGGAATTGTCGGGGCGTGATCCAATTGCTCACAGCTCGAAGATACTATCATAATGTAAAAGTGACAATATCTAATTAATTATTTTAATTCAAATATACACACACGTTTACAAACATTACAAAACAATTCAAATAAATGATTATAAACATGATTTAACGATCGTCTTCATTATAACCTATGGTCTTGACTAAATATCCATACTTCAATTTAAGCAACCTGCATACGCATAGAAAATGAAGTTTGTCAACAACACATGTTGAGTGAGATGATCACCAATTTTGACACAACAAATAATAATACATATATATATATATGAAAGATAATTGATAAATGCGCAAACCAACCATGTGATAGTAATCAATCAAATCATAACAAAACATATATCAACCATGAACATAACCAAATCGTGCTAGTGTGCCAATGAATCGTTGCCAAGCGAATCGGGCATTGATTACAATGACTAAAATTGTCGTTTTACCTTTGCCAAGCGAATCGGGCTCCGGTTACTAAGACGGTCGTATGATCATACTAATGAGAATCCAAGACTTGACAGAAAACAAACACACTTAAACAAATAGCAATTAGCAAATAGCATTTAATTGATACAACACACAATGATCATGTTTGCGATTTGTTTGAGATATATATACGATAGAAAATATGAATAAGTACGCATATGTCCCCAAAACATTTGAAAATAGTGTATAAAAAGGGGAATGATCAAACTCGCCTTAAATCAATGATAAATGATCAATAAATGAGATTAAACGAGCTATGGAATAAGCGAGTCATCCACTAAAGGTCAAATGTTATAAATGATCAAAATATGAATATGTGAGATATGATAATACAATTAAAACCGAACTCGTGGCCGCTAGAATCAATCCAAACGGGCGTTTAAAACTCAAGTTATGTTATATTTAAGATTTAAGCGAGCTGGTACTGACCAGAATCCGAACAGCGGGTTGGGAGTCGGGTTTTGGTCAGTAGTCTTAAAATTTCGTTTCAAGAATAAAAGTATTCTGAACCGAACGTTGAATCCGACCAGAAGTATAAGAAAACGGATAGTCAAACTTGTTAACTATTATGCCCTTAAACGGGATTGAGTCCAATTGACCACCGAGACTCCCTCAATCGGAAAAAGTTGATTGAGGGATTTTGTTTTAGAGATAAAAATCTACAATATTGAAGAAGACAACTTACCCTAACAATTAATGGAACAAGAGATAATTGAGGTTAAAGGGTCTTGAAGCTTGAGAGTCAAACTGGAAGATGAAAGTTCTTGAAGTAAACGCCATGAACCATCATGAACAAATTTTTTTAGAGTTGGAGGATGAATTTCTAGATTATATTAGGGTTTTAGGATATGCCTTGTTTAAATATTAAAGGTTAAGACTTGTTTATTAGGAAATAACTATTTTAGGAAACCGAATAATTAATTAATGTCAAAATCGGGTATAATAACTTAAAGATTTTGGTTTGAACAGCAATAAAATGAAATTTGAATGTTTTATAAAATTAGTTGACATATCTTGGAGCTTAAGTTCCGTTAATTTAATCAAAAATAGGAAAGAATTGGCAAAATTAGTCCCTGTAAATCCCGAAAATGCGATTTTTAGCCGTTTTAAACGATTTTAAAGGTTTCTAAGGGCTATTTGGCATAATTGAAAGTTATGAAATTGTAAAATTAGTTAAATTAAGTTAAATACCAATAAATACAAGTCTTAAATAATTGAAAATATCCGAATTACGTTCTCGAATCGGTTTAAACAAATAGTTAAATTAAGTTAAATTTTTTATTATAGTATTGCTATTAAAATATTAATAATAATAATATTTTTTATTAATATATTATTGTTAATAAAATATTATTATTGTATTTATTTAAATATTATTATTATTAAAATATTATTATTGTTTTTATTAAAATATTATTGTTAGTATTAAAATATTATTATCATTAGATACCTGATGTACGCCCGAGATTCAGATGAGGGTGTCAGGCGCCGACACAATACGTTCGGAGGTACGTTCTTAAAGTGTATAATATAATATAATATAATATAATATAATATAATATAATATAATATAATATAATATAATATAATATAATATAATATAATATAATATAATATAATATAATATAATATAATATTATTATTATTATATTTTATTATTATTATATTATATTATATCAAACGGGTGATAGTTATGTTGGTGGGTTTTTCTAGAAAAACCCACCAGTTTTGTCTTATTATATTTTTTTCTAATTTCTTTTCTTTTCTTTTGTTATTATTATTGTTATTTATGATTATTATTATTATTATTATTATTATTATTATTATTATTATTATTTATCAATAATATATTATTATTCGAAATTCGGCAAAGGGCGTTCGGTTGTGTCACACCCCGACCAAAGGCGGAACATGCCGGGGCGTAACGTATTGATTGGACAGTAGCTCAGAAGACACTAATTAAAGCGACAATCATTATTTAATATCATTAACATTAAACAAGTACACAAATTCAATAAGTAAATACATCATATTTTGAATTTATAATAAATATCCTAAGGTCAACTAACTATCTTCGATCTTGAATATATCAAATACTTGAACCTGTAACATGTATAAAAATAGAGTTTGTCAACATGAATGTTGGTGAGAATACATAAGTTTTAGTTGTGTATATATATATATATATATAGGTAAATCACAATTCATATGTAAATGGTGAGCATTACAACACTTATGAAAATGTAAACAATTAAATGTTAGGTTTTAACAAGATTATCAAAGTCATAAAATACCATTTTTCTGAAAAACGCAGTGGAATAAAGTTTTAAATCTTGTTAATTTGAGATGTATAAAACCAATTTTGTATATGCAAAACCCAATCCTGGATCCATATATGAAATACATACTAACAACACATGCATGTCACTATGAGTCCATGCATGTTAAGACTACCTTTCAAAACCAAGGAAAAGAGAAGGAGATGATGAATGGTAGGCTAGAACTTCAAAGGAGGAGTTTCTCAAGCTTGTATACCCCAAGCTTTCCAACAAACACCTTGTTTATCTAGGATTTGCTCTTGAAATTTCTTCTTCTTATTCCTTCTTGTTTGGCCGAAATCAAAGAAGAGAGGAAGAGAGGAAGAAAGTATTTTGTGTCTTGTGTTATGAAAGAGAGAGAGAGAGTTAGTTGATGTATTATTGCACCACACATTAATCCAATCAAAACATTTGAATGTCTCCACTTTGAAATAATAATAATATAAAATAATAGGGAGAGATAGAGAAGGGGGGGGGGGCTTTTCCTTCCTTTCTTATTTTTATTATTTTCAAGGTTTCCATATATATACATATGTGTTATAACTTATATTGTTATAAATATAACACATTACATGCAACATGCTAGGTAATAATTTTTCTCATATTGTTACTTAACCATCTTAAGTAACACTATGGAATGCTCTCTTTCTCAAAGTACAAATCATCTATATGATTTATTCATTTCACAAGCACATTGTATTTAGAAACCCTTTCCAAATAACTTAAGTGCCAATATTTATTTACTTTTGATCATATCATATATCAACAAATATAATTGGTGTTTGTCTAGCTTGTTATTGGGTATGACCCGACTTGGATCATAACGTACTAGCCACATCAATTTGGGCAGGCTGAGTCCATCAATCTACCACTTGCACAAGATACATAGAAGATTTATGCAAGTAGCAAATACCGCCTAACTACGGTTTACTACCCCTAATACACATGACGTAGTGCCATTCAATAACATCATCCCCTTCAAGTCCATTACTTGAAATGATTTAGGTGAATCTATCATTTATCCTTTGGTCTCAGATGTCATCTCAAATCCAGAGACATAGAGTGATCATTCCCTGTTGATTTAACTTAGCAGGCCTTCGACATCTTACTCTCAACGAATAAGAGGGACAAAACCCCTTTTGACTATATATGTCTTTCACAATCACCTTGTACCATACCTGATCTTAGCCTTATGTACCGTCATGTTTCAGAGCAGCGAAGAACTAAGTCAAAGCATAATACTTGGTGAATATCAAGACCCAATATATATCTCAGGTCAGAGGATACTATGATATTCGCCTTTCCACAAATTTACTTATGGTCAATCATATAGATTCCATGTAGTAACATTTGAGAGTGGGTCAGTCCAATATTTATATCCCATAAATATCTATGGACCTTGGCAGCAACCTTTTGCTCTATATTCATACCTTATGAATATCCACCAATCCAAGTTTATAATAGTCTTACCTTCATACTTGTTCCCACAAATATGAGCGACTACGGACATTTAGAATAATTAGCTTATTCGTGGATTTAAACATGCTAAAATGGAATATAACACAAAAGTCATAATCATAAACCATAATCATATGAATGAGCGAAAATAACAATTGTTCCGATATCCAAAGACAAAATAGATCATATCCAATTACTGGAATATCGAAGTCCTAAGGCACAAGTGTGACCTTCATGCTTTGCCCTTTCAAGGAGCTTCGTGAGTGGATCCGCAATGTTTTGATCGGTGTGAACTTTGCGAATACATATCTTTCCCTTTTCAACTTCATCCCTTATGTAGTTGAATCTCCGCTCAATGTGCCTTCTCTTTTGATGTGCACGAGGTTCCTTGGTTTGAGCAATCGCACCCTCGTTGTCACAAAAGATCTCTAGAGGGTCCTGAATGGTATGGACTACCCCTAGGTCGGCAATAAATTTCCTTATCCACATAGCTTCTTGAGCTGCCAATGAGGCGGCAATGTATTCCGATTCCGTGGTGGATAAGGCTACCACGTCTTGTTTTGAGCTCTTCCAAGAGACTGCCCCACCATTCATGATGAAAACATATCCCAATTGTGATCGAGAATCATCTCGATCGGTTTGGAAACTAGCATCCGTGTAACCCTTTACAACGAGTTCCTCCTCACCCGAACCGTATATTAGAAACATGTCCTTAGTCCTTCTAAGGTATTTCAATATACTCTTAACCGCCATCCAATGGCTACTTCCCAGATTTTGTTGGTATCTACTTGTCATGCTTAAAGCGCATGACACATCCGGTCTAATGCATATCATTGCATACATGATGGATCCAATAGCCGATGCGTATGGGATTCCATTCATTTTATCTTGCTCTTCCTTTGAGCTTGGACATTGAGATGAACTCAATATCGTTCCTCTTTGAATAGGTACCAAACCTCTTTAAGAGTTCTCCATCTTGAACCTTTTCAAGATTTTGTCAATGTATGCACTTTGGTTTAAACCTATCAACCGCCTTGATCTATCCCTATAGACCTTTATTCCCAAAATGTAGGCGGCTTCACCAAGATCTTTGATGGAAAAACAACTTCCAAGCCATGCTTTTACACCTTACATGGTTGGAATGTCATTTCCAAATAGTAGTATGTCATCAACATACAATACTAAGAAAGTGATGATGCTCCCACTAGCTTTCTTATACACACAAGCTTCATCACCATTGTTGATGAATCCAAATTTCTTAACTTCTTCATTAAAACGGTGATTCCAACTTCTAGATGCTTGTTTCAATTCATAGATTGATTTCTTTAACTTGCATACTTTATTAGGATGATGTGGATCGACAAAACCTTTAGGTTGAACCATATAGACATCTTCCTCAAGATCCCCATTTAGAAAAGCGGTTTTGACATCCATTTGCCATATCTCATAGTCATAATGTACGGCTATGGAAAACAATATCCTAACGGACTTTAGCATTGCTACGGGAGAAAAAGTTTCATCATAGTCAACCCCTTGAGTTTGAGTGAAACCTTTTGCTACAAGTCTTGCTTTATAAGTATCCATGTTTCCATGCATATCGGTTTTCTTCTTGAAAACCCACTTACTTCCAACCGGTTTGGAATTAAGAGGTGGTACAACCAAATCCCATACTTGGTTGTCATGCATGGACTGCATCTCAATGTTCATGGCTTCAAGCCATTTGTCACAATCGGATTGTGACATTGCATCACGGTATGTGGTGGGTTCATCCGAATCTACCACATAGCATCCATCCATGAAAAATCCATATCTTTCGGGTGGATGACTAATTCTACCGGATTTGCGAACATTTTGTATGTTTTGATCAATCATTTGATCATTCTCAACATCCTCTTGTTGATTGCTAGTATCAACCAAACGTGTATCGGCTTGTGGTTCTTGATCCTCCTCGAGTTCCACCGTTCTACGAGTACCTTCCATAAGGAACTTAGTTTCCAAGAACTCGGCCTTTCAAGCAATAAACACCTTTTGCTCAGTTGGATTGTAGAAATAATATCCCATAGAGTCTTTGGGATATCCTACAAAGATACACTTAGTGGATCGACTTTCAAGTTTGTTTTGGGTGTTGTTCTTGACATAAGCCTCACAACCCCATACCTTTAAATATAATAACGATTGAGCCCTTCCATTCCATATTTCAAAAGGTGTCTTGTCCACTTTCTTGGTTGGGGACATATTTAGAATACGGGCTGCGGAGAGCAATGCGAAACCCCAAAATGATAGAGGCAATGTGCTTCTAGCCATCATAGATCGAATCATATCCAATAGGGTTTGATTCCTCCTCTCGGATATTCCATTATCTTGTGGTTTTCCGGGTGGAATAAGTTGTGAGATGATCCCACAACTTCTAAGATGATCTTGGAAAACATCACTTAGGTATTCACCTCCTCTATCCGAACGAAGTACTTTGATGGTTTTATTGAGTTGATTTTGTACTTCACTTTGGAAGATTTTGAACACATTTCAAAAGCTTCATCTTTGTGTCTTAACAAGTACACATACCCATAACGACTATAGTCGTCAATAAAGGTAATGAAGTATCTTTCACCATTCCTTGTCATTTCCTTAAAAGGACCACATACATTCGTATGTATGATACCTAATAAGTCTTTTGCCCTTTCGTTTGTTCCACTAAAGGGGTCCTCGGTCATCTTTCCTAACATACAAGACTCGCATTTATCAAATGAATCATCTTCACTTGATTTCAAAAGACCATTCTTTTGAAGTGCATGTATGCGGTATTTGTTTATGTGACCAAGGCGACAATGCCAAAGATAAATCTTACTCAAATCCATTTTGAGTTTCTTGGTACAACGTGTTATCATAAAATGTGTTATCATGAACTAATTCATAAATGCCATTAGACGGCATCACTTTAAAATAAAAGACATCATTCATGAAAACACAGATACAATCATCCATAAATTTAAAATCATAACCATATTGTCTTAACAAGGAAACAGAGATAATATTCCTAGTCAAACTAGGAGCATACAAAACATTATTTAAAACAACTTCCAAACCATTTGGAAGCTTCAAAATGTAGTCCCCTCGGGCTTCGACAACAACCTTTGCTCCGTTGCCCATGAAAAGACTAATATCTCCCTTCTTGAATCCATCATTTCCTTTGAACCCCTACAACAAATTGCAAATGTGAGTCCCACATCCAGTATCCAATACCCATGTGTTAGAGGAAATAATATTAAGATCAACATGAATCGTGAAAGTTGTACTCGAGGTTTGCCCGCATCCCTCTTAGCTTACAACTCTTTTAGATAAGTTGAACAATTACTCATCCAATGCCCTATCTCCCCACATCCAAAGCACGGATCCTCCGCACAAACCTTTGGCTTCTTTTCTTTCGGTTTGGGTGGTTCCGCTTTCGCCTTTCCCTTGAACTTACCCTTGACTTGTCCCTTTCCATTGGCAACCTTTGCCTTGGGTTCCGGGTGATGCCTCTTCCTATTTCCTCCTTCATTAATCGTGAGAACGGGTAAAACCTTCATACCCATTCCCGTCTCGGCCGTCTTGAGCATTGCGTGAAGCTCACCAATGCTCTTGACCCACCCATTCATGTTATAATTGGTAACAAAAGTCTCAAACTTCTTAGTTAAGCCATTTAGGATCAAATCCGTGGCTAACTCTTTTGAGACGGGACAATTAAGGCGCTCGAGACGATCAATGTGGCTTTTCATCTTAAGCACATAAGAGGAAACCAATTGGGTTTCTTCCATACGACATGCATGAAGCGCTCGAACCTTTTCGAAACTTCCCACCCTAGCTTGTGTAAGGAACATTTCCTTAAGTTGGGTGATCATGTCGTATGCCCCATGAAGTTCAAATCCTTTTGAATCTCGGGAATCATAGTTCCCAATATGAGGCAAGAAACTTGCACCGAATCTTCGTTGTGTTTTAACCCAATCGTTATAGTTATCGGCATCGTCAATGCTAGGTTCATCGGAAATAGGATCCTCTAATACGTAGTATTTCTTTTCTTTCTTGAGAACGATTCTCAATTTTCGATACCAATCCATAAAGTTGTTATAGTTTAGAGGATCCTTATCGAGAATGGATCTTAGTGATAGGTTATTAACGGGTGGGATAATAACGTTAGGTGGATTGTTGATTGCGGCCATCTACAATATAAAAAGCTCAATTTTTAGTATTTTCGATATCAATAATTAATTTTAATCGTTAATACCCTTTATGTCTCCTAGACAATTAATGATTAAAATCTATAACCCAACGTTACATTCAAATACTACTTAGGTGACCTCTATCCTACTATTTAAATTAACAAGGTAGTCAACGTTTTATGATTGCAACCCTTTGCAACTTCTAGTTTTATGGGATCGGTTAAACATCTTATGTTTAGTTGGCATATTTAATCCCATCAACACCATTGTATGCCATGCTTTGGTGACCTTATTCACATGGTTTCCAATTTAAGTCGTTCTACTTATACACACATGTGAGTTTACACATACAAGTGGTTAGGTGACCTTTATCCCACAAATATGGTAAACCTACCTCAAACTCACAAGTTTCCTCCAATGTGGTTAGGTGACCTTTATCTCATATCGAATTGCCAAGTGATTTGAGTGTTGTATAAAAGGATGGTGTTCGACTTATTTTTTATAAAAGGGATTTTTCCGTTTTCTAAATTCTAGATTGGAAAACAATTTATGTACCTTCCATTTGCATGCATTCAAATGTATGGTACTTAGTTGAAAAACCCATTTTCAAAGTTCCTTTTAATAACCCCATTTTATTGTGAAATCATTAGTCTTTAATAAAACCAATTTTATTACCTAACGATTTCTAAGGAACCAATTTTTTGCTAGTTGTTGATTTTAAGTTGTTAACAATCCAAATTGTAATAGCACAAACAAAAGTAAATCAACAAAACAAGCATAAAACACATAACCACAAGTTCATAACCATAGCCTCCTAATGTTGACTACACTTGTTGACTGAAGACAAGTGTGCCAAAAAGTCTCTCCTAAGGGACCCCAAAAGGACATATGCTTGTGTCGGTGAACTTCCACTTGCTCCCGCATCCAAATGCTCCAAGTGTTCACCCGTGTCTTGGTCTCTTTCACTTTATTTGGGCTTCCTTCCTTGCATATTCTTTTACAAAATTATATCCTATACAACTTTTTCTAGTAAAAGAAATGCATCTAATCTACTTATTATTACAAACCAAATGAAATAAATAAATAGATTACAAACCCAAATAAAATATTGCAACCATATCGAATGAACTAATAACCACTTGAATGAACAAACACATCAACATAAACATTCAACCAAACACAAGGCCATGACTAGGTTATGAACATCCATTACACATCCAAATATGCAATAACACAAGACCAAAAATGGTTCCCCTTTCCCTTCAAAACTCTCCGCCCAAACAAACCAAACCGAAAGTTTTCGGGTTTTGTCCAAACAAAATAAACAATCATCCAAATGACCTAGTTTTTCAAGATTACCACATGCATGTAAAGTATAATCTTGAAAAACCATGGGGTAACCAAATTCCCTAAAATTTTCGGCCAAATGGTAAAACCCACCATAACCCCGAAAATGTTTGGGTCTGATGAAGCATGCATCCGTATAAGAGGCTCTTGATGCCATTGTTGGGTTTTAACAAGATTATCAAAGTGATAAAATCCATATTTTACCAAAAACGCAGTGGAAATAATTTTTAAATCTTGTTAATAAGGTATGTATAAAACCAATTTTAAACATGGAAAACCCAAGAAAGGATCCAAATACGAAATACGTACTATCTAACACATGCATGACACTATAAGTACATGCATGTTAAAGCTACCTTTCAAATCCAAGGAAGAGGAAGGAGATGATGATGAAGAAGGCTAGAGCATCAATGGAGATGCTCCTCAAGCTTGCATACCCCAGGCATCCAACAAGCACCGTTTGTAGCTAGAATTTACACTTGATTTCACCTCCTTCTTGCCCTTACTCTTGGTCGAATCCAAAGAGAGGAAGAGAGGAAGATTATCAAAGTCATAAAACACCATTTTTATGAAAAACGCAACGGAATAAAGTTTTAAATCTTGTTAATTTGAGGTGTATAAAACCAATTTTAAACATGCAAAACCCAATCCCGGATCCATATACGAAATACATACTAACAAACACATGCATGTCTCTATGTGTCCATGCATGTTAAGACTACCTTTCAAAACCAAGGAAAAGTGAAGGAGATGATGAATGGTAGGCTAGAAATTCAAAGGAGGAGTTCCTCAAGCTTGTATACCCCAAGCTTTCCAACAAACACCTTGTTTTTCTTGTTTGGCCGAAATCAAAGAAGAGAGGAAGAAAGTATTTTGTGTCTTGTGTTATGAGAGAGAGAGAGAGAGAGAGAGTTAGTTCATGTATTATTGCACCAGACATTAATCCAATCAAAACACTTGCATGTCTCCACTTTGAAATAATAATAATAATAATATAAAATAAGAGGAAGAGATGGGGGGGGGGGGGCTTTTCCTTCCTTTCTTATTTTTATTATTTTTCAAGGTTTCCATATATATACATATGTGTTATAATTATTTTGTTATAAACATAACACATTACATACAACATGCTAGGTAATAATTTTTTTTGATATTGTTACTTAACCATCTTAAATAACACTATGGAATGCTCTCTTTCTCAAAGTATAAATCATCCATATGATTTATTCATTTCTAAAGTACATTGTATTTAGAAACCCTTTCCAAATAACTTAAGTGCCAATATTTTTATTTACTTTTGATCATATCATATATAAACAAATATAATTGGTGTTTGTCTAGCTTGTTATTGGGTATGACCCGACTTGGATCATAACGTACTAGCCACATCAATAATAATATGTGTCTTGGGCAGACCGAGTCCAACACTAAATAGATGTGGACCCGTTCCTATTGATACAAAATCAATGTACTTGGATAATTGTATGATCATACTAGATGAGAATAGATGAGGATGAGATACCAACCACCAAACATAAAATAAACACTTAAGCACATAGAGCATAATCATAAAGCTTGTAATAATCACACATAAACATAAATTGAATTGTTTTTTAAATTGATGAGGAAATAAAAAAAATGAGTAAAGTAAAGGCTTTAATTTGTAAGCATTTAATGATCATGCATAATTCGTTAAGATTGTTATTTAATAAAAGATCACAATTTGAGTCATTAACTGTTTGGTGTAACATGATGTGCTAAACGTAGTTATTAATTTATTAACTAAATAAACGTTAATCTAGACACTAAGTAATAATTGTAGACTCTTAACTTAACTAAAACTACTAACCGGCAAGTGAACTAGTCGACTCTAGTACAGCTAAGTAAGTCCGGATATCGAACCCACGAGACTCTTTTAATTACGTAAACTAGCTAAATTTGACTCCACTACAAACACGACTATTTATTTATTATTATTGGGGGGTTTACTAAAAACTAATATTAAATTAATCACTAAGACTTAAAGACGACTTAAACCTAGGACTTAGATTTAACTCAGGTAATGATAAACAACCACCTAGGCTAGAATCCCTACTGCATCAATTATCAAATAGTAGGAAAATGCTAAGTTATGAAATCGGGATCTTAAAATAGTCACTTAAAGAAAACCCGAACAGGACCCCTGACCCTTCTCAAAAAGACACTTAAATTAGATAAATTAAGTTTACATATTTTACTTACTGTGCACCTGATCATAACTCTTTTCAAGGCCATTCATATATTTTAATATAATATTATATATATGAAGTTTATTATTATTATCATTATTTATAGTTAAAAAAAACCTCAAAACGTTTATAGAATTAATTTTAAAGAACATTGATTTTACTCACAATCTTAAATTTAGCAAGAATACTTCATTTTAGCTCGAAGTTTCTTGAAACCATTAAACTCACATATGAACCAAATAATAATAATATTCATAAAAACTTGGCACAAAAGCATTTAAAAGGGAAAAGAATTTTTATACAATAATATGTATAATTGAGAGCATATCAAATATCCCCACACTTAAATCTTTTTCGTCCCTGTAAAAGCTATTTGCAATGGAATCATAATCGGAAAATATGGTCTTAAAATCATATAGGTTATTTTAAAGCTCAGATAAACGCAAAACCGCGATTGCCGATATTGTTGTCCACTTAAACCCAGCCACCAGCCTATCAAGCCCCCAAGCACATTAAGCATTTAGGTTCATGGATATCAAAAACCAATGGGTCTCACACCTTTAGAGTTAAGATCCACCTACCCCATCTCAAGCATAGTAAAGACAATCAATACAAATCGAGTTGAAGCAAACTGGTTCAACATATCACCATAAGATAAGAACCCCTTAATGGTAAGAAGAAAATACACTTAGATGAAATTTATGGATGATAGGTCAAGTGAGGTCGTACGAGCATACCCTAAATATTATTGGACTTTGTCCTATATATTCCTAAAAAAAATATTTATTGACTAAAAACTTTCGAGCCCCAATAGTGTATCCTCAGAGTCGACATCCCCTTGGTAACACGTAAACTCTCAGTTTCGTCTAGTATGTGCACTTTGGCCTCTTTTTCTATTTTTGAGAATGCTTCTTTGGCATTTTTCTTTACTTTGATTTCTCTCTTTTTCCTTTTAGACCAACTTTTGGAATACTTTTATTTAATTTTTTGTTAAACATTTTTTTTTCATTTTTGTTTTTTATTGTGTACTTAGGTATCTTTTACCCTAAATATATAACTAATTTCTAAGCTCGTATAAAAGTTGGACAAGGCGGGGCGTCATAACTCTTTATTTATTTTCATAAAAAGGAGTGGCGTGCTAATTTAAAGTGTATTCAATTATCACCACCTTAGGGTAGTCAGCTTATGGTAATACTCTCTATGCCTTATCGAATTTTAGCTTCACTGTCCCCCCTTAGGATAAGAACCCACAAAATCTAAGATTAATTAGGTTTATTAAGAATATGCAATGGGAAACCTTTCAAGACTAGTTGGGCCTACCGACACATTCCAAGTTTAGTACGCTTTCTTTTATATTATCTCATATATATTAGTAGTTTGAAAAACCAATTTCCAATTATACTATCATCTTCCATTATAGTGCAAAAAATGTTCCTTAAATTCTTGGGACATTTTTTTAAAACTTTTTTTTTTCAATTTTTTAAAATATTTTTTGATTTTTGCAGAAAAACATCATTCCCATCCCCACACTTAAATTTCACATTGTCCTCAATGTGATAAAAAGGAAATTACAATTAAGATTATGCAAAAATAAAAATGAATTAATGAATTGGAACAGACTCCCCTGGTAAATTGACGATATACCTCGTGAGTCGTGTTTCGTGCCCTCCAATTCAAACATGATCAGCAAACTATCTTCAAATAACGTCATCTCTCAAAACAAAAATCCTGAAGCATGTGGCATCCCCACACTTGATTAAAACCATAGCTCATCAATCATCTCATAAGCGACCCTGGAGCAACCTGCAAGTAAGAAAAGCAACACCCGACAGAGCAAAGAAGTAAAACCAAAATAAAAATAAAAATAAAATGAAAACACAGTACTGGGTTGCCTCCCGTGAAGCGCTAAGTTTACAAAAGAGTCTTCAGCCGGACTCGTTCCCAAAACCTCAATCAGGAGGTTTCTCCTTTATCCTCTTCCCATCAGTGCTCTTCAACACTCTCCTTTTACAACTAGTTGGGAAGAACTAGTTTCCAAACTCACGTGGGCACAAAAATATGAATTCAGCTCAATCACCCAATTATTAAAATTCCGAGGATGTGACAAATTTGGCACACTTTGATTCCTATGTCCGGATATCCTCCTTCTTGAGGCTCTTGATTTACGTGGCGATCCACGTACGAGTATTTCTAAAAACTTGCCAGCTTTACTGCGCACACGCGGATGATGTTTCACAATGAGATGCAGTTCTTTATTCTTCAACTCTTCGGATGTCTCATGTGATTCCTCTTTGACAATTAGCTTCTCAACCGGCTACCTAATAACAATGATTCAAGCTCCCTAATATCTTTTTCGGGGTTAAAATCTCTTTCATCCATAACAGTTAAACCCACTAACTCTTCACCAAATTCATCTCTAAACTCGTCCTCCCAAGAGGGAATACACTCCTCTGTCTAATTCTGCAAACCAACATCCTCAACCTTGATCACCGGCTCACTAAGTTGTTTTCGACTTTTTAAACCTGATTCAAACGCATCCGTAATGTGCCAAAGCGGTGTACTTGGATTAATGCTATGGACGACACGCATGAACTCCATTAATATCTCTTCTGAATGTGGTATGTAATCCATCATTGCACCAGATGAGTCCTTACAACCAACAACATTCCCATCCTATCATATATCGGGCAACATTTGGGCTCATAGTAACACTCCATGAAGATCATTGCAAAGATAAACTTAAACAGAAAAAAGATCACGAGCACCACATAATAGTAATAAATAATATATTAAAGAAATTTAAACTAATAATTAAACTAAACTATATTAACCTAACTCCTAAGACTCAAAACGACTCTAAAGAAAAACAAAAATAAAATAAAATAAAATCTACTTAGACAACTACGACTAAAAAAATAATAATAAAAAAATTAAAATACAAAAAATAAAATAAAAATACAAATAGCACGGATATAGCAAGTAAGTCTAATCAAAGCTAATAACGCAATCGCCAAGAGTCCCCGGCAACGGCGCCAAAAACTAGATGTGCTAAAAGTAGTTAATAATTTATTAACTAAATAAACGCTAATCTAGACACTAAGTAATAATTCTAGACTCTTAACTTAACTAAAACTACTAACTGA